>NC_072733.1:138677735-139030626 GCF_026930045.1 Uloborus diversus | reverse complement strand
AAAATTTCTAAGCAGCCGCCGATGGCGGCAACCTTGGCGTAAAAAGGCGAATGCTAATATTGATGTATAGAGAAAAAGATTAATACCATCGACATTTTTTTTAAGCAGCCGCCGAAGAAGTCAACATTGGCGTAAAAAGGCGAATGATAATATTGTTATATAGAGAAAAACATTGATTAATACCGTCGCTAAATTGTCTAAGCAGCCGCCGAAGGCGGCAACTCTGGCGCAAAAAAGCGAAATGCGTAAAAAGGCGGACCAGCTGGTCGCCGCAGGCGGCTAGTATTAGGAATAAAAGAATGTGAACATCAATTATAAATAACGAATATTTTAATAATAAAAATGAACAACATACAACAGCCGCTATAACAGCTAATACATTTTTTAGATTTTTATTTTTTTTTTATTTAGAAAATGTTTTTTTTTCTTTTTTGTTTGTTTGTATTTTTTTTATTGCCATTGACAATATATTTGACAGAATTTTCGTTGCGTTTGACAATAGAACTATTTGTGCTATTTGTAAAATGTGTACATTAAAAAAAATATTGTGAACCGCATTGCACTCAGAAAAAGTTACAATATATTATTTAAAATTAAATATTATTTATATTAACCCTTATTGTGCACCTTCAATGTACATTGGAACATTGCTATCAAATTTAGTAGATAACAAAATTGGACTATGGAATATATATATTTTTTTCTGGACTTACCTATCCTTTCATTTTTATTGATTCATTTTTCTTTTCTTTTCTTTTTTTTAAGTTTTAAATGTTCCCTTATTTAATCATTTTTCCAGAAGATAAATCTCATCTTCTAGATTATTTTTTTTCTCCTTCTTTTTTTAAATCTTTCAGATTAGATGTTTTTTTAACTTTTTTAATTCAAAAAAACTTTAAACGCTTAGATATGGTAATTATGAATGATTATTTTTCAAATCATATCTAATTTAAGAATTTCTCACATCAAAGAGTTAAAGGCGTTAATACAGGTTTTTTCTATTTAGCCCTCTTTCTAATAAGTAGAGTTTTAATTTTTTTTTTTTTTTTTTTTGAGCATTACAATTTGTTACAGAATATTTTATTTAATGTAACAACTGTACACATTTTTTACGGACTGCACAGATAATTTATATTTTGATGATTGTTAATGTTTTGATTTATAACTTTTGAAATATTACAGTTCATTGAGGATATTTTGTTTTGTAACATACTAAGTTGCTTAAAAAATCTGAAAGGATAGGCATAAATATCTGCAAAATTATTACTTTTAGAAGCACGAAAACTCATTTGAAATCAATCCTTGCACGCAAAAACATTAAATTTCCAGAAACGAGTTTAAAATCAATTTTTATTTATTTATTACTATTAATATTAGTATTTAGAGGAGCAATAAAATAAACCATCTGATTTTTTTTTTCTTCTTCCTTAGCTTATGAAGAGAAATAAAAATTTTCTGAAAACAGGTCTTTGCATGGAAAAGAAAACAATTTTTATGTTTTTATACCATTTTCATGAATTTCAGTTAAAACTCAAAACAGATTATTTAAGAATCAGTAACTAAATTATAAAATAATTTTACCTCCGTAGAAGCTTTAAACAACTGTCATCTGACTGTTTAAATTCGTCGACCGGACAAATTGTTCTGAGAAGTTAAAATTCCATTCGATTCAGGTTGTTGGGCGTGCCACGTGTTTCAAAACCCGTTTGAAGCATGGGGAAAGCCGACTACACCCCCATCCGCAACTCCGTGACAATCATTTAATATTGGTCAAGTGGGCTAAACTGTGAGAAAGTTTTTTGTCAATCCTTCACCTCTGGCTGGCAAAAAAAAAAAAATAAATAAATAAATAATAATTCAAAGAAAAGTTAAGAAGGAGTTCTTTTTAGTTTGAATTTTTTTCTGAACCACTTAGCAACTGTTTTTGCTGGTTTTTACAATCACTCTTGCATAATTTTACTCATAGAACAGAAGATTATTGTTTCAAAGATGGTCTAAATTCCAATTAAATTGCTCATATGAGATAAAATTCTTTAAATTGTTGAGGGCATGCAGTGAGCACTGTGGTGAGGACGTGATTCGAAAAAAAAAAAAGTTAAACCAATTAATGCTATTTTTCACTATCACAAACATCATTTATGACATGCATACCTAATTTTTATTATGACACACATAATGATGGTCATTTGAAAATTTTAAGTATTAAATTGAATTCAATGTTTTCATATCGATCTTTATTTTAAGTTTTTTATTCTTGTCTTAAAAAATCTTAAATCTTTGATTATTGTAAATCTTACAAATGAAACATGGTGTATAAAAATTAAATATTTAAAACTGCTCTCATAAAATCATTTATTTTAAAAATATTACGATGTAAATTTAGTACTGCTTTTCGACAGTAAAACAGCTAATGAAGAAATATGTAATACCAAATCTTTTTTTAGCAAATATTCAGTTGATTGCAGAACTTCTAGAGATATGTTTTTTGACTAGACTCATAGTTTACAAAAGTTTGAAAATATTCATAAACAAACAAATATTTCTTTTTTTTTATGATCCTTGCCGACTGAAAATACTTTCAGATAATTTTTAGATTTAACTTCCGTATAAAAACAGAATATATTAAGACAAATCAAACTTGTTGAAAAAGTCTATAAGACGTCTCAAAAAGTTCTACAGAAAATTTTAATTCGAAGTCAAATATTAAAAATATTTTTTGATCACTCCAGAATTTCTCAAAACATCTCAACTTCATTTTTATGCGGATATTCTTGGTTCAAACACCGTTATTTTTTGAAAATTTTCGAAATTTCAAATTTGATCTCTAAGGCTGTATGCATCGAAGAATTACTAGAAAATATGCTATGAAATTATCTTATGAGGGCTTCATACCTCCATCTCTGTTAAATTAAAAACATTTTTATCATAACGGAAAAAATCCTAAAACCGGTAAAAATAAAGTTACAACAAAAATATTTTTTTCTTTATCGGTAAATAGAACTAAATTTTCAAAAATTATGCCTAGATGATAAATAGATTCTTATTTATCTATATATATAAAAATGAATGTTTGTCTGTATGTCATCCATGAACTCAAAAACTACCCGGCAGATTTGACTGAAACTTTCACCGTTTGTTATTTTTGGTACTGTGAATGTTTATAGACCAGTTCGAAAAAAATCGATAGTTCCTTTTTTATTCCAATTTAACTCACAATCCATTGGATAAATACGAATAAAATTATCAGCAGCAGAAATTAATTCGCGTGAAAGATCTCATTGATAAGAAGTTAGCTGTTGCCATTTTTCTTGAGTTTGAACAAATAAATTCTTTCTTTATTGTTTTATGGCTTTTCATGCAACGGGGGGATTTAAAACTTTTTCTATTTGATATTTTTAGCGATTGATTGATCTTGCAAACTGCGTGAGTACAAAATTTGAGTATAGTCCCGGCTTCACTTGATACCTGGACCGATTATTATGAAAATTGCTATATATATGTATTTTTCCACGGAGAAGATGAATAATATGCTCATTGAAGCCACTCGCCACCAGGTGGCACTGCAGAGTAGCAACTTCTGCCCCGTTCAACCGATTGTCATGAAAATAAGTATAATGATGTATTTTTTGGTTGGCGTAGCAACGCGCGTCGGTTACAGCTAGTTATTAATAAAATAATAGTTTAAACCCCGCACCCCCCCCCCCCCAAAAAAAAAGGTTTAGTAGCAAAATGAACAAAAAATAAAAAATAATCTTTGAATGACAAGTATATAAAGTAACTGACCAAAACACTTAAGTTTACTGTAATAGAAATAAAAGCGTGTGTGTGTGTGTGTGGGGGGGGTGCCTATCTACATTTTTGCATGGATAACAAGTGGAAGAAATTTAAGACAACTGATAAGAAGCCCCCCATGCTTTTTTTCTATTACAGTAAAATTAAGTGTTTGGTCAATTACTTTATATACTTGTCATCCAAAGATTATTTTTAACCTTTTGGTTCATTTTTCTACTAAAGCGTGTTTTTTTTAGTTTTTTAAACTATTATTTTATTTTCAAATAAGATTTAGATACTAAATATTGCTAACACTTGTAACTCTTAAATGAAATCTTTGAGCGTGTGTTCGAGTTTTATAATGGAATGTATCTTAGTATTCTATTGCATTATTTGCATTAGACATTTTGAATGCTTTCTGGTAAATTCATGTGCAAACATTGTTACACTCCGCATCTCTGATTTGTACGTTGTAAGTAATTCTAATAAGCCCTTTGCTATTTGTCCAAAGGAAAGTTGGACCCACAAACATATAAACAAACATACAAGTTAAGCTAATAAAAGCGTAGTAATTAAAATAAACTAATAACTTACCGTAAATAAATTAATTTGATTATAGAATATTGCGTTGTCATCGGGTCTGTGGTTGCATTCCAAATTTTAAAAGAATCCGATCACAAAAAGTGAGCGAAAATTGAGTTGCAAGATTATAAATTTAATTTCAGTGCAGACGGGATTAGAACGCACGCCCAATGATTCCCGGAGGTGGACGTCAACGAAGACATGCGCCCGCTCGGCCACGAACGTAATAAGCCACTAGCTCTTAGCCCGGGCCGTGGTAGCCCGAGCGGTAGAGTGTCGGATTCGGGGCCGGAGGGTCCTGAGTTCGAACCTCGATGGTCGAAGACCCACCGTCGTCATTAAAGGGGACTGGGCGACGTTAAATATGCTCGTGGTCTCAATGTCCTCCAAGTGAAACGATACCTCTGGGGGTGCTAGCACCAGGTAGCTATTAGCTCCTGGACTAGTTCTAAATTCTCATTAACTGTTCGATCCGGTGATGGTGCTGCCATCTATCGGTATATAAAATAATGGAGGCAAGGCACTTAGTATGCAGTCCTCGACATAAATACAGTTGTAGTCAGTTGTGACTCTGAATAGGAATATGAATAGGAATAGCTCTTAGCCCAAAGGAGAGTTATTCACAAACAAACAAATGAAGCTAATAAAAGCGTGTTAGAAAACAAAAGAGTTATGCGAACAGGTTCAATGCTTTTGAAATTGTGCCCCCTTAAAATAGAATGTTCTGCTGATCTTTTTCAAAACGGTCGATTTTGTGCTGAATTTTAATGGTATCTAACTGGAGAAAGAAAAATTTCTTGAAAAATGTTTTGATATATTTTTATTAGTTATATTTATATTATTATATTAGTTATATTTGGTAAGTCCATTAGCTTAAATTACTATACATTAAAAAAAATCTTTGATGGTCGTGCGACACGCTCTGCCTGATTTGAAATGGAACCGCATGCTACATGTGCAAATACTGTATTTGCAAAATGTTTCTTGCAGCAAGTATAAGATCAAGTATTCATTTGGAATAGGGTCATTCCATACAAATTCAACGGATGAGTGCGCTCGACCATTTTTAATATTTTTGAAACTCATATCCCAAAAAAATGCATATGAAAGATGTTTAATACCACTTTTATTTTTTCTCTAAACTTAACCCTTGATTTTTTTAGAGGTCATCAAAAGTCATTTTCGTAGTCAAAAATGCGACTGTTAGACCTTTGCATTTTGGACCAAATCTAATTGAATAACAATGATGGCAGAACATTTTACATTTTGATGTTAAAGTACATAAGATAGTAGTCTTACACACTGAGTTATGTAGCTGTAATTATGTAGCTTAATAATTAAAATAACGGCAGCAGGCCAAAGTTCAAGGTCAAATGTAAAATTTTTACTCATTTCAAAGGGTCATAACTTGCTTAGGGGATAAAAACACAAAGTGAAATATGGCAAAAACTAATCACTGGAGTCACACTAGTGAGAAAATATAGCTGTAATTGTGTGTTTGTTTACCCTTTATAAATTACAACCCCTCAAAGATCAGAAAATTGAGAAAAATGACAATTTTAGATCCCTGTAAACCAAAAGGGGATGGAATTAAAAATGAAATTTCTTGGCCAATTGAATATTCCATTCAAGTACTATACATGTTATATATATTGTACTATACATGTTATATATATTGTTTTGTGTATTTGGTTTTTAAAAAAGATACAGGTCTTTGAAATTGAGCAATTTTGCTATTTAATTCACACACTAAAACAGAAATAAAAAGAGTGAAAACTTCATTGCACTTTCTTAAATTACGTATAGTATGCTCTATGTAATATATTATACTGGAAAAAGATATTTTAAGTATAAAAATAATTATTTTAATTTGATAACTTAGAAATATTTGGACGTAAATGAGTAGTTCATACATGATTGACAGCTTAAGTAATTAATTTATAGACTATCTACAAACACAAATTTTCAATACATACAAACATACGCTCTGTACATCAACTAATGTAACTTGCCTAAACACGTGCAAAAGCATTATCTACATAGTTAAAAGGGGAAAAAAAGGTGCGTTTTTCATTTCTTGCTTCATTGTAGTTTTAAGAAAATTAACTCACACAGTAGTACTATAGTTCTAGTGGTGACACAGCATGTGGCGTACTGAAATACTTTACTCAAATACACAACAAAAATGGAAAGAACTTTCTTAATTTATGAATCACGAAACGGATGTCAACTAGAGAGCTGAAGGGCATTTCTATGCAATATCACACCGTAATGGACATTGTAACAGAATCAGAAGAACCGTAAAAAGAATTGATACTACTAAGACTAGCTTGCAAAGAACTACTAGAAGTAACATTTTAATTCCTACAGAAATGTATACCTTCTGCATTTTTGCTGCTAAACATTGTATGTATCCTTGTGAGCATTCAGTATATTAAACTAGCTGAAAAAATGCTGCAAGAAAAGTTTGACTCTGCAAATAAAATTCCCAATACAACATTTAATCACTGCTTTATGCCAACGTACTTAAATATTATCACTGTAAAATTATTGTGCCCTAGCAATAGGTATGAAGAATAGTGTGTTACTAAAAAGACTATCAAAAGAAAATGCCCATTATTGTCAAAGAAGTTATTACATAGCTTGTGTTGATCACTAAATTTAGAACCCCTGTCATTGTCTTGCTCCTAGTACATTTTCAAAGTATCAAATTATGAATGTGCCTTGGTAAAGCAATCCAAAACGCCATATACTTGAGTCACCATTACAACTATAGGACTACTAGGTGAGTTCATTTTTTCAAAACTACCCTCAAACAAGAAATAAAAAACGCACTTTTTAAAATTTAAATTTTTTATATATAATGTTTTTTGCATATGTTTAAGGCAATTTAGATGTGTTAATGTACAGAGCGTATGTTTGTGTGTATTGAAAATTTGTGTGTGTAGATAGTCTATAAATTAACTACTTAAGCTGTCAATCAAGTATGAACTACTCATTCATGTCCAAATATTTCTAAGTTGTCAAATTAAAATAGTTTTTTTTTAATATTTTAAATATGTTTTTTGAGTACAATATATTATGTAGGCCATTTAAGAAAGTGCAATGAAGTTTTTACTTTTTATTTCTGTTTTAGTGCGTAAATTAACTAGCAAAATTGCTTAATTTCAAAGACCTGCATCTTTTTTACAAACCAAATACACAAAACAATATATATAACATGTATAGTACTTTAATGGAATATTCAATTGGCCAAGAAATTTTATTTTTAAATCCATCCCCTTTTGGTTTACAGGGGTCTAAAAATGTCATTTTTGTCATTTTTCCGATTTTTTGAGGGGCTGTAACCAATAAAGGGTAAGCAAACACACAGCAACAGTTACATATTCTTATTAGCATGGTTCCAGTGATTAGTTTTTGCCGTATTTCATTTTGTGTTTCCGTCCCCTACGCGAGTTATCCCTTTTAAAATGAGTAAAAATTTTACATTTGACCTTGAACTTTAACCTGTTGCCATTTTTTAATTATTAAGTTACAGCCACGTAACTCATCATGTAAGACTATCATCTTATGCACTTTAACATCAAAGCGTAAAATTAACTGCCATAAATGTAATTCAAATAGATTTTGGACAACATGCAAAGGTCTAAAAGTCCCATTTTTGGCTGCGAAAATCACTTTTGATGACCCTAAAAAAATCAAGGGTTAAGGTTAGAGAAAAAATAAAAGTGATTTTAATCATCATTCATATGCATATTTTTGGGATATGAGTTTCAACAAAATTAAAAATGGTCGAGCGCACTCATCCGTTGAATCTGTATGGAATGACCCAATAACTAGTGTCATTCGAAACTATTAAATTGTTTTGGTGAAAAAAATGAAAGAATGTATAACAGTTTACTGCCTAAAAGATTCATTAAATAATGAAAATCCTCGAAACATGAAAATAATGACAAAACCATACTTCAGAGTACAAATAAGAAAGAGCAAAAGGGAAAGCTTGACGGAAGCTTTGATAGATTCATAAGGTGAACAAAATGAAAAATTAAAGCTTTTCAACATTTTTCTTCTTAAAATCCACTGTCGTGGCAGCTTTTCGGTGTTTATGGATGCATATACTGAGAAATTACTTTTATTTTCTTTACAACTGGTATTTGATTTTTCACGTGACTGAACATTCGGATGTTTACGCTTGTACTAAATTAAAATTAATGGCGCATATATGTGGCTGTTGTTAATTGTATATTTCATTTCTTGTTTAAAACTAGCTGAATGAAATCATTAATTTTTTGCGCTAATTAGTTTTAAAGCCAAGTAGAAGTTTTTCATTTTACTAAATAACTACTCCGTTGAAATATAGAAATATTATGTCAGAAAGACATTTTTTAAATCCTTTTTTTAACTAGAAGCGTATATTTCTGATTATTTTTTTCTACTAATTTGCTACGGTTATAATTGATATGACAGTACTTAATGTCATTTTTGAACATACTTGCTTTTGAAAATTCCTTGTTTATGTTCTGCATGATTCTTAGTGACATATTATGTGGTAGAGACTTTGAAATGTGATTGCTTTATAATCAAACGGTCCTACACTTGATAGTAGGAGTCTAATTTTATTGAAGTTCAGCGTAAAACTATGCTTATCCCCTCTGTATTGGACAGAAATAAAAGAAAATGTACAAGACTCATTTAAATAAAAAGTAAAGAAACTGTAATCGAAGGATTTTACACGCAAAAGTTACGTATTGAAATAAAAGACTGATATGCTACTTAACAATACAAAGCTTTTCGTATCAAGCAGTTAAAATCACTTGATATTGTATAGTTAACAAAGAGAGGTTTTAGTTCTAAAGCTTAGTTACTAGTTGACTTTCAATCCCAAATTGTGTAATTTTTTTGAATACAAAAGTTTTTTTTTTGGCTCATTTGTAGTTAATTTTTATTCATAAATAAACAAAGAAGCTGATTTTGGCAAAGAGGTATAGTGCAGCTCTGGTTAGTTGAGCTGTGACCTTGACTATGTTTACCTGTTTTAGGGGCGCTTAGTGAAACATAGACGCGTTATTGGCTCAGATTTTAGTTGAAATATTTTTGAAAACTACTAAGAAAGTTTCTCAACTCAACTTAGCGCCAATTACCCCTCCGTATTTACCGAAACAGAGGTAAACATTGTCAGAGTCGGGGCTCAACTTCTCAGAGCCTCACAATACAGTAAAATGGGGTGAATGGAATGGAAACTTTACAATCATAAAAGTTAATTCACCTAAAATTTACTTTACACTGTTAAAAAAAATCCTGAAATTGTACGGTAAAAGTTACTGGCATCCATGTTGCCAGTAACTTCAACCGTAAAATCCTATTTTACTGTAAAATTTTACGGTAGAATAAACGAGAGTAAAAAAACGAAAAATTCGAGCATCAGGTTTCGATCTCGAGACCTTCGGATTGGCAGGCGTCTTTGCTTCCCACCATACGAGCCTGGACGAATCAAGTGATGGGAAATACGGTGTCATATGCTTCGGACTGTAAGTCACGTGGTGTATCAATTATCGCTGCAGTCGTTTATTCCTTTCGGTACAATTTCCTGATATTTTTTCGTGTACTGTAAACACTCCATTTTACAGCAATATGTACCATAAAAGATTCCTGAATTTTTAACAGTGTAGGGTGTTTCTAGCATCCAATTTTACATAATATCATGAGGAATTAAGAAATTAGGTTGTGTCATCCTGAGCGCAAAACTGGTATATGAACAAGACGTGGAACGTCACAAAACCTAACATTTTCATCGTCTGAAAAACCTTGTGTGAAAGTACAAACCTTTCCGTATTATAAACCTAAGAATATATTTTTTTTATTAACACAGGCTTACACAACAGTATGCCACATTATAATTTACATAGTTTTCAAATTACCTCAAAAAATAAAGAATTTCTTAACATGTCATAGATATAGGATTTAAGGGGTGAGTCAGCAAACTTTGTTTTTGCTCCACTTCTTTCCTCAAATTGCTGTGGTAGTTTATTTGTCCATACAGCAACTATTTTTTGTATCAAATAAGAAAATATGTGTATGTAGGTACGCAACGAGGGTGTTTCGGGGATCCAACTCCCGGGAAGTCATCTTAGTCATATTTCCAGTTCTACTATGACAGCTTACATCCATGTAAGTACTGTTTTGCCGCCCCCCCCCTAAAGGTCTACTTTGTTCACTTTAATGTATACATTACTGCCAAGCTAAAATTTTGGTCAAACTTGTGAAAAGGACCAAAAAAAAAAAAAAAGGAGAAACTATTCAACTATTATCAAAGTCATCATTCAGAGATTTCAAGATCAATTTATTATTCTATTCAAGAGAGTGGCAGAGGGCTCTACTCTGATTTTTTATAACTTCTAAGATGGCCTTGATTTAGGAATCACAGACAGTTCCAAACTTCCAAATACATATGCTCCACGAAACTTCCTAGGCTCTAAAGTTAGTGAACATTTCATGCAGACTTTTTGTGGATGAAGTCCTGTATCCAGATGTTCACTCTAATACGGGGAAATTTTGTAATCGGTTATGCAAAATCTAGAAATTTGGAGAAACAGAGGAGGATATAGCAATTTTTCAAGAATATGTCATCAAGAAGCTTCAGTCAAATTAAAACGTCCAAACATTTGCTTATTTCAATGACATTAAAACTTTTGTGAAAAACATGGAAGAATTCAATAGGTTTTTAATCTTGATACTGCTCAATTCAAATACATGTTTCATGCGATGAATTTAAATCTTCATTGAGTTCGAAATTGTCTTCAAGATTTTGAAAAATTATACATATACTTGTATAGTAAAAAAATATTTTATTTGACAGTTACTATTCGCATCTGTCCCATCGGCAGTACTTGCTTTCGTTAGTTATATTAAAGGATGATTAGGAACATATAAATATATTGACATGTGGGAGGATTCCCTCCTACCTATAGGGCGAATCATAACCAACGAAGATTTTAACTTGTGTTCCGGTTCACTCTTTTCTGTGGGGCGTATCGGAACACCGCTACATGATTATATGTAAAAAAAGGCTGTTAAAAATGTTTTGAATGAAATGAGAGTCATTATCACATTGAACTATCTTACCACGAATTTGATATAATATTTATTCAAGCATTTGATAAAGGCTGCGGCGTTATCATCAAGCAATTGGTTACCTTTTAAAAAGTCCAAATTGTTATCAATTATTGCTAAAGTGTAGCATAATTGTTATGTAAAATCAGAGGTTCACTGATCACATCCAAAACATAATTTCTTCCGAAACAGTTTTGATCTAGGAATGCTCAAATGTTTGTTATTGAATACTTTAATGTAATTCTTCAAGTACTAGAAATAATTCTTTAAATAACTTTTAATAAAACCTATCATGCCACACGAGACAATTTAGGCTTAAAATGTTTTATTTGTGTGTGTGTGTGTGTGTGTGTGTGTGTGTGTGTGGTGCGTGTGTCTGTGTGTGACAAAATGAGGTCAATAAGCACCTTCGATTCAACTTTTTAGAAGATCTTAAGGAGTGAAAACTTCATTTGCGAAATGTTTATTTCTTTAAGAAGAATTTTTAAGCTTAGTTGTCAATACATTTCTATGAGAATCGATGAAAGAATGTTCATTTAAAAAGTAGATATTTGTACAACAATACTTTTATTGTTTGGAGAAATTAAACAATCAGAGCCTTAAATATTTTCAATATATTTTATTTTCTCCAACAAAAATGTTTTTGGGGCTCGAATATACACTACTATCAGTACCCGCACGGCGATGCCCGTGCTAAGAAGTTAAAGGAAGTCCGTTAGGAACAAAAAAAAAATTCTACTCCCCCCCCCGCCCCCTTCTGATGTGAAATGATGATTATTCTTCAACTAAAATGCGTACACACCTTTTCAAAAGACCTATTAAAGTATCTATGGAATTTAAAACTATTTGCCAAAACACAAAAAAGAATATTAACAGTAGCTTTAAAAATCAAAATAATCCTTCAACTACATAGTTCATCGCTTAACGCGCCATGCAACCACGCTACCGTAACCCTGGCCTTTAGCGAGTGAAGGGTTTTCCCCCTGCAATTCAAAGTGTTTCGCCAAATAAACAATTCTATAATAACTAGTCGACCCGAGCGGAATTCCGCACTGTGCCTCGAATCGTTTCATAAGGCTTTTCGCTCTTTAAAAATTTCAAAGAAAGAACATTATGAAGAAGAACCGAAAAAAGTAAACGGAAAAAAGTAAGCGCAAAAAAGAAGGCATGTAATTTGAAGACATCAGCAACAAAACCTCGTTAAATCCAACGTTGTGATAATTTGATGATCGCTTACCTTTTGGGTGTTCGTATTTTCAATGCAAACATAGATATCATTAAAAGTGTGACTGAGTGACTCGTGAAAAAGTAGTAGTAGTGCATGTGAAAAAACGGGTTGTGGCAAATACAGTCCTGATCATGTGAGCATCTGACGGAAAACAAAGAAACATTAAAGAGATATTTATTGGCACGGATTCGAACTGGCTCCATTCAGATTAACAGCACGACACTCCAACAAACTTAGCAATTGCACCTTCCTTTTCGAATGCTATTCATTGAAGGAATGCGTAATAAAAAACAGCAAAAAAAAAAAAAAAAAACAATAAGATCATGCGTCTCTATGTTTTGTCATTAGCCAGCATGATACGATATACAATTATTCGTAAAACATGGAATTTGATTAAAGAATGAGGAAGATATCGCGTAGCGATTGAAACAAACATTTTAGAGAAATAATAAATTAGATTGAAAGTAAGTGTCTTTATTTTTGAAAATTGAACAATTTCCCATAGCAGACTGCTTTAACTGTTACGACTTAAATGCCCGCACATGTTTTTCTTTTAATCGAACACTCAAAATTCAAAACCAAAACCATTTGAACTGAGTCCGCTTTTTAAGTGTAATTTTTTCGAACGTAGACAAAAAAGTTTTTTTTTTTTTTTTTTTCAGCCGAAAGCAGAAGAGTTAGAAAATGATTTCTTACTAATGAAGTTGATAGTAATTTTAATGTTTTATATCGTATTCGAATAAATAAAGGTTTACTGGGTGAAACTCGTAGTTTCAATTTGGCGTAGTATTTTTTTCATTTGTACAAAAGATCGAAAACTGCTATTAGAGAAATCTACATTTCAGCATACAATGAAAATGTTTTTCTGCACAAAAAGGATTCCCTTGAGGTAAATCTAATATTTTTTTATGCTTACATTATGCTTAGTGGTCTGGAGGGAGTCATAGCTTTAAAAAAAGTAAGAACACCCTTCCATTGACAGTCAATTTATCTGAATGATAACTGCAGCCTGCATAAAGGAGTCGAAACACCAAGTAGCATTCCCACTGCATTTATTTTATTACGTGTGTTATCTGTTGTATGTTATGAGTGCATGTAATGCGTAATACTAATGTAAATTTGCTATTATGTCGGATAGCCCGAGGTTCAGATAGTTTATAGCCGATCGCTCTACCGAAAAAAAACTCATCAATTTAACCAAACAACTAAGTCCAGCGCTTTTAAGCTTTATAAAAAAAAAAAAAGTTAATTTTTTTTCCTGCCGAAAACGACGCAAAAAACTGTAAAATTTTATTAGAACTATGCTTTAAAAAAAATGCATATGAACTACAGGCTGCATCAAGGTTTTGCAACAGCAAGGGGCGTTTCCGAAAACTTGCATTTTAGACCGTAAGTCCATTTTTTGTCATTAGCCTGTCTGGTAAGTTTTAAAATGAGGGGGGGGGGGGGAGGATATCTTCAAGAGACAAAAAAGATCTCGCATACTGACAGAAAAATAATCCACAGAAATAATATATGAGATATTGAAGAGAAATTATTTTATTTTTGAAAATTTTTACAATTTGCTATCGCATGCTGCTTGAACCGTTATGGCTTAGATGGCAGCACGTGTTCATCATTTAACAGCACGGTTAAAATACAAAATAATTCGAACTAAGTTCTTTTTTAAGCGAAGCTTTTCGAATGTAGTAAAAATGTAATAGGCTATTTGTTTTTTTGTTTTTTTGCAAAAAGAAGAAAAAAAATATATTTTTACCCTTCAAATTGATGAAGTAATTTTTTTATTTGTACAAAGAGTCAAAAACTCATTTGAAGAATCTATATTTCAATATACGATTTATTATTTTTTTCTAAACAAAAAACAATTTCATTGTAGTCCGAAATCTTAAACCTGATATTTATATTTTCGCTTAATGCTTTAATTTTCTTACCGGAGCCAAAGCTTTAAAAACCAAAAAAAAAAAAAGGCCTTACAATTAAGAACCAATTTAGCTCCATGTTGCATCAAGTTTCCATAACAGCAAGGAGCGTTTCCACCACGTATATTCTATTCCCTCATATTTGTTACTCAGTGTTATTGAGTGTTCATGTAATGCGCGATATTTCTCCAATTTTTTGATGCAGATTGTCCGGACATTGGTCCGAACACTTATTCTCCTGGTTACCATTCGAACGCTCTGCCGATCAAGCTATTCAGCTCTGTCGGTCATAGTGCGAGTTAAAGTTATAAATTTAACTGAAAACCTCATTCTGGTTTTTTTGACAGAAAAAAACAATTTTTAGAGCGTGGGTCTATTTTTCGTCAGTAGCCTGCACGATTAGCTTTAAAATAAGTTGTAAATCAAAGAAATCGATTAAGAATTGAGGAAAATCTCGCGTAGAAACCAAAAACAGGCTACAGAAATAATATATATGGATAACGTTATAAAGAACAATTACAAATGAATTATGCGAGAAATCAAATTATTTAGGAACTGATGTGATATACCCCACCCTTGGCGACTTTTTCCTGTTGGCGCCAAGAAAGCGTCGCCAAGAAAACGATGTACGACGACATATGTCACACATCGTTCTTAGCGATGCTTTTTTAGCGCCAACAGGAAAAAATCAGATAAAAAAACATGATCAAAGCACTTCAGAACACAATATATATAAAAACAACATAAAAGCACAACAAAAAACATCACAAATATATGCTTCAAAAATTTACAGGGCCGGGGTTTTTTGTAAACATAATAAAATACAATGAAATAAATTATTGTATTAATTACAAGTCGAAATTAATGCATTAATTTTTTTTCATCATTTCTCCGGGATACGAGCCCTCGGTCTCATAGTACTTTCGTAATGAGACCTCGGCTCGCCGGCCCTGCCTCGGTCTCATTACGAAAGTACTATGAGACCTCTGGCTCGCCAGGACCTCGCTCCGCTCGGTCCGTTATCCCTCCGACTGTTAATATACATTACAGTCGGAGTATGGTCACAGTTATGTATATTTTCATGGAGACACCCAAGGGAGGCTCCTTCCGTTCAGTGTACAATAATGACACAGTTTTAAGTGTGAAATATGCACCATTGTTGTGCAGATTTATTAATAAAATTCAGCATTTTTAAGAGTACAATCGAAAGAACTTTCAATTGTTAACATAAAATTCAGTACCTAAAGGAGGCACGTTAATAGAATGTCTAAATAATTCGTGGCATCGATAAGAATTAACTTTTAGAACAAAATAACCGTACTATTTCTGTAAAATTAATTTACATACAGTAAAAATAAAGTTAAAAACTACAAGAACCCCTCAAGGATTTGTAAAAACAAAGAATTTTGGAAGTGAGAGGTTTTTTTTTGAATTCTAAAATAAAGAACTTACCTTTTTATATGGTATAAATATTCACACTCAGTCTAAAACAATACATCATATGACAATGGCACGTTACAGACACACACCACGTTGGAGTTAACTTTTAATTAACCTTCAAGTTTGAAGAAACTGGCATTTTCTAATGTTTTTACTTCAAAACACAACTACTGAATTTAAACTAACACAAAATAAGCATTCCTGTAAGGTATATTGCACAAAACAACACGTATCTCTCCTGCGTAAAACCAAGTAAAGAACCCAAGTAAACAAGTTCGAACAAGTTTGCCTTCGCGTTGCCAACCACAGGTTAGTTTCACCAGGGATGCCATGCTTAAAAATTTATCGCCTCATTGGCGAGAAAAATATTTCAATTTTGTGCAAAAAATCGGATGTCGCCAAATGGGGGGGGGGGGTATATTACATCTGTACCAATCCTACAAAATCAAATTACGAACCTGAACATAGAAAAAAAAGCATTCAAAAATCTGTTCGCTGATCACAACAGCGTGGCATGGGCATGGTTCCTCGCAGCTATCGACACAGCGCTCTCCTGAAGAAATAACCTTCCCCGCCATC
This sequence comes from Uloborus diversus, assembly GCF_026930045.1. Classification (NCBI taxonomy): domain Eukaryota; kingdom Metazoa; phylum Arthropoda; class Arachnida; order Araneae; family Uloboridae; genus Uloborus; species Uloborus diversus. Next base: position 139,013,997 of record NC_072733.1, on the reverse strand, counting down.
TATTAGGAATTTATAGAACTAAACTTACCCCGACATCTATTAGGAAATCGTAGAATGAAACAATTAACTAATTATTTGATTTGCAATTACAAATATTTCGGTCAATCTGATTTTAAAAATAGCCTTACTCAATAAATAGACTATTCAACACAGAATTTTTTTTTCAATTCGAAACAGTAGTTCCTGAGATTTTCGTGTTTAAACAAACAAACTCTTCAGTTTTATATTATTAAATATAGATTTATAAAAAAATAAGACAATGATACGAATACATAATTTTTGTTTACAAATCATTTTTAGCATCGTTTAGGATATTATGTGAAAAGTCCCCTTGAGATTTGCCTCATAGTTGACTCAAACATACGCTCACTGGATCGCAAAGCGCGCCCTTTCAGGTCGAGCCACCGCGGCTACGCATATCCTATATTATAAAATAAATTTTCCCGTTTTCATAACATTTTTTAATGCTGCTCCAATTAGTCATAGCGTGATGTTATATAGCCTATAGCCTTCCTCAATGAATAGACTATTCAACACAAAAAGAATTTTTCAATTCGAACCAGTAGTTCCTGAGATTAGCGCATTCAAACAAACGAACTCTACTGCTTAATATTATTAGTATAGACTAGCAGCACCCGCACGGCGATGCCCGTGCTAAGAATTTAAAGGAAATCCGTTGAATAAAAAAAATCCCCTCCCTTCCCCACTGATACGAAATGATTATTTTTCTTCAACTAAGATGCGTACACACCTTTTCAAAAAAACCTATTAAAGTCTCTTTGGAATTTAAAACTCATAAAAAGATTAACAGTAGCTTTAAAACTCAAAATAATCCTTCAATTGTATAGTTCATCGCTTAAAGCGCCAAGAAATCACGCTACCGTAACTCTGCTCTTTAGCAAGTGAAGTGATTTCTTTTCTGATATTTAAAATATTTCACCTATATAATAAACAATACTATAATAAAAATATATAAAGAACAATCACAATTGAATAACACGACAAATCAAATTATTTACTTAGATAAATAACTATCCTTAACTATAAGAACAAAAGCAAACGTTGAAGAAATAAGAAAAACAAAACCCAATAGAAAAATCCTAAAAAATCAAATTATGTACCTGAATTTCGAAAAAAAAAAAAAACACATTAAAAATTAGTCTGCTAAGCAAACCACAACAGTCCCACAACAGCGTAGCTTCTAAGCCGCGCGGCATGGTTCCTCGCAGCTATCAACACCGTCGACCAGCGCCCTCTTAATTAGTTAACCGTTCCCCGCCAACTATTAGGAATTCATAGAACTAAACTTACCCCGCCATCTATTAGGAATTCATAGAACTAAACTTACTTCGCCATCTATTAGGAATTCATAGACCTAAACAATGAATTAGTTAAACATTTAACTTGCAATTACAGGTATTTCGGTCAGTCTAATTCAAAATAGAAAATATCATTTAGCCTTCCTAAATAAATAGACTATTCAACACAAAAAGAATTTTTCCAATTCGATCCAGTAGTTCCTGAGATTGACGCGCTCAAACAAACTCTTTAGCTTTATATTACTAGTATAGATTTTCATTGATGATGATACACTCATAAAAATCATATTCCACTTAAAAAAAAAATCTGCTAGATTTTGTGAACCAGGAATGTGCTCAGTTTTGTAAATACTTGACGGTATCTGAACCACGAGCCACAATAACAGGTTATTTATGAATGTCAATTGAAATAGAAGGGTTTTGTGTCAGTTAAATATTGGAAGCTTTGGAGGAGATATTTGCTCTTGTTGCCTTAAACGTCATACTCGTCGCTACATACGCTGCTCGTCGATGCTAATCAGTTAAATCATGTCCTCATCAAACTCTTTTAGAAAAATTTCAAGTATTGGTAAACACTGATGCTGCAACTTACAATCAAGATTTCTGTAAATCATTAAGGATATTGGCTAATCATATACACATCAAAACATAGTTTGTTTGTTTTTTTTTAATTCGTGAGTAGCTTTAGTTAAAACCCTGTTGTTTACTGACTTTTCTGACATGGCATGAAAGACAATTTGGTGAAATAATTTAAAATTTATCGCACTTCTTACTAGAGCCTTGATTTTTCAGCGTGTTGACGTTTTCGAATTTTTTCTTCCTGATTCCGAAGTTTCTCCATGCAACTGTTACTTATCATTTTCACAAGTGAGTCCAAAAGTCAAGTTTTAAATTTCATAGCGGAGCATAAAAATAAACCTTTTCATAAAACGGAATATCAAAACTTCCTTCTGTTTGGAGAAGGAGAAAGAATAGCGGTTATTATTCTCATTGTTTCTCCCCCTCATCCTCCCGAAGAAAAAAAAGCATGGCTCACTATCGACTCATCCGTATCTTTTAGTATTGCATGAATGATCGGTCTGAATCAAATCAGAAGGACATTTTATCTTCATTGTGTCCGTCCCTGCGCCAGATTAGAGCGCAAAAGTGTCGCTTTAAGGAGCCCGGAACGCGACACCCGCTCTTTGCAGATGATAGAAACGGCGAAAAAATCTCGTGTTTCGGTGTCGATTGCCGCCAGATAGCAGCTCATGATTTATGCGCCATTGGTGGTCGGGACTACGGACTATATTTTATGTTGCGAAGGATCTGCTTCCTTCTTTGGAGGAAACATTTCATCGAGTGATAAGTGATAAAAACAAGAGCGTCTCGTGGGGAGCGGCCTTTTTTTTTTTTGTTCCCTTCGCTTCTCTGTTGGCTGACAATAGACGAATATGCGCAATTACGCGGCCTTACGGCGGCCGGAAAACGACAATAATGGTTGCATTTCTTTTCACTCTTGTTTATTCGAATCTGTCACTTTAGATTAAAGGTTGACCCAATTTTTCCGCGCAAAAAAAAACTCTAGCGAGGTTACTTGGAAGGAAGAAATGACTCCGTTCATTGCAAAAGCAACTTTTCTCTGACTATATGGTTCCATAATGGTTACGATTTTTTTCGAGACAGCTAGTAGCGTATAGTTGATGGAAAAGAAACTGCTTCCCATGATTCTTGACATTTAATATTCAAAGCACATCACTGTCGCTATTTTTCTTGTTAATTTTGGTGGAAAGACTCATTTTTAATTTCTCACTTTCGTTCAGCAATCTACTTATTCAGTATAGATAAACTGTTTCCTTTTGTGGAATTATTTGAAAACGCTAAAAAAAGTTCAAAATGAGCAAATAATGGAGTCATTCATTAATTGAGTAAGAATTTTTGGCAATTTTTGACCCCCCGTCCTTCCCATGTAAGGGTACGTAGGATTTTTCAAACCCCTCCCCCCTGCTGTTACGTAAGATTGTTGAATGTAATCGCTTTCTCCATTGGTTTAAAGGAAAGAACTATGCTTATTTCTTATTGGAAGAGACATTTGCAGCTTTCCACGGAGTTCGCAAAATCTCTTCTTTAATCCACCATCGGACTTTGGAGAAAGCTTATTGCTATTTAAGAAACATCATTGGATGCTGAAAATCTGCCCTCTATTCTATTTAAAGAGCCGCAGTCTGTTTATCAGGGCCTTCACTACTTTCTCTATGTCTTGCTGTATGTGTGTCGCCATGTTTCGTATTAAACGTATTTGTTTATGTTCAGCTGTCTGAATCTCTGCTTTACACAACCTTTCAACAGCAGAGCGTGGTTAGTTCTAAGTTTTACCCAGCTACTAAATCACTGCAGTAGCGGAGTAACATGGGGGACGAGATAAAATATTCCGTTGAGCCTTTTGACGGAAGGAATTTCTCTCTGTGGAGCAGGAGAATGGAAGCGGTTTTCGCAGCAAAGAATTTAGAGATGTTTTTGGAACGTGAAGCGGATTCTTCGAAAGCTCATGCACTTTTAGCGAGTAAGAAGGCCTATGCCTTGATGTTATCATTTCTTAGTGATAAAGTTTTAGTTTCGCTTTCGGAAGAAAAGACTTGTGCTGAAATAATTGCAAAATTGAAATCCATCTATGTTCGAGAAGGAGCGGTCAGTCAGATATTGGTTAGAAAGAGACTTTCAACTTTGAAAATGAAAAAGGACTCATCCATGCAGGAGCATATTGATGAAGTGAACAGGCTCGTTACCCAACTAAAATCGTGTGGCGTGAAAGTGAGTGACATGGACAGTATTGTCTATCTTTTGATGTCTCTTCCAGCAGAGTATGACGCATCGAAATCTGCAATAGAAAATCAGTCTTCGGAGAACTTGACTTTAGAGTTTGTTTGCGGTCGTCTTCTGGATGCTGAAGCGCTGATGAGAGATCGTCGAGTCTCGGAGCCCAAATCGTGGAAAACAGAGTCATCGAATGGTGCAGCCTTTTCTACAAATCATCGCGTAGTGTGTAACAAGTGTCGCAAAACAGGGCACATTGCGAAATTTTGTAGAAGTAACATAGTTTGCTACCAGTGCGGAAGAAAAGGACATTTTAAGAGGAATTGCACAGTCCAGACAGAAAAAAATACATCATCAAAGGATGGAGCAGTTGCAGTGACTTTCGTTGTTGGCGAAGTAGAACATCGGTCATTTATAGTAGATAGCGGATCTACAGCTCATATGTGTGTACATCGGGAATGGTTTGAGGAGTTAAAACCATCCTCAGGAACTGTGTCATGCGCTGCAAAAGCCAGTAAACTGGAAGTAAAAGGAATAGGAACTATTCGCGGTGTATTAGGTGACGGTGCGCAGGAGATCCTACTGAAAGATGTGTTATATGTTCCAGAACTAAATGGAAACCTCATTTCAGCTGGATACACTGTGAGCTTCAAAAATGACGAAGCAGTTATTGAAAAGGGAAGTACAAATTTCGTTTTGTGCAAGCTGAATTCAAAAGGTCAATATGCAAGTGATTTTGTTCCCTTCATTTCAAACTCCTTTGTTGCAGAAAAAGATGGAGGTGAACTGTGGCATCGCAGGTTAGGACACTCCGGAAACCATGTTCTGAGCAAACTAGGATTACCAACAAGTGACAAATTATGTGAAAACTGTGTGTTAGCGAAGCAGTCGGCGAACCCTATAGGAATAGGAAACCGAAGAAGAGAAAAAGCTCCCATGATGACAATCCATTCTGACCTATGCGGTCCGGTCAACCCCCCAACTCAAGCGTGTGAAAGGTATGTGTTAACATTAGTTGATGATTATTCTCGTTTTTGTGAAGTTCGTCTTCTTAAAAAGAAAAGTGATGTTCCCGTGGAAATCAAAAAGTTTCTCAAATTGAATGAAAGCGTTCGAAAAATTCGTTGTGATAATGCCCAGGAATATGTTTCAGGTGAACTTAAAGTGATAGCAAATAAACTTGGAGTTACGATAGATCCCTGCCCCCCTTATACTCACGAATTGAACGGAATTTCAGAGCGGATGAACAGATCACTTTTTGATAAAGCCCGTGCACTTTTATATGATGCAAATTTACCTAAGAACTGTTGGGGATATGCTATTCAAGTTGCAGCATATATTCATAACAGAATCCCTAGTTCAAGCATAAATGAAATGTCACCCTTTGAACTAAAATATTCCCAGAAACCGGATTTAAATCAAATAAAATTATTTGGTTGTGATGCTTATGCCAAAATTCCTGATACTCGCAGACAAAAATTAGATCCGAAATCTAAACGAATGATCTTCATTGGATATTCTAGCATGGGATATCGATTAAAGGATCCTGATACGCACAGAGTTATTGTGTCACGTAATGTTCGCTTCAATGAAAATAAAGTATATGTGCAAGATAGAAGTAATTCACCAGACGAGGAAAAACACAGCACCGAAGAAAATAAAGAGTTAGGAGAAAACGAAACCAATGTAAAGCAAGAAGTTCCGGCAGATACACCCCGACGATCAGAAAGAAAAAGAAAAAAACCAGAACGATTCGAAGCAATGTACACGTCAGAAGAGACGTTGACCTTTTACGACATCTCAAAACTACCGGAAGAACAACAAGCCCAGTGGAAAGTCGCGATGGGGGAAGAATTGCGCTCCATCCAGATAAACAAAACTTGGGAAGTGGTAGATCTCCCTGATAACGCGACCCCCATAAAGTGTAAGTGGGTGTTTAGGAAGAAAAGAGATGGAACTCTCAAAGCCAGACTTTGTGCCAGAGGAGACCAGCAGAAGGAATACGTAGAAACTAATTTGCCAGTCATTGGGATGCCTTGTTTACGATTAGTTCTTGTTTCGATTCTTCAAGAGGATTTAAAGGCTTATGTGATGGATGTGAAAACAGCTTTTCTGAATGGTGAGTTGCAAGAAATTGTTTTTATGGAACAACCGCAAGGATTCAACGATTCATCTGGCAGAGTATGCAAATTAAATAAAAGTTTATACGGATTAAAACAAGCTCCTAGACAATGGTTCTTCAGATTTTCGCAATTTATGTTAAAAATTAATTTTAAGCAGTTAAACTCGGAACCGTGTATTTTCATCAGAATTGTGAATGGAAGGAAAATAATAATTTGTTAATATGTTGATGATATTCTTATCGCTGGATCAGATGTTTCAGAAATAATGATTGTGATTAAACTTCTTCAAAATGAATTTCAGATGTCCAAACTCGAACCAGCTTCTGAATTTTTAGGAATTCGTATGGAATTTACTTCTACTAAATTAGTGCTAGATCAAAAGGAGTATATTCTTAAACTATTGAAGAGATTTAACATGAGTGAGTGCAAGCCGAGTGCAACACCTTTAGAAGCAAAGTCAACTCCAGCTGACTTTGAAGAAGGAACTATCTTCAAAGGACCTTACCGTGAACTAGTTGGATCTTTATTGTATCTTGCGATGACAACACGACCCAATATACTGTTCGCTGTGAACTGTCTCAGTCAATTACAGGAGAATCCAACAGAATCGGCTTGGAATGTACTTAAAAGAATTCTGCGATATTTAAAAGGTACATCGGAATATAAAATTGTGTATAGTAAGTGTTGTGACTCTAATGTTGATTTATCTATGTATGTTGATTCAGATTGGGCATCAGATCCGCGTGATCGCAAATCAGTTTCAGGTTACGTTATTTTTTATAAAAAGTGTCCAATTTTATGGAGCGTGAAGAAACAAAGTTCAATAGCTGTTTCTTCTTCTGAAGCTGAGGTACTTGCAGTTGGTAAGTCTTTATTAGATCTAGTGTATTATAAAAATATTGCATGTGAATTTCTTACTGTAAATAACATTGTCATATATGAAGATAATCAGTCTGCAATCAAATGTATAACTAATGAAAATAGTTCTGGTAGATTGAAACATATTGATGTTAAGTTAAAGTTTATTAGAAATATTTTAAATGTTGAAAATATATATATAGAATATGTTTCTACTGATAAGCAAATTGCTGATATGTTTACTAAGACTCTTCCTAAATTTAAATTGCACGAACTTATGTCATTGTGTTGTTTAGTAATAAGCGATTAAGGGCGGGTGTTGAATGTAATCGCTTTCTCCATTGGTTTAAAGGAAAGAACTATGCTTATTTCTTATTGGAAGAGACATTTGCAGCTTTCCACGGAGTTCGCAAATCTCTTCTTTAATCCACCATCGGACTTTGGAGAAAGCTTATTGCTATTTAAGAAACATCATTGGATGCTGAAAATCTGCCCTCTATTCTATTTAAAGAGCCGCAGTCTGTTTATCAGGGCCTTCACTACTTTCTCTATGTCTTGCTGTATGTGTGTCCCCATGTTTCGTATTAAACGTATTTGTTTATGTTCAGCTGTCTGAATCTCTGCTTTACACAATCTTTCAACAAAGATTCCATTTCGTTTTTCAAAACAATAAAATAACGAATCTTACATCACTGGAATCATTATTAAATTCACTATTATTAAATTAAATCTTTTTCTGTAAAGAAATATTTACTAAAAAGTTGGAATTTAGACTGAATGTTTTTTTGACATTTTTTTGTATATGATGCGATGCTAATTAAAAATAAAACATGCCATACATAGTGCGATCATTTTATTATATTTTGCACTGTTCATTCCTTGTAAAACAAACAAAAAACAGCTCATACTTATACGTTTTTTACCTTCCAGACGCAATTAAAATAGGATCCCTTCCGAACCATTTGACCGCGCGATTTCTAATACAAAATATCGACTTGGAAAATATTACTTAAGAATGGGCTTGACTCCCACCTCCCCCCCCCCCAAGTAAGGCTATGTAGAGATTTTTCCAACCCCCTCCTCTCTGGACCCTTACGTAGATAATGAATGGCCCCTAACAATGAGAATCGCAGACGCATATTTTGAGATTTCGAGGAAATCCTCTTTTCAACGGAAAAAAAAGGATGAAAAGATTTCCGACGAAAACACGAAAAACGAATTAAAATGTATTTTTTACTCATTTACCTTCTAACCGATTAACGAAACGCGTAAGCATTATTGACGATAATGTTAAAGCATAAGGCGTTAAGATAAATTTCATGACGTTAAGAAAAACTTCAGTAACTTATTTAGCGTCTTCATTTCATGCTACGAGTGTAACCACTTTGAGATTCATTACAAAATCTGAAAATGCTCTCAAAATTGTGCAACTCCAATTACCTTATCTTTAATAGCAGTAATTTGGGTATTTCAATAACCCCACGGACGTTTTTAAAGAGTAAAATACTAATGTAATTAGTAAAATCTTAATTCCAAAAAAACATTTGATTTTCATTCTACGGAATGGTACAATGAAATTAAATAGATTACTGGCTTCTTTGGTTTCAGCTCGTTCAATACCGTCTAGCGAATACTAGCATTCAAATTTACGACTTAGGGAGAAAAACAGCATAAAATATACTAGAAAATGCTGAAACACATTCTGAAATGTTACAGTGAGAGAAAATGCCACCAAAAAGGAAAATCGGTTTTCGAAAAAATTTGTTTTCTGTAGGCATGGAGTTAATATTGATAATAGCGATTTAAAAAAAAAAATGAATGAAAAAAAAAGAAACGTATAAAAATGGGGGGAAGGGGGTGCCCAAGTAATCTACAGTGAAGAAAAATAAAACTTCAGGCGTTTTGCGTCAAAATTATGAAAGCAATATATCTGTTTAAAAATAAAAACGTAATATTATGAATTTAAAATGACCAAGAATGAATCAAGTTTTATAAATCCATAATGCAATGTACATTATTCGAGTTATCAAAACTAAGTTAAAAAACTGAAATGTTACATACCTCTTATTCTCTGCTTGCTTCATTTGATGCAACTTTTACGTTAACGAATAAAATCATTTTGAAAAAAAAATTAAATGTGTTAGTCTCGGCTGCAGACTCGCACCTCCGCAAATTTCATTAGTGTCTTCAAACAACCAAATACTTTCTATTTATTTTCTATCTCTTTTTCAAGTATTGAATGATACAATAAAATAACAAAGTACACAATTAAAATTCTGAAAAGAACTTTGTATCAAGAATTACGAGAACTGTCCATCAACGCACGAAACACAAGTAAACCCACAAAACAGATGTAAACAGAGTAGAGTATGAACCTATTCCTATTCCCATTCAGAGTCACTACTGACTACAACTCTATTTATGTCGAGGACTGCATACTAAGTGCCTTGCCTCCATTATTTTATATACCGATAGATGGCAGCACCATCACCGGATTGAATAGTTAATGAGAATTTAGAACTAGTTCAGGAGCTAATAACTACCTGGTGCTAGCACCCCCAGAGGTATCGTTTCACTTGGAGGACATTGAGACCACGAGCATATTTAACGTCGCCCAGTCCCCTTTAATGACGACGGTGGGTCTTCGACCATCCAGGTTCGAACTCAGGACCCTCCGGCCCCGAATCCGACACTCTACCGATCGGGCTACCACGGCCCCAAGTAGAGTATGAAGTTGAAGTCACTTTGTAGATTGCATGTTGACGCTCGAGCAATATATATAAGCGTTAAAATTTTAAATGAAGAATAAGGCTAATCTTGTAACAAGGACGATTCAGAAAGAAAATAACTGTTTGCTTACGTTTTCAAACTTTTTTAAGGGACATTGCGAATTTATATTAATTGTTCAAATCTTTATAACTTAGTCGTGATTGTAAAGAGAAAAAAGTATTTTGCAACTTGTAGCTTATTAAATGAGCAAACTTTAGCAACAAAAAACTGAAAATTCGATTTCTTAAAAGCCGATTTTAGCGAATTTCGTCGTGTCGTCTTTCCTTAAACTTGAACTGTACCCTGGTTATGCAAAAGATAGATAGAAGGTTAACAAACAGAATGCCACAAAGTTTGCTACTGTGACACTTTTAGGGACTTTCTCTAAAATTAAAAAAAAAAATAACAGTAGGATTTACATTCGTCACTTGCTCGTCAGCTTTTTGTTTTTGTCCAAACCAAACACGTGATTAACTTCACCAAATGGCGCAATTAATTGTTTGCATCTAGTCTATCTTTACCGTGAACGCAGTATAGAGGTAAAGTTAGAAAAAAATGCTGATACTGTTTAACCTTTGTAATATTCTACTATCATTAAATGATGAAACTACGATAAAAGATTCCACTCTTTCTACAAAAATTTTTAATAATGAACAATTTTAAATATGCGACATTTGTTTCTTACACCACAGCTTAAGCTCAAAGCACAAACCTCATTATTGAGTAACTAAGTTATTTTTAAAAAACAAAAATTAAATTTGCATATTAATTGGGCTAGAGATTCTTCGTGAAATACGTAATGATTCAGGTCCCCTCGTGAAAAGACTTTGCAGTGGAAAATATTTATTGCATTGAAAACCTAATATGAGGAGAAAGTTTTGTTTTCCTGTAAAGTTACAGAGAATGAATCTTATAACATTTATAAAAAAAATCAGTAAATAAAAAAGCTGTGAAATTGGTGTAAATGTTAATAAAAATCAAAGCCAAAAATAAATAATTTATATCACGAATTTGCAGTTGAATTCACAACAGGAAATAAATTCGTAACATGATTGTATGCCATTAGTGAGAGAAAACAATAACGGTCATTGTACAGAAAGTGATAAAAATGCTAACTAGAAGAGAACGATTTGCGAGTTTTCAAAAAAAGCTAATGAATATTCAACAAAACGCAAAAATCTTAAATTTTCCGACCATGTGGCTAAGCTAGTTTAACTTTACATAAGCTAGATTATGAGTTATTTAAATGTTGACCAAAAAACTTCCCTTTAAGTGAGTATGCAATATGCCTTATTGGTATACTCGATCAGTCCGTCTGCTAACACCCCATTTAATGTGCTTAGCATCGTAAATTCACGTTCTACTGATTCGATGAAATGAGTTGCAGTTCTACTTCGATTCGACAAATCTTAGAGGCCTACTCTCAAATAGAAATTGCGTTCTAATCCTTGAACTAAGATGAATGGCACCATGCATTAACGAGGACACGTTCCGTTCCAGCGGGTGATTATCGTAAATTAAAACGAATCGGGCGTCATTTATTCCTGATGTTACTCTATCCATGCTTCCATATTGGCAGTTGGTTAAAGATGCTCTTTCATACGCTGAATAGCTTCTAACCTACATTAGCTTTTCCGTAAGAATGATCTCAGGGAAATAAGAGGACGCTACTACAAAGCAATTGCTGTATAAATATTTGGAACTATCCCCTAATAAACGTCTTTAAGAAATTATGATATCAACAGAACGTTATTCCATACATCACATCACACACACACACACACACACACACACATATATATATATATATATATATATATATATATATATATATATATATATATATATATATATATATATATATATATATGTGTGTGTGTGTGTGTGTGTGTGTAAGAACCGCCGCTCGGTTCTTATTACGAATCTTGATTTTCGCACGTTGCAGTGTTGTGCCGTGATAATGTACCACGTAGGAAGAGGACAAAGCTACATTCACAACATTTTTATTTTTACATAGAATATACCAGCAGGAACTTCTCTTAACTAACCACCTTGTTTAGTTGTGCTACGATTTTTATATAGGGAATATCATTAAAAGATTACAGATAATTATCCCTCGATCATGTGATCTCACGTGATCTATATAGGAGGAGCAGATTGCAATAACGAAATATTATTGGCCTTTGCACCGCAGACAGAGGCTGGCTTAAATCTGGAGGGAAAAAAAGTGTCTGGTAGGTACTTTAAGGGAAAACACATCTGAGCCTAGAACATAACCATATATGGTATGAGAAGCATTTAAGTGTGTAATAAATAATGTCTGTGACTCATACGCGCTGACATATAAGTGAACAGAACTTAATATGGAAAAGGCCTAGCAAAGGATTTTTCATATTACACATACACACACACACATATATATTTATTTATTTATTTATTTATTTTCGTGACCGTTAGTCCTAGATGTATAACTTCCAATTGCAAAAATGCTCAAAATCAGGTGCAGCGTTAAGGTACTGAAAATTTGAAGAGAAAATAAAAATAAGTCAAAAAATACAAAATGTAAATTTTGATACGGGCACCAGGTCCCATAACTCCCCTATTTTATATTTAGGGAAATGTTCTCCATTGAAAAATAATTACTACCCAAAAAGTTTGAAATTAGTACGTTCAATATTCACCGAGACATGAAACGCAGCGTTTTGTGACTTACACCAGTTTTCACTAGCCGTGAATTACATCCTTCGGGGGAAAATATAGCGGTTAACAAGTGTTTAAAAGTATATGTGTGCATAGAGTGGTTTTTTTAATCAAGGATTTGTTGTGTGTTTATGCGTATCACGGCGTAACATTTGCATTTATTTTTGAATCGTAATGAAAAATATAAATACCAACCTTGTTTTTATCACTTTGACGACCTGTCATTCTTCTGAAAAAGCGATAAGTTCCAATCTTATCTTCTGCATGGTCCCTTAAAACTTTGAACTGGAATATCTCCGAGTTTTGGTAGCACAAGTGTCAAGTTTTTTGTGTCAGTAATAGTTTTCAATGGAGATTATTTCTGTAAACATTAGTGAGGGGACCTAGGGTAAGTACAAAAAAATAAATTATGCATTTTTGACTTATTTTTATTTTTGCTTCAAACTTTCAATATCTTAACTCTGCATCTGATTTTGAACATTTTTACAATTGGAGGTATACATTTACGACTGGGATTGCGAAAATAAAGGTCTTGCAGGTTAAAAAGGAACACCCTGTGTATACATGGTGTTCCGTTTTAACCCGCAAGACCTTTACAAAGTAGTAATTTAAACAATTTATTCAATATTGCACATACTGATTCACTTCAGTTAATCAAAATAGAGGAAGCTAGGATTTTCTTCTAACTCCAAAGATCGCCGGCCGACGCTGTCACTTCGGTGGAGTGGATAAAAATTTGGTCGACAAAAAGGAAAAGGTTCGACTTCGAGCTGTCAAAGAAGAAAATAGGCGCATGAAATACGATTCCGCTTCAACATCCTCGGAGCTGAATGAACCAGTAAAAGAAGATTCCTCTTCGAGCTCTAGTGAAAATATACATTCGGAATATTTCCTTGAAACATATAAATCAGTACCCGGAACAAGTATATCAGAACCAGGAAAAGTATATCAGAACCTGGGACAAGTATACTAGAAGCTGGAACAAGTATATCTGAACCTGGAACAAGTATATCAGAACCTGGAACAAGTAAATCAGAACCTGGAAGAAGTAAAATGCAATAAGGAGGGATTTTATTACTCTAAAGTTAGCTGCTGCATTATAGACAGGTGTCAGTTAAGTATACAAGATTCTGTGTTTATTCTTGAAACTACTATAAACGCACTTGGGTAACATTGATGAACTTCCAATAAGTATATCTTCAATTCAAAGAATTCGAAGCCGCCTGCCTTGTCTAGTGGTCAGAGAAATCTGACTGTGACAGGAAGGTCCGGGTTCGAATCCCGGCTCGGGCATGGACGTACTTTCTCTCTCCTGTCCTTGTCCTTTCTTTGTGTGAATGTGTTGTTATGCTGTGAATGGTTGCCTACCCTATAAACGGGTCCTTATCGCATATATGTGTACTGTAGAAGTCGGACTTCACACCAAATTACGGTGCAGTTGGAAAAGTGAAGCAGCGCACCCCAAATTGCCAGCCTAGCTGGCACACGACAAAAACAAAGAATTTGAACCGAAAAGCAGCAGGGACGAGCAGAAAGAATACAAATTGATTTTCTATACGAGGTACCGGATGTTGACTTTACATTGGGATGGGAAACTGTTGCAAGCTTTGAATGCTCAAAAAAAAAAAAAAAAGATCGTTTACCTATAGTGAAGGTAAGCATTACTTCATATGGACGTAAAGAGCAACTCATTGCTGTGCCTTATCTGGATAATTCTACAGGAAAAAAACAAGAACAGGCTGTGTGTTTGGAAGGCAGTTTTAGATTGGAATCTCAAAGACTAAGTTCCAATTCTCTGTTGTGATACTACAGCTTCGAATACAGGTCGTTTTAAGGCTGTTTGCGTCCTTCATGAGCAAAAATTTGATAGAAAAATACTTTCTTTTGCTTGCCGCCATCATATATATAAACTGTTATTAAATGCAACATTCGAAGTGAAAATTAAGCGAGTCACAACAAGCCCTGATATTTCACTCTTCAAAAATCTCAGAGAGTCTTGGAAAAACATCGATCCCTCTAAAATACAGTGCTATAGAGGAGCTACGGAGTTGTTCGGAACTGTACCCGAACTTGAAAATTTACTTTGCTTTTACCGTGCTGAACTTACTAATGTTACGGTCAGGGATGACTATCGAGAGTTGATAGAACTGTCTATCATATTTTTAGGTGGAGATATAGAAAATAAATTTAAAATAAGACCACTAGGAGCCACGCACCAAGCTCGATGGATGGCTTAAGCGATTTACTCCCTAAAACTATTAATATTTAGTTCACAACTAAAACTAGATACGAAGGAATTTGAAGCAAGATGTCTGCTTGTTTGTAGTGACAATATACGTGAAAATATGGCGTCAATGCATTTTGGCAGTCAAGCACCCTACAAAGATTTGTGCTTTTTGAAATCTTTGAAAGCTTACGAAAATTGGACCCAATTATCTCAAAAGCTGCTTTACAAAAACTCATCAAGCATTTATGGTATTTGTCTGACGAAATAGCAGTCTTAGTCTTAGCATTTTTTGATGATGAGGTAGAAGAAGAAAAAAATACAAAATGGTGACAAATTTACGTAGAGAAGACTTCTTGACCCTTGAGAAAAGATACATTCCATCGAAGGAAGATCTTTTTGGTTCATTGTATGGTAAGTTTTGCACATTGATTTCATCTAGCTGTTGAATTAATTATTCCTTTATATCGTGCATTTGCTACCGGTTATTTTTTTATTGTGCAGAAAAAACAATTGATAATTTCATGTCAGCCAAAAGCCAGTCATTGTTTACTAGACTAAAAATCGATGATAGTTTTCTCAACGATAGTCCCTCTTTATGGGTCAATAATATTTCATTCTTCAATACCAAAAAGACGGTCTCAATGCTTAGAGCAGTAAACGACGTAGCTGAAGGAGCGGTAAGAAGGATGCAGGACTTTGATGGTTTACTAACAGCTGTGCAAACATTGAAACGAAAGTATGTGCAGTAATGTTTCTTGTAGTGTAATATTGTTGTAAATATTTCCTTTAAATAAATTGATGTCGCATGTAGTAAGGAGTTATACAGTTAGCAATATTTCCACTGTAGTCGCCGTACAGGATTTCAGGTCCAACTTTGACCTCAAGTCGGCGCGGGTTCCCGTTCTCTTATTGCAATGAAATTTTTTCCTTCACCCTAATATATATATATATATATATATATATATATATATATATATATATATATATATATATATATAAATGGATGGATGTTTGTGGGTATGTGTGTATGTTCCTTATACAAATCCACAGTTTTCGTCGGATTTCTTCCAAATTTGGCACAAAGGTAAATTGTTGCTCAGGAATTCATATAGGCGGGTTTTTGGAATTTTTAAAAGACCCAAAGAGGTCTAATTTCATATTTTGAGTCATAAAATTGCTTTTTTCTGCACGAACGAATTTTTGTACAGTTATGAATTTGGTCTGGATGAAAAGCCTGTAAAAAATGAACGAAATGAAGTTTCTTCAAAGTTTAACTGTAATCTTTAATTTTGTGAACCTTGGTTCAATGCAAATGAAAATGGTTAGCAACATATAACCACCAGGAGATATTTTAAATGCAATCAACAAAAAAAGTATCCTCAACACTGGCCGTTCATGTCGATTAGAGACAAGCGTAGAGCATGTTTGGCAAGAAAGCCGAGCGAAAAAGAAATCCTGTCTTTCATTGGTTCTTAAATTGCACCCTGCAAAGACACAGGGATGCATTTTACCGTCGGTTTGTCTTCAATTTGCTTACTCTTTTCGCTAATAAGTTTACAAGTAATAATACCGTAACAATATTTAACACAAATTTTGATCTGTATTGTCTACATAAACAGCACAGACAATACCAAAACGAGATAGGTATTAAAAATGCATTCATTATCGAAGTACAATCTTCAAAAGTTTTAGCATTACAATATTAAACTTATATTAAAACGATATCCTTGCAACGGAAATTTAATTTAAAATTGTATTATCCTTAAACAAATCAATATGTATATTTTATTTATACTATTCTATGATTTACCTAATTCGGTTCACCTAAGTTTCACAGAAATCACTCCAGGTTATCAAAGATCAGGAGTAAAAATACTAATATGGCTAATTAGTGGCAAAATAAAAGGCTGTGCACCTTTAAACCTGAAACCACATGGAAATTTAATGCGGCGGAATTCATAGTTTTGGGAGGGTAAAAGTTTAAAGTTTGAAAAAATGTAAAGAAATATTAATTTAAATTTAAACTTTTAAAATGCATAAAATGTCTCCATTTTTTATGTAAACAAATTTCTCAATCATTTTACATTACTTTAACGCTCGAAGCAATAGTACACCTGATGGAGCATCTTCACTGACTAGCAATAATTTTAAACCAGTTAGCGGGTACCAGGCAACTTTTGACACGAAAGAGATTGCTACTGAAATCGGCATGATGAAATATTACGCCACATTATAAAAAAAAAAAAAAACTTTTCTTTTTAGTCTTCATCGTGAAATTAGTTGAGCAACGCTCCATTTCCAATTACAAGACTCTTAGTTCGATAACTTTTATTGTAAACAATCAAAAAATATTACTGTTTGTAACTACCACTAAGTAATTTAACCGTCATTGAAAAAATGTTGTAAGATAAAAATGGATACGTATCAGTGTTATAGAAGCAACTCTGTTCACAGTGGAGGGATAAGGTGAAACAATTTATGTCACGTATAACCACTACTCGCAATACATCATTCTTTAAACTTCAAGGAATTAAAATCTGCAGTGAGACTTAAGTTCTGTATCACGATCAATAAGTCAGAAGGGCAGGCGATTAAGTACTTTAAATGCATGTGAAATTTACCTATTTTTCCCATATAGACAGCTTTATGTTGCATGCTTAAGATTGGGTTCACTCAAAAATGTATTTCATTTTGCTGCTGGAAGGGGGACTAAGAATTGCATTTAAGAGCAAGATTTGAGTTAAATTTACGAGTTAGAAAATTTTGAATATTTTAACTTTTTAGTATTTGGATTACGTTTCTAAACGTGGAAATACATTTCCTTCGTTTTGAAGCTGCGGATATGGAGAGCAGAATGTGCAACAAGCTTTTGTAAAACATAAACAAAAGAATTGTCTATTATACAGTTGTAAGTAGAAACAAGACGGTTTTTTCTTTCTTTTAATTTCAAGGCGTGCAGATAATTAAAAAAAAATGACGCGGATAGTCACCAAAATGTGCACGCCTATTTCTTTCTCTATAAGGCAGTTCAATTGACGGGTTTTATATAGTTCGTTCCATAAGTTCGCATCCACGTGCTCCATTTTTAATGCTTTATGTGTAACTTAAAATAATATCTGAAACTATATATATGATAACTATTATTCAGTGGAACCATTTCTACCCTTCATGACGATTGTGCCTCTGTAAATTAAAATTTCGATATTCTTAAAGGAATACTTTAGAGCAGCAAACTTAAATAAGTGCTCTTACCTGCATCAGTTTGAGTTATCATGTACAACATTCACAGCAAGTGTGAGGTTTTAAAAATTTGAAATAAAATTTTAATCTAGAGAAATTTTGAATCGTTGCAAGACACCAATATTAATGTCTAACTGTCATTTTTACCTACGAATATAGAAATTTGACATAAATATAAGAAAATAAAATGTAGTTGACGTACGTCTTTTTATGCAACTTACACTTACCTAATTTTACTCCATGTCATGCTTCTAAATCGCCACGAAAAGGGCAAACAGATACATTTTGTGATGTTATTTATACTAAGTGAACGTTTTCTACGGAATTTGATTACATACCTGAACACTTACAAAAATTTATAAAATGAGTCTACCTACACATGAAACCTTGAAAGTAAAAACACCGCCAGAAAATCCGTAATGTTAACGGTTATTAATAACAATGACCGAATTCCTTATTTTCTATACAGTGGATTATCTGTTTAGCTTTTGGGCCATTGAGGATGATTTTCATATCTGAAAATATTGTAACGGTGCCATATTTTGCATATATTTGTAACTGATAAAAGCCACTGAATTTTACTAACGACTCTTCCTAGGGAGACTTTCAATGATTTTTTTTCAGAATAAAATGTATGTGAAGTGTACTATAGCATCATGCTAAATGTCTTGAGGTATACAAAACGTTCAAAGGCAGCACAACGGTTTTCGTATTCGAAGCACCACGTAAAAGGTTGTCCCACAAGATATGCAAGGCAAATGTACCGCCCGTCTGATTCAACCGCAGACAACGTGCCAGTGGACACGACAGAACCAAAGAATATCGTTGACAGAACCCCGATAACATACCTCATGATTTTCCGTTTTTACTTGATGCTATTTTTTCTGCAAATGCTCAACTTTCTGTGCTATTTACAGTCTTTTGAAAAATTTGAGCCTAGAGTGGTGTGAATGCAGTTTTTTTACTGTCATTTAGATAGAATTCATCCATTTAATTACCTAAAAGATATGTTGCATTGAGAAGCACCCGGGCAACGCCGGGTAGTAAGCTAGTATATATATATATATATATATATATATATATATATATATATATATATATATATATATATATATATATATATATATATGGTGTGTGTTTGTGTGTATGTATCCCAGAAAGATCTTTTACATTCTTTACATAAATAACATTACAGGTGAAATGGTACGCACTTTGGTGCAAAAGAAAAAAAAAACTGAATATTGCTGTGATTCTTTATATTTGCATACGTTGAAATTCATGGCACACGTCAGAAAGTGTGCTATAATATTCTGAATGTTGATGAGTTATCTTTGTGTGTATAATTAAGTACAAAAACGTAAAAGACAGATTTTATTCTAATTTTCCCTACTAGTTTATTTTATTTAAAAGTCGATGTTTTTCCTTTCCTTAACGCTCGTTATTAATTTTAATCAAATCGGATTAAACCTACAAATTCTCTTAAGATTAATTTAAGTGTGACATGACACTGTGATTCATCGTATTTGCATATGTTGACACAGAAGGAACTAGTGAGAAACTGTGTTACTATATTCTGAATGTTTCATTTTTCGAAAGTAGAACTGAAAAGCTCATGAGGCTCCTTCGTACCTAAGCATCTAGTATAAAAATGTAAAAGATTTTTTTTGCAAACCGTCCCATTATTTTTTTTTTGATTGAAATATGATTCTTTTGCTTTCCCTACGCTGTAAAAAAGGGGAAGGTTACCAGTATTAATAGGTGTAACGTTACACGGTTTCTGAAGTGTGTAGCATCATTGTTTAAAAAAATCAAGTTGTTATAGAAACCTTACACTATGGTTTCAGTAAAATTCAAAGCGCACGCGTAGAGATCAGAATCGGCGCAAAACAATTAAACTATATTAGTGAAACGAAAACCGTCCTTGGTGGTTGAGCGGTAAAAGCTCTTGCTTTGAGACCTTTCTGTGAGATTCGCATTGAGGGTTCGGACACCACAAATGTCATATCCCCTCATTGGGCAATAAAAATGTCTTGTTCGTACATTAAAATAAGTAAATACTGTAATTGGTTGTTCAAAAGCATGAACTTGATAAATTGTTCAAAAAAGTCAGATAGAAGATTAATTTTTGCTTATGTGTTAGCTTTCAAACAACTTCTCTGTAAGTTTACAGAAAATTCGGGTGTAACCTTACGCAGTTATTAGTGAGACGTAACGTTATGACTACAGTACCGTGGTGAACCCCCCTTTCACTAGCAATGTGTAACCTTACACCAGTTATAATAGTTAAGTTACTCCAGAGCAGTGGCGGCAACTAAGCTGGCACCGATTTTATAGAGTAAGGTTGCAGTGTAATGTTCTTTATTAATGTAAATAATATCCGATTTAATCAAAATGATCTCCAAGATTAACTTAAATATGACACCTGTCACTGTGATTCAGTGTCCGGATATGTTGGGACTTACGGAACTCATGAGAAAAGTGACATCTAGCATTTGCTATATTCTGAATGTTTCATTTTTCGGAAGCAAAACCGAAAAGCTCATGCGGCTTTTCATAAGCAAAAATCTAGTACGAAAATGTAACATACAGGTTTCGTTGCAATGAACCCTACTAGTTTTTTTTTTTTTTTTTTTGAATTAAAAGGTGATGTTTTTTCTTTCATATACTTCCTTTTCATACATTTCCTTTTCTTTATTAATGCAAATAAAATCTGATTTAACCAAAAAGATCTCAAATATTAATTTGAACATAACATAATTGAAAAATGCATGGGAAGTCATTTATCGGAAAATTTGTGCCTTAAAATTCTATTTTATGTCTTCTTTTTGTAAGCAATCTTTGCTGAGTTAAAATAATAGAGAGAAAGAAAGAAAGTCAAATGTGTAAAAGTGGTGGAAACGTTCTTCAATAAAGAACAACACTCGCATCTTTATGCCTTTAAAAAATAAAGATTTTATTTTAATAAAAAATGTTTCAATAAGAAATCTTATTATTTAAGGGAAACAAATAACAAAACTAAAATTTTCGAAGCCAGCTTTCTTTTTTTTCGTCGCTTCTAATGGCTCCACCAATCTTCAGCAGAGAATTTTCAAACACTCCTTTTCCCAGGTAAAACTGGTTTTTGCTACACTGAAGCAATGCAAATAAATATTCTTTATCTTGTGAAAATACGATCATTATGAAAAAAAATCCTGTCTGTGGTGTTTTAATTGAGAAGCGACTTGTTTCATCATTATGAACAGTGAAGATGTACCAGGAAAATGTTCTCCAGGGAATCGGGAGGAATATTCTTTCGAATGCATTCTTATTCTTTTCCTTTGGTATTCTATTCATTGTTTTTTTATTGATTGAAAGAAACGTTATTTCTGGAAATAAAGTAATGATGGAATGAAATTCGCAAGTGGTTTGCTGTTTTTGTAAAAAGGTGGATATTTGAGATCAAAAGACAATGCAAAAATATGTTCGGAATAAAAAAAACTCCAGTACCACGAGTGCTATTATCGGAACGAAGTTTCAAGATTTTGGTACTTCACTTAGTATGCAAGCATGTGCATAATTCGTGCTTGATCTTATTTTCTTATAGTCTTCTTTAACTCAATAGTTTGAATATAGTAAACATTTACATAGAAAATATGTAGTTACTTTGTTTTTGCATTCAGGTTTAAAAAACAGGGTGCTTATAAGAAAATTTAGTTTAAAAAACTACTTTAGATTTCAACGTAATTGTTTTCTTTATTTTGATCCTTTTTTCAAAAGATTTTTTTTCTACAACATCACTATGCGTGCACTTTTTGTAGCTCTGAGAAGATTAAGAGTATTTTCAACTTTGTACTAAGCACTAGCACAAACACAATTGGTTCTGAGGTTTGGTCATAAAAGTCCGTTATGAATTTTAACTGTTATATTAGAATTGAAAACAAGTGTTAAAACTAAAGGTTCTCGAGAGTGACCCTCAAAACCCTTTTCCGGCACCCCTGGTCATTTTTTCTTTCAAAGACACCATTTTCAGTTTTTTAATTTAGCACCACCTACCTACATGCCTTTAACTAATATTGTACAATGGGGGGGGGACTTGGAGAAATAAAGATCCAAATATAAAAAGAATTGTAAATAAATGTTGAATAAATTTTTTAATAAATTATCTTTATTAGTGTAAGACGTTATAAGCACCGTGTGTATTTTGAAACCTTTTCTCTCTTTAAAAACTATATCATTTTTCAATTCATTATACAGACATTGCGTTAATCAAAAGGATCCTTTTTTTGTCATTAATAGACATGATCATTTATTAAACATCCTTTTGCAAGGTTTTCAATGTACTAGCATTACCTTTTATATCTTTTTTCGTAAGTTGATAATAGGCGTTAGAAGCACGAAATAAGCACAAAATGCATTATCACTTTCATTTATTAAGGAATTTATTTACGTGAAATAACTTTATACAACAGAAGCTTTAGGATTCAAATCAATTAATTTATTAATGGGAAAAAATGTATTTTTTGGAAAAATTACTCCAGTGTCCAGATATAATAAGTATTTATGTATTTTTTGAGCAATCAAGAAGCTTGCTTGTTCTCACTTTGATCTCATACGTTGTTAAGGACAAACTATTTTCTTTTTGATTTGTCCGGCCAGTCATATGATACTTTTCTTTCAATATCTGTTCGATAATTAATCACGCAAACTTGGTTTTTACATTGAAACTGTTTGGAAACTTAGCCCTATATTTGGACATAAAAAGTTAAAATTATGCCAAGAACTTCAATGATTAAAATAAAAAAAGTCAACTGACGGCATTGAATCAAAAAAGTAAACTTTCGTCTGTAATATATTTTACAGACCGTAAAACTCCCTCAGAATATATGATAACTTAAAATATTAAGTGTCGATCCATCGATACATTCAAGAGGGTCTTGGTACAGACAACTTTAACTTTTAAACTTTTTAAATCGGAATAATTTTAGAGACTGTTTTGAGCACTTTTTACCAGGTTTTCAGCACTTATAGCTATTCAAATCGTATTTTCAGCAACTAAACCTTGATAAAACTGAATTTGCTCCTCACCATTCTCTTCGGCATGAAAATGCAGAAAAAATTAATGTAGTTATGAATCAGATTATAGCTTTCAGACGATTTCATGAGCAAAAAACCCATGGGGTAAATATGTTCCCCGGTTTGTAGTTTACAGGTTAAAAAAATGGGTTTGCAGTTCTAGGGTCAACTGGATGTAGTTTAACCATTAAACCAACCCTTAAGCATAATTTCATTTTCAGCGGTTCACTTATTAGCTTTAGAAACTAGTATTTGGCTAAAGACATTAAAAAGAATAGGATATATGTAAGTAATTATTAAAAAAGAAATGGAAGAACTTTTATGGTTCTGCTTTATGTTTTTGGGGTTTGACAGAAGAAAAAAGTGCAACAATCCAATCAATGAATATGTCTAACAAGCGACTAGTACAAAATTTTCTTCTCGTTTTCGTCTTATAAAAACATAGATGGAAGTTGCTATTACGAATTCATCAAAAAAAAGCTTTTGAATTTTTTTTCATTCACTTGAGGGTGTTCATTCGCTGTAAGACTACGTTGCACACAAAAACTAGTTAACATGCGCGCAAAATTTGCAGTTTTCTTTTAAATTATCGTAAATTACGTTATAATGTGACAGATTCTTCAAAACCCAGATGTATTTGTAATTTAAAGTACTTACCAGTTTCTGGAATAAAATGCTGATACAAATTCAAAAAACATATCATATTAAACATTTTGTAATACAAACAAAGCCAACTAAAGTGATGCATCAGAAATGAAAGTTTTGAGCCAAGTTCATAAGATTATTAATTATTCATAAAATATCGAAAAATTCTTTCTCTTGAAACATTCTTTTATTGTAATTAAAGTTGAAGAAAGAAAAATCTGTTTCATTTTAAATCTATTCGTAAGATAATGCGCAGAATAATCTAAAGCAGATTCCTTGGATTTAATCTTTTTCTCCTTAATGAAACAAAACTTTCTACGTTTTCTTTTAAATTAGAATATGTCATGTTAATATTTAATTGCATCTCGATCCCATTTTATTTCTCCTCACTATTTTTCAAAAACTTTAAGTTCAAGATTTTTTTACAGTTTGTTTGAATTATTAAGTTTTATTCTCGATTACTTTTTCTAAACATTGAAAAAATAATCTCAGATTTTTAGTAAGATTAAAAGACATCATTACGCATTTAATAGATGGCATGTTATTATTGTACAGCAAAAACTATGCCAGTTATTAAAAAAATGTAATTATGTGAAAATGAATTTTTTTTCAAGAATAGTTTGCAATGCTGAAAATATTTTGAACTTTTCAAATTACTTTCAACCTGGCTTTTATAAATTAAAATTGAACAGTTTTTTGTGGAGCTGTATGAAATTAGTCCCCACTGATTTCATACAAAAGATGATAACTATTTTTATTGACATATATTTTGAAAGTCTTACTTTCGTTTTTAGTTTCAAATTCTCAAACATTTGTGTCAGAGTAAAAGAAATCTCGCAATTCTAACTTGTAAACTCTCCGTTTCTACTACACATTTACTTATGTGCAAATTGACACAAGTAGAGACTTTTTTTTTCTTCTTTTGTAAATTTTTTAGTTTGTGTAGAACTTACTTCAGCTTTGCTCTCATTAGATGCTGATTATGATTAATGCATTAGATTTTTGTGACAAAGACAGTTCCATTTTGCAAATGATGAATGTTCAACAATGTTCATCTAAACCACAAGCATTTATTCTTTAAAGTGCTTTGATAATCTCAAGTTCTTTTCTCAATCATCAACAAAACGCAGTATTTTATAGGTTTGAAAGGCAGTTGCATAAAATATCAGATTTTCACAAGTATTTGCATCCGAACCGCCAATAGCATTGATATTGTGAGAGGAATTGTGGGGAAATAGATTCTAAAGACTTAATTCAAACGTTAAAAATTTATTTCAAGTTTGAACAAACGACAAGCTTTGAGTGAGTCAAATTAAATATTTCCAAAGGATTTCAAAAAAGTTGTACGTAACAAAAAACATTATGAAAAGTTTCGTGTGATATTTTTTTTCTCTTTCCGTTTCTGTGAGACATTTTTAATTACCCATCAAATTATTAATTACCTGTATAGTATTTCATAATTCATTTAGACTTTTTTTGCCGTTGTTTCCATCTTTTCCACAATAGCGTCGAAAATAAAAGTTTGTGCTACATTTCTATGAAAAATGTATCGGGACAGTTCAATTTTTGTTCAATCATTGTAACAGGAATTAACAATCGTTAAGAAGGTAAAATTAAAGGTTGTTTAGAATAATGAAAGCAGGAACAAAAACAACGACTGTGAGTACAAAAGTATGAATCAAAAATTTAATTACAAATAATGGTCTCTTTAGTTTTGCTTATAAAACTGTAATAATTGAAAATTACAAAAGCCAAATATTTTGCCCCGTGAAGAAAATATTATGATAATAATATCATACAATAATGATTTTTTAACAAAAAATTAAAAATATTTTGAATTATTTCAAAAATTAAATAATGTTAGAATAGGATCGGTACTATAATAACAAATTAATTAAAAAACAGAAACAAAACAACAATTAAACGATGTTTTTTATTAATCATTTTATAATTTACAGAAGAACATACTATGCGCATGTGGTAACACGCTGCTTATGCTAAATACATAGACTTACACTATCACAAAGAGCAAAATGTAATCTTTCCTCAAGTTTTCAAACGGTATTTTTAAAAATAATCGTAAAAATAACAAACCAAATTTTTTGATACAAAACTCGCTATGTTTAATCTGACTACAAATTACTGACACAATGTTTTGAGGAATTCAAAGAATTTCAAACTCTCCCCTCTCCCGTTTTATGTAATTTTCGCTCAAAGAGTCACTGTGGAATCAGAAAGTTTTAAATGGATTCGATGGATAAAACACGATCTGATGTGTCAAACTGGATTTTATGTTATCCTAAACTATTTTAAAGTAAAATATGTAGTTACTATTAATTTTCTGCTACCAAAATCTTGATCCGATGTTGCTCGATAGTAAGGGCGTGCACCCAAATTTTGGGGGCCGTCACAAATGACTTTTGCGGGCCCCCTACTCATTGTTTACCCCTACTTCCCTAATATATTTCATCCCTCATTGTAAAAATCTCGGGCCCGTTCAGGCTCGGTCCGAGTCAACAGGTTTCCCTTCTCCCCCCTGGTGCAAGCCCCTGCTCGATAGCACTTGTATTCTATTCTGTATTTATTACTGTTCCGCCTTGGGCAGGGTAAACTGCAGTATCTACAAAAATGAATTTTTGAGACATTTGGAAGAGACATGTTTTCAATTCCCCACAAACTGAGGTAGGTGCTGGTAATAAGGCTTACCTAAGGGAGATTTGAAAGAAAATCAAAACTGCGTATCCGAATCAACAAATTGTAACGTTAATTAAACATACAGATCAATTACTACAAGAAACTAACAAAAATCACCAGTTTTGCAGAAAACAAGCATGAAATAAAACATTTTTTAAAACTTTAGCATAAGGCCTTATTATACTATGGTAGGAATAAGGCCTAAGAACTTTAACACTCTTAAATAATCAAAATAAGCTTCTAACATTGATAATTGAAATCAATTGTAATACATATGCATTAATCATGCTTAAAGTCATCAAAATGACGAAAAAAATTCTTTGTTTTACAACCGTCAGGGCAAACGCATCGCGTCGCACTGGTTGCAACAAGTGAGCAACGTGTCGCGACCAGTATGAAGTGCCATTTATGAGTGTTAGCTACCTACGAGTGCGTCCTTCAGTGAATACGAACATTTTAAATTGTATTTTTGTTGTTTAGGCCTTATTTGCTGACAGTCCTTAATACTCACACCTACCTTATTGTAAAATGCTGGAATTTGAAGTTCTTTCCGTGCATTATTTTCACCGCAAACCAAATGCGCAAGTTTGTATAATACAGGTAATTTGCAGATATTACTCGTTACTGTAAGGCTTTGTTCCTTGCATTACGATATTTATTTCAACAAGTTGACATGAATGAGACGATCAGTAAAACCTCATAAATTTCTATGTTAAATAATTGTTAGTCTTCTGTGCCAAGTAATCAGTAATTTATAACTACCTTTTCAAGATTTTTCGACTACATGTTTATATTTTCAAACATATTTTCTTCTGGCGTTAAAATACAAATGCTTTTATATCTGGAGATTCATAATTTCTATTATTGGAAAATTTGCGTTAGAACTGTTGTGCAGGGAAAACTCAAAATTAGTTTTATGCAATATTTCAAACATAAATGTAAAAAAAAAATATATAATAATAATAATAGTAACAACATTCCCTAATACCAATATGAAATAGAAATACTTTTATTAGAATCACATGTCTACCTCAATCTAGACATTTATCAGGAATCTCCAAAATATTGCTAAATAAGTTATGTAAATTATACGTATTGTTTTCTACTAATGTTTAAGCTCAAGCTTATATTAAAATATCTTTTTCAAGCTTATTTTCTGTTTTAAACAGAGGACATTTCATTTATCTTTAAAATAAGGGCTTTATTTATGCAAATTATTTGAGAAGAAAGTCAACAAGAAAAGCTCATTTACTATATAAATATATTTTTTTCAATATCATTGTTTTCATTATGATTTAACATAATCAAAGGTTTTCTAATAATATTTTCGTAGCAAAAATAAAAACTACTTCTTTTGCAATGAAAAGAGTTTAATAAATACCTAAGGTACTACTAAAATTCTTCTCAAATATTTAGGAATATTTAAAGATAATTGTTTTTTAAAAAGCTTGTTTAGTGTATTAATATCTTTTTTCAACTTCATCGTTTTCATTATGCAGCAGAACTCCGATAATTCGGATTAATTGGGATCCGACCCAATCCGGAATATCGAAATCCAGATTATCCGGTTAATGAAAAAATAAATAAATAAGACATACCACTTACTGAAAATCACCTTTATATGAAACACATATAATTACACAAAAACAGTAATCATGTTTACTGTTATTATAAAGTTGTTATTATAAAGCCTGTAATCTTTATAACAACAAAGTAATCGGGGGGGAAAAATTATTCAAAAGTTGCATTGCCAAGAAAAGGGAATTCAGTCAACGACATAACACGTTTTTGCCCTTGAGGGGGTTAAATAAATTAATGTTATAGAAATTTCACGATCGCTCCTCAAATTAAAAAAAAAATCAATCAAATCGATCGATCCGGATTATCCGAAGATCCGGACTAATGGGGTCCGAATTTGGGAGGTTCTACTGTACTATATTAGTATAATTAAACGCTTTACAATAATACTTTTCTTAAGAGAAAAAAAAAACAAAACTTTTCTGAACGGAAAGAATCAGTTTATTAAATATCTAAGGTTTCAGGTCAAGATAACATTTGGATAGGTCATAAAAATCAATCACTACCGGTAAAAATCTTTTATCCTTAGTACTGTTCCGTATGAATTTCAAGGAAAACACAAACCGTTCACTGCAGAACATTACTGAACGAATCATTCCATTAAAATAGATTTACTTCTTTAAAGCTGGTCTCCCATAAACGTCTGGATTATCATCAGAACTTTTATTGAGCAACTTTAACAATTCTACTGGCTGAGAAGCCTTAACCTAAAGAACTACTCTTGAGAGAAATTCTTCGGAGAAAGACTGAAAAATCCACTTTCAAGTACAATATGAAGTGCAGCTGAATTCAGCACAGCTCCCAAGAGTGAAGTTTGATAGAAGGTGATTTGGGCCCCTGAACGAATTTTTAGATTTCACGATACTGTCTTATTTGCTAACATCCTAAAACATTTCTACTAAAAGTACTATAATAGGCCGGAACTTATTTGTTTAGGTATAACATTTCTGTCATTTTCACTAATAAAAAAGTTAATTTTTTATTGTTAAAACTGGTAAAATAATAATTTTTTGTCCTTAATTAATTCAACTAATTATATTTTTGTCAACAGTACAGTCATTTAGGGAAACATTCAGCCGCAATAAATTGTTTTTAAATGACATTTTTATATTTTAATTGAATTATCGGATATGGGCATAAAACTGAAGAAAACTCTAAACTTATCGTATAGTTATTATTATATTCGTAACTTTAAAAAAAATCATGAAAGCCGTTTAAATTGAATTTCTGTTCAGGTTAAAATTATCTTGTCACTTAAGAAATTTTGAAACGTGTGAGAAATGTGATGTAAAATCCAGCATTTCAATGAATGTTCTGCAACTTTCAACTGGAAAAATAAAATTTCTCACTGTTTGATAGCTTCTTTTTTATTTCATAACATCATAAGATCGCTATAATTTACTATAATGTTTAGAATATTACAATATTGGGTACAAGAGACTTTGTGGCGTCTTAACGCAGTCTAGCAACGGTAGTCGAATTAAGTTTAATTTCGGACTTTCGTTCATTAAGGAACACTTACAATTCCTGTTTTAAGTAATTGCAACGCAAGGAACTACCTTCTAGGGCTGGATATAGGGGAGAAGGGGCTAATTGGAGCATTTACCACGAAAGGTAGAACCTGTAGGGGGCAGCAAAATGACTAGCATTCTATTTATTTTTAGTTTCATCGCCACAAACTAAAACTAAAACTTCGAAAACATCACCAAACATCGACTAAAATTGGGATTTTAAGACTTCAATGTCAGAAATTTTCCCGGAGTCGGCCCTCGAACCTTTTTACTTGTTAACTTCACCAAAGATCGTCCAAACTTTTAGATCGTCTAAACTTCCAAAATTTCTAAAAACTGCCGGGGGTGAGTTCTTGAATTCCATTCCCTTGATATAAAGAAAGATGACTTAAAACCGCGTTTGTAAGACTTTAAAATCAAAAATTTTCCGGGTGAGCTCAAAAGTCTTCCTTATTTCTTACATGACCAAAGATCGTATAAAAGTAAGTTTTTTAGAATAACAATTTCGAAAATTTTGTTGTAGAGTACCCTCTGAGTCTCCAATTTTCGCGCAAATATTATCCTTACAACTATAGATCCGAATTTTATTCACAGTTTATTTGAGCAGTTATGACTTAAAAAATGAGAATTGTCTGTGAAGGGTGGCAAATTTTGTCTTTGCCATTTCTCCAAATAAAATTCCAAGATCCGGCATTAAAACCTTCGAGCGAAAACGTCTTCTGAATGTATTTGAAATGTTCAGGCTGAGGAATAAATTTTTTCACCTTCTTGAGCAATTGATGTGAAATTTGATCGTAAAACTAAAAAAAAAAAAAAAAAAAAAAAAAAAAAAAACTTAATCGAAAATGAGGGTGCGGGGGAGAAGGGTGTACGCAATGTAATTTTGTACCAAATTGCGAGGCTGTAGGCATTATGCCGCTGTACGATAAGTAGATGTACGTATGTTAAAAATAACATAAGATGTTTGTTGTACGTGCCTTGAAAACAGTAAGATGAAACGTGAAATTTAGTGTTTTGTAAAATTCGTAAGGGTTAGTTGGATCAAAGGGAAATAGAATTTGAGTTTGCGTGTTTCAACTGCAAATCCTTCCAAGTATTTTATACAGGTAAGCAGGGCTGTGAAAAGATAATAGTAAGCATTTAGTTTTGATACAGAACAATTAAGAAGGGGCTATTGGTAAATCCACCCAAATATTAAACTTCTCGTAGCTAAATTTTTCATTACTGCGACAAATTTCATCATTTGTAAAACATTGCAAATGTGAGGTGTTCAGAGCTAAAGTGGATGTAGTAGGGGAACATGGGGTAAAGTGAAATGGTGCAATATTTACTCTACTTTTAGCTCTACTTGGTATTATTTTAACTATGTAGTACTATAGGGGAAGGTTGCCGTCAATGAACCGGTTCCCATGACTAGATCGCGAAGATATTTCCCGTACCAGAGTTTGTGCAGACGCGTAATCAGTTTTAGTACCTTTCTTTGTCTGTGTACTGCAGAGTCGTCAATTCCTAAAATTATTTAATCATATTGTTAATCGGTCAGAAAAGATTTCTGCCATTATCTTACTAATTATTGACATTTTCATTTAGTTATAACATACTTTGAATATCACTGATCCTCTAAACGTGATCATTGATTTAAAAGAGTGCCTTTTCAAGAACAATTCCCCCATGTTTCATGTTTCATCATGATTCGTCACAGCAGTAACACCTATAAGAATATACAAAATGACGCAGTTGTTATCATTGGTTCACTAGGTGTTTCCATGAATGGACCACCTGACAAAGTGTTTTATCCATGGAAAATCTCAAATACTGCTGTAACTTCAGCTGAATTACTTTTGAAAATTGCTTAATTGTTTTAAAATAAATATGACAATGAAAAAAATATGCTCAGTAATTCATGAAAACGTTAATACTTTATTATAATTTCAAGACAATTTTTTAAATGAACTTGATTAAAAATTTAAAACTTAATAATACAGTTTCAAATGCTTTTACTGTTCCAAAAAAATGCAAAAATTATTAATGGCCAGTGGACAAGTGAGAGTATGTAACGTGCTACAATAGCTTCCAGAAATTGTGGCATGTACTTTAACGAAGTCTGCCGACAATATAGAGTCCTGAAAACATTTTTAAACAGTCGCATGGAAGATAAAAAACGGTTTGTTGTTACCTTAGTCACTTATTAAAAATTTTGGAGGTAAGCCCTCCGAAATAGAAATATCATTAGTGAATCATATTTTGAAACTAGAACAGAAGTTTTTGAAATTACTGCTGAAAAATTGGGGGAATTGGTCTTTCAGGAGGCTGAGAAAATTAACATGTCGCACAGAAAAGACAAAAAGTCTAGTTAAACACACAGGTGCTGTGTGAGTGCTGTTTTTTTTTTTTTTTTTTTTTGTGTGTGTGTGTGTGTGTGTGTGTTCCTCTAATCCGAAATTAAAACACTTTAGAAAAGAAAACTATTTATCTATAACTTATTGTTATTTATAGTGTTTATTGATCACCTGTTATAAATATTTGTAAGTTACGCATTGAATTTTTAATTTGAGAATGTGGTCCATCGATGGACCATCCATAGCAACCGGTAGCCATGAATGGACCACATGCTAAAATATTTATTTTTAATTTTTATTCTTTATTGTGTATATTTATCATGAAAGTGAATATCTTTATATATTATTTCTGTAGTCTGTTTTTTGTTCCTACGCGAGATCTTCCTCATTTCTTGATCGATTTCTTTGATTTACTCCTCATTTTAAAGCTTATCGTGCAGGCTACAATTACTGTTTTTTCACGAGTCACTCAGCCACACTTTTAATGATATTTATGTTTGCATTGAAAATACGTACAATCAAAAAATGAGCAATTATCACATTATCACAACATTGTATTTAACGAGGTTTTGTTGCTGATGTCTTCAAATTACATGCCTTTTTTGTGTGTTTAATTTTTTCCTTTTACTTTAATCCGTTGAATTTTTTCGATTCTTCTTCATAATGTTCTTTCTTTAAAAGTTTTAAAGAGTGAAATGTCTCATGAAACGATTTCAAGATCAGTGCGGAGTTCCGCACGGGTCGACTAGTTATTATTAAAAGAGAAACATACTGAGAAATTATTTCTATAATTAACGTGAAATTTGAGTTGGATTTCCTTTCTAAGAAAATCGAAAACTGTTATGTGGGTCATTGACGGCAACCTTCCCCTAAGTAGTCTATTCCAGTCAGGAAAAAAATACCGCCGAGAATTGCAGCATTTGGTAATGCAGGCAATTTTTAAAAACTAATACTTATATTGTAATATTTTGTTGTAAGTCAAAAACTATTTTTTTACTATAAACTGATAAAATTATTGTTGTTAACATATTAAATATTAATTGAGACCTCCTAATATTCAATTCAGTATGAATTTATTTACTATTAAACGTTTTTGTATTTTAAATAAATTGTACAATTAGTCAAGTATATACGGGCAAAGGGGATGGGGCAAAGTGAAATAGTTTGTTTCATTTACTCAGTCAATAATTTAATATAAATCACTTACGTTTTCATTTATTAATCAATTCATTTACATACCTTCATTTAGTAATTCACTTATATTTATTCATTCATTCACTTATTTTCTTATTCATTCATTATTTTACTCGCTCATTTATTAGTCTTGATACATTACTTGATTCATTAATTTAATTATTCGTTTATTGTTTCATTATCTTTTCATTTATTTATTCAACGCTTTATTTACTGGTTCTTTTGATTAAAAATATGTTTTATAATCGAATAGAAAATATTTCGTCAGAAAAATATTTTTTTTACTTTGTCCCATGAAAAAAAAGGTGAAAAATTTTCCCCCTTTTTTTGAAGACTCAAATTTATTGCCAAAAATAAAAAAAATACTGTTTCAACGCAAGTTTTATTTTTAAATACAATGTTCTTACTTTATGTACTGTAATTTTCAAAACAAATTTTCGATTTGTTCATTTTGAAAAAACTCAGTCATCTTAACGATTTCACTTTTCCCCACATTCCCCTACATGAACGAACTACTTGATTCATTTCAGCTCTGAAAGCTTCATAAAATGTGCTTTTTGTTAAATGAGCGATCAGAGCTAAAGTGGATCAAGTCGTTCAAAAACTTCATCCACTTACGCTCTGAACGCCTAATATAGCAATTTCTATACAAATTTAGTATTTTTTATTTGTTTGAGTTTATTCATAATAATAAAACATTCACTTTTACATTTTAAAAAAAAAACCAAAGTTTTATTTCAAATTCAGACATTTTTAGTGGTCATTTAGATGGAAAAAACTATCACATGGTATGTTTCTTTTTTTTTTCATTTTATTAATCATTCAGTTAAAGAAAATATTTGTAATTAAGTTAGACGTACTTGTGATGATTAAATTTGAGATATTTTTAGGGAATAGAATGGTCTCTGATATAAGCATTGATCATTTAGCTACTATACGAAGCTATTTAACATTCTGATTTCATGCAAAAATATGAATTACGTAAAAAACGTCTTTCTACCCTGAGTCTTTGAGGAAAAAATTTAAAAGTGAAGCTTTCATGAAACATAACCACATTTATTACGGTCTGAAAAATGCGGTAAAACTTAATTTTTATGCTGCAAGCTTCAAAAAAAAAAAAAAAAAGAAAAAAGAAAAAGAAAATTAATTTGCATTTTGTCATCTTGAATTCAAATTATGTTTTTCGCAATCACGAGTGTGTGCGTATATGTAAGCGAGTGTGTTTGTGTGTGGAGGTATGTGTGTGTGTGTGTAGGCATGTGTGTTTGTGTCTGTGTGCAGGCATGAGTGTGTGGGTAGTTGTGTGTATGTGTATGTGGGGGTAAGTGTATGTGTGTGTAGGCATATGTGTTTGTGTCTGTGTGCAGACATGAGTGTGTGGGTAGTTGTGTGTGTATGTGTTTGTGTATGTGTGTAGGTGTATGTATGTGTGAGTAGGTGTATATATGTATATGTGTGTAGGTGCGTGTATATATGCGTGTAAGTGTAGGATATTGACGAAACCTGGAGACGGTTTTCGCTAGAGGTGCAGCATCGTGAGGACCCGGTCGACGGTGATGCTGTGGAGGGTGGCGGTGGGAAAAATGATAGGAACGTCAAAAACAGTCAAATGAAAGCAATAAGCAATCGTGATTGCTCAAAAAGGAAGAAGAAGAAGAAAGAAAAAAAAAAGAAAGAAAAGAAGACGCTGCCGTTATGAGGCGAATAAGACCCGCAGAAAATAAGGAAACAAGTTGTTTCTTTGTTTCACTGAAACAAACTACAAAAGACAAAAATATGTAAGAACATTTAAAAATCAATTTTAGGACCTTATTACTTATATCTTTTAAATTCACAAAACAGTTTATTAAACAGTAAAACAAAATTAGAGGGAAATATTAAAAAAAATAAAGTTTCTATTTTTCATCCAAAAGTCTACGATTGGAAGGAAAACCTTTCTTTTCCGCTTCGTTTGTTACTGGCACTCTGTTCACACCGACTAGCTGCTGGAGATTTATGGGGTCATTAGTGGAATGCTCTCTTTTGAAAATGGGGTATTCTTTCCAGCTTTCAAAGTCATTAATTATCTGTTTGGTCTTGATAGTAGGAAAACCATATCGTATAAACACAGAGAATATTAATATTTGTCATAGATATGTTTACATCGTAGTAAAATCAAAAAAAGCTTTTACAAACGTTTCTGAGAACCGGTGGTATTTTAAAACAAGACAGCAATGCTAACTGAACTTTAAAATGTAATTCACTGCTATAACGTCTGATTAATCTATCTTTACAACAAATCTTTATGTTCTAATTTACAAAAACAGTAAAAGAACTAGTGTTGCTATTTTCTTTTTTGTCTTTTTGATTCACCAATCACACCCCATCTTCAATGTCACAAAAAATTCCATTCTCGTTTGGCTAGAAAGATAAATAAAAAATCCAATGGAAGCATGTGCCTCTCCATAGCCAGAGTTAAGATAAAATTTCAAGAAAGTAGCGAAATAAATACCGAAAATCTAGGTTTCTTTATATTTAGCCTATGCCGTAAAAAAAGTAAACTAAGACATGCAATACGGCTCAATGGATCGTAAAAATATCGCAGAGAGCAAAAATAAATCCAAAATAAATAAAACAATTAAAGAAATATCGAAAAACTAAAAATCGGAAAGTTGGGTATAGAGATGGAGAAAATGTGTCTGTTAGTCGGTCTAACTGTCGTCCGAATAATTTATGAAAAAATAGTCCGAATCGAACACATTGTTTTTTGTTTTGTCTGTTACTTTATAGGTATTTATTAATCTTTTACATATTCAGATTCAAAAATATATGTTGGAAGAAATATTTTTGTAATTGTGTTGTTCAGTTTGCCTCTCGTAATATTATACGCTTAAATGTTAGATAAAATAGCTTGATTAAAAGTGTTTTCAATAGAATATCCATTAATGGTTAAAATTTACTGAAAAATCAAATCATCATTTTTTTTTCTTGCATAAGAGCTGCATATTTTGTTGTTTGAAGTGAGTTTTAAAAGTTAAAAGCTATGTGTGATAAAATTTAAGACTTCATTTAATGAAGAAAATATCAGTCTTTTGTTAGATACATAATACATAACTCCTAGTTTATATGATTAGTAAAGTTAACGTTTACCATTTTTTTACGATTAGTGAACTTTACATTCAGTTTTAGTTTTAATTCCCGGAATTATCATTTCACAGAATTGTTCAATTTTTCTTTTTACATGCTTTTACACATAGCTATGATTCAAATATAGTCCTCCTATTTCTTACATTTAAAATTATTTCGTATTTTGGAATTAAAAATTGCTTTTACGATAGAAAGTTTGGGTTACCACTTTAATGTGTATAGCCGATTAAGTTTTATTTAACCCTATGATTGCGAACTACTTCGAGTGATCAGTCTGCGACTGGTAGTAACGAATGGTAGAGACTGAGTTCTTTTTCATAGGATACTTAAAATTGTAGTGAAAAACCCAAATACTAATAATTTGTCATGATTCAAAACACATCCAAATATTTTTTCTCTCTGTGTTATTTATTCACTAAAGGTGCAGTTTTAAAACGTCATAATGTGATTGTTATAACGCATGAAATAAAATGTAATAAACAGTTCACAAAGCCGGGGCTGAAGCCGAAACATAGGGGAGACTCTTGTACCTTGGAACGTTTGAACTTTTAGACACTGCTAATTTCTAATAATCTATTTTTAGCAGCCATGTTTTTGTAATCTCTAATAGTAACCTTCAGCACTACATGTTGTCATAGTAAAACGCAGCTTCAAATGAGTAAAATAAACGATTTTGTGAGAGAAAGAAAATTTTATGACTCCAAAGTAAATACTTGCTTCACTTTTATTTAATTTTCTGTCTTTGTATTTGTAAAACTAATCAACTGAATTTTATTTTATTATGAAAGTGAAGTACTTTAAATAATTTGGTTATGAGAAAATAATGATCGTGCGTCTAGATTGACCACCATTTTGGTTTTTCTTGAACCACGTATTGATGTACCTTGGGACAGCCAAACACATTGTACTTTAGGGCACGTTCCAAGGTACAACATTTGCATGGTTCTTAATAATTAAGATAGGGGAGGGTGACCCAAAGCGGGTAGGTCGCATAAAGCGGGTAGGCATTTACACACCCCTGCATGGTGCGTCAGCGGCGATGCATATGTATGTCGTGTTTACCCAAGCATTCCACAGTTTTTATCAGTCCTAATGAAGTAGCAGTGAAGCTACATGGTGTAACCAGGGTTAAAATAAAAAAATGATGCATTTCTAAAAAAAAAAAAAAATGAAGTTTTGTAACTTGTGATTAGTCGAAGACCAGCTTATTTATTTATTTTTTTTTATTGTCAATAATGTTACGTTATTCTGAAATTCATCCACCTACAAACTACGGTGGTCATTCCGTTTTTTTAATTGTTAATTTAAGGTTATAATTACTGAAATAAAAAACGAGCTTTTAGGCAAAGCGGGTCGGGCAAACAGAGTATAGGATTTAATCATGTATTTATTTATAATTTCTTTACACATGTGCTGACTTAGCTTTTCTATTTCAATTAGATAAGTATAACTTTAAAAAGTTACTTTTCAAGATGGCAATTAATTAGTCTATTAATTTAATCAGTCACTTCTTTACGTTATATAAACAAATGTACTGACTTTAAATTGGATAAGTATAACTTTCTTATACATATTTTTTATAATGGCAGGTAGCTAGTCAACTAATTTAATCATTTATAACTTCATATTTGATTGGAAAATGTACCAAATCACAATTAGTTAAGCTAACCCACTTCGTGCCCCCTTGTAGGGCAAAGCGGGTTTTTCAACTGTGTTTGTAATGTTTGATAATAAATAAATGTTGGGTTTGAAATAACACAAAAATCACTTTTCATTTTGAAGTTTAAGAGTCCTGCTAGGAAATAAAACCGAAATTGTTGCAATAAAAATCCAGAAACGACAATTTTCGAGGATTCTTCGAAAACTTACTCGTTTTGGGCCACCCTCCCCTATGTTTAGGAACATGGAACAATGTTCAAACTTTGTATAGTCTTTTAAACACATTCAATGTTACATAATAATTCATTATTCATTATTCATAGTTTAATATATTCATTATTCATAATTCAATTCATTACCATGATTTTTTTTTTTGTGCAAAAGTGGTTCAAGTATATTGCTGTTTCCTGAATCATGAAGACCTTCCCATAGTACAACAGGATGTGTCCCAAGGTACAATAGGATCTTGCACCTTGGGACAGCTTGGAACTCTCACTTTAAATGGCTGGCAATATTTTTTTTTCAAACTGTCTGAAGTTTAAAAAATATATTGCATAGAAAAATGTTGGGGTATTTTAATGTGACTTTTAGATTTTAAACTTGATTCAAATTATTGACGTGAAAAATTAAAATATGAAAAGCGTTCCTTGGTACAAACACTTTCCTCTTTCTGTTTTCGGAAAAGATCGACTGAAAGCAAGCAAACAGATTATCAGAAAGTTTGCCTCTGTGATAAGTTTGGAGATTTTTTCTTGAACGAATAAAGCAAGCAATAACATTCGCATTTGCCGTCTGCTTGGCACAAATTTCTTCTTATTCAAGCCAAACATTGGATTTTCGTCACCATATGGCGCATTTCTTTAATTAAATGCAGTCTATCTTTCTCGTGAACGCAGTATGCATCTGTATACTGACACTCAGTTAAGGCATCTAGATATTGTGGTCTATGGATCTCGTAACCGGTTGTCGATTTATGCTGTATAAAATATTTATTTCGATAGTAAAAGCATCTCAGTCAGCTGTCGGCAACCAGCGGCTCACGAGCTACTACATCTGGCTCAGTACAATCTAACTTGTGTCCTTTAAAAAGTTTATTAAAAAAAAAAAGCGGCAATATTATTTCAATTCTCGAAACACATTTTAATAATCAAACTCTGCTGAACATTGCTGATGCATGTGCTGTTTATCTTTAAAAGAAAACAGTTGGCCGCATCTGAATAAAAAATAAATCTTAATCCCAGAAAAGTTGCCAACTTATGACTTAAAGCAAACGTTAATGAGAGCTAAATAAATTTTTAAATTATTATTATTACTATTCTTATTTTGATTAATTTACGTATTCATCTTTCCATTGTTAATAATCACTCACATACGCTTAAATTACCTTTCCGCAAATGTTTTTCCATTTAATAAATATGAACAGTTCAGTACGTGTGTCTGTAGTTTGTATTTTTTATTTTAATTCAAAGGAAATGAGCGCATTTTATGTTTAAAATTACTGCAATCTTAATATTTGATTCTTTATTCCCAGTTTTCAACAAAGGAAAAAAGGCCCTTGGCATTTTTTCCTCCACGTACTTACCTAAGAGAGCATTCTTTAATCTTTTAAAACGCGGGGACAAGCAATACCTTTTTTTATGTATGTGCGCATAAAATAAAGTGGTTAAGCACAGAGAAGAATCAGCAAAGGGGAACAAGAAAAGGTGGCTTTGACTGCAGAATACCTCAGCGTTTGGATTTTATTTTTTTCCGTTCAGCATTTTTTTTTTATTTCAATTTTTTTGAAGAGCGCACGACTTTCATTTCATCAAAATCGAAAAGAGAGTGTTGATTTGATTGTCTCTTTTTATTTTTTCCAGCGACGAGTGTTTTAAAGCGCCAAGGTAAAGTCACGTCAAGGTAGAAACCGCGACCCCAAAAATTCAATTATTAAGCACCCCCACTATTTTAGCTTTCTTATATTGTTTCATTCATTTTACTTTTTTATAAGTTGTTGCTGAAACACGTCGAAAGAGAAAGTCGAGATTTATTTTATTTTATTTATTTATTTACCTTTTTTTCCCCCCACCTTCAGCAGTGGGATGAACAGCGAAGATAGGAAAGGAAAAATTGAGTACTCCGGTGAAATGTATGTTGGATGTACCACAGAGTTAGATTGGAATGCAGTTAGCTTTAAATCTTTTGTAGCCTAAAGCATTCATCTAGACAAATCCGCATGTCCTATAGTATATAAATTATATATATATATATATATATATATATATATATATATATATATATATATATATATATATATATATATATATATATATATATATATATATATATATATATATATATATATATATATATATATATATATATATATATATATATATATATATATATATATATATATTTATATTTATATATATTAGGGTGGTCCTTATTTATATGGGAAATTTTTTTTTCGGAATTCAACAAGTGACGCCGCCTAGTTTTGTGACACTATAATAAAAAGTAATCGGTGCAAAATTTGAACTCGATCGGTCAATAATAACACGTGCCCCAGGACGTTGAACTTTAACACTTTTGATAATTTTCTCACAAATCTTCAAGTCTTTACTTCAGACCCCCTACATCGTTTCTCCTATGTTTTCAAAATATTTTTACAGCGAGGTAGCACTAAAATTAATCTTTTTAATTACTTCATATCGTCGAAAGACTGTACATTGAATAAGAATGAAATAGTGCTTTAGAAACTTTACATTAATCGTACGCTTTTCTCAATGTATCTCAATCGTGTGCATTTTTTTCTCGATAGTCTTGGGCTGTTTGTAAAATACTAAATTGCTTTCGTGACTCATATTTGGTAAATTGATTGTGAAATTCTTCGATTAATTGTGCTCTTCTTTCAGTTGTATCATTCACAACTTTCAGCGTTTTAACGATATCTCTTCCCTTTAAATAGCTTCCTTCATTTTGCCATGAACCAGGATCAAATAGGAAAACATCTTTTGGTGTTTGTAACTTATCAAACAGTTTTATTGACTTGTAATTGATTCTATAAAGAGGAAGATCTTTACTAAGAAAGTATTCCAAATCATCAACTGCTATCTGAAATTTTTTATGCAGTCATCACACACGTCTTCCTTTTCAGCAAGCATTTTCTTTTGAAGTAGTCTTGTCCTATCTTCAAACCTTCATTCAATACGGACAAAGCTACTAGTTCATCCCCTAAGTACCATAAGTGATTTATGAAATAAAAAAAGGACAGACGATAAAATAAAGGCTATATCCGAATAGAGCAACCAATTTTAAACTAATTTGAAATGAAATTCTGGATGGAAACGTTGTTTTACGATTTGGACAGCAGCCAAAAAAAAATCTCTTTTAAAACAATTATTAGAATTTTATTTGCTCATACGCAAAATGGCAACAGGAAAGAAATAAAAATTCCTGAATAACGTTTTGTTAATTAACGTTTTAATTAATATCTCCGCTAATTAAAGTCGTACAATTACGAAATTGGTTCTATTGTTTTCTTTGGAAAATTTCGAATTGATCGGTATCTTGTTCGACTCTTGATTCGCAGCGGTTCTCGAGAAGATTGATCTTCAGACAGACAGACAGACAGACGGACGCGAACAGATTTTAGTATTATAGTGGATTATAAATTGACTTGTATTTAAAACACTTAAATGGACACTTCGCCATCCCTCCAGGGTCAAATCTTTTGCAGACCGGGATAAAGTTTCTTTGTACGAAGAATACTTGATCTTTTACCAGCTTTTCGTTCTTTATAATTATATTTTCTAATACATTAATTTTGAAAACGGCAGATCATTCTGACGGGGCAGTGCTGTTCTAAATATGCAGCATAAGTTCGTTTATTTCCATTAAATCCAATAAAAGTTACACGCTCCAACAAAAAAAGAAGATCAAGTAAACCCAGTCTTCTCTACTATTTTTTGGGGACGAATCATTAGTAATTTGAAGAAAGTTATGGTCGAGTTTACGCACTCTTTTCTCGCTTTTTCTCTACTTAAGTTCCTGTTTTTCCTCAATTATAACTAAAAAATGCTTGAAAATATTAAATCTTTATAGTTATTGGTCCTCTCCCCCTCCCCCCTGTAGTTGAACGTACGAAGTTATTTCTTTGCATATTGGGCCATTCCATGGATAACGGCCATTTTGTCCCGCACGTGACGCCTCATA
The DNA here is from genome assembly GCF_026930045.1 of Uloborus diversus. Taxonomy (NCBI): domain Eukaryota; kingdom Metazoa; phylum Arthropoda; class Arachnida; order Araneae; family Uloboridae; genus Uloborus; species Uloborus diversus. The sequence goes on along the minus strand of NC_072733.1, from coordinate 138,971,973 downwards.
TATGTCATTAAAAATAATACTTTAAAATATTAATGAACTAATTTTTTTTTGCTTAACGAATTACAAACTTATGTGTGATATCTTAAGGAACAAATCTCGTCATTACCCTTTAAAAGTATTACTTTGTAATGAAATATATGAACCGTTACGTGCGGGATAAGCGGTTGACTTTTTTATGGAATGGCCCTATTTCCTTTTATAAGGTAACAAATAAAGTTCTTACCTTCTTCACTTTGATATTAAAAGAAGTGATGAGTGTCATGCAAAGTAGAGTATCACAATCACAGGCTCTAAACAATTGTCGGGCGAGACTCATACAATAGAGAAGAAAAATGGAAGCTGCAGAGGAGCAAAATAACCACATGACGAGGATGACATATCCTGAAAGTTGAACATTGAGAAGGATTAGTAGCCTAAGTTGTGGTGAACTTACAACACAGTTCAACGTTTCTGATGAAACATACTTGATCCACATCGTTTTCGTTACTTGTGAAAGCTCAGCATTCAATCCATGCTGTTGAAAATCCTCAAAAAACCGACGAGCGAAAAGACGCATGTCGTTGCTTTCTCGGAGTGGATGGCTGTGACTGCTCTACAGTAACTTGTTTGGAAGACTTAGCGCCATTTTCAATACTCACCTGATCTTTATTAAACAAATTACCACCTCATTCGCTCTCTGGACACAATGCATCACCATTAAAACAGACCTGCACCAAGCACTCACAGACTTCTTGGGTCCAAGATCCTACAGTTTTGCCGCAAGGAGATTACGCAGCTGGAACCACGTTGGGAGAAGGTCTTCGATGCCGAAAGAGAACTTCGAAGAACAAAAATAAGCTAAAATTTCTTTGTGTCTTCTTCTTTTTGACCGTTATACGTAACTGAAACTTAACTGAAAGTGAAAATCATCAACTTCGTCGGTAACTGATGTCCCATTACTCTTCCTTTTTCTTTGATTCTGTTTTATGCAAATTCTTTGTACCATTTTTCATTATTTGAGGGACCAAAATAATAACTCAATAAATACAAAATGATACGTTTATTTCACTTTCTTGAGTAAAATTTAAATACATCTCGCATCTACGAGGGTACATACTTAAATCTAAATTCCAAATCAGTATTGCTGTTCTTTTTATTATATATTGCGTAAGAACTCCGAAGCGATGTCTCCGACTCTCGATTTTTTAAAATTCATATCTCAAAGTTTTCATCATTTCAGGTCCCCGACAGGCGTGTGTTGGACACTTGTGTTTAGTCTGGGTTTTAGATTGGCTTGAGGGGCTTACAAATGTGTTCCTTGTTATTGAAACTAGCTAACTGAAAAATTGCGCAAATTTATATAAGGGAGGGTGGCCCAAAGCGGGTAGGTCGCCCAAATTGGGTAGGATTTCATATGCCCTAACATGATGTGTAAGCGGCGATGCATACGAATGTCGTGCTAACTTGAACACACCCGAATTTTAATCAGTCCCAGCAAAGCAGCAGTGAAGCGGCATATCGCAACCAGGCTTAAAATAAAAAAATGATACATTTCTAAAAAAAATGAAGTTTTGTGACTTGTGATTAGTCGAACACCAGCTTATTTTTTTATTGTCAATAACAACGTGGGATGGGGGGGGGGGGCACCAAAAAGATTTCGTGCCCAATGTCTTCAAAAATAATAGTCGGGCCCTGGCCCCACGAGAAAAAAAATCCATTTCTGATCTTTCAAGACAAGAACGCATAATTTTATTCATTTATACATACTGTGCTGATGAAAGATTTATGAATATTCAACGTGCGTGCGTATGAGCTTGAACTATATCGAAATCAAATTTATTGCATCTAGTTTCAGTTTATATCCTGATTGAAATTCAAGTGTTGTTTTTGTGCATTTGATACTATCCTCACATTGTTATCTAATAAATAAACTTTTTCGAATTAAAATTTTACTCTTAGCAGAGTTATTCTTAATTCAAATAACAGAGATTCAGTGCATATATGTATGCATGAAACTATCTTCATTAATCTGAAAACATCCAACACAATGACTGGTGCATTTGAAATGGGCGCCACTAAGCTAATTACGAAGTTTACGTGAGCAGTGAAGCATGATAAAATGTTGTAGGAGAGAACATTCGAGGAATTAACTTTCGAGGTCTTATATGTTCCTATTTCGCACAAAAGGACGCGTGACACAGCTACTTTGGGGAGTCCCTAACATTTTATAAACGACAACATCACAGTTCTCCGTACACGTTCCATTGATTTGCTCCTTCGTTGGTTTACGTGCTAGGGGGTGGGAGTAGGAGAGAAAGAGCATCCTGATTTCTTTTTCCGATATTTGAAATTTTAACAATATATCTGGGAGAAATGAATGGGTTGCGGTATTAACGGTATGCTCCTGAGGATGAAAAATTTATTTGTGAATTCATTGGAGATTGCTATGTTCATTAAAACCTAAGAGCGTGTTGTTTTATGATTTGTGTTCTCACGCGTTAATTCGTGTTAAGTCACAGAATATATTTTAAAATACTTTGTAGCAGATACACTGACTTACATTTTTTTATTTTAAAAAATGAAAGTAAGAAAAGAAAAAAAGGAAGGAAAGAGTCACGCGCCTTTTTTTTCTTTTATAATTTTTTAATCGTAATGATTTTTTAAATAAATTGATATTTTAATTTAAACATGCATTACGCACGCAATGTAGACAGCATATAAAATCAGCTTTGGAAAAGAAAAATTGAAATTTAATTTTTCATTCGGTCTTTAAGTTTAATCGTATTTTTGCGGGTACAAATATTGTATTGCAGCGAACATAAAACTAGCATTGTTAGGTTAACTAACTAACATTTAATCCGTGTGAGACCAAGGCTCGAGCCCTGACGGAGAGTTTCTGTGCTAAATTGTTAGCTAGTATTCATTTTATTGAAAATTTAGGGGAAAAATATTTTTTTAAACGATAAATGTTTCCAATGTATGATCGTCAGTTTTATTTTCTTTGCTGGGATGTTAAATATGGCAGACGTAACGCTTTTTTTTTAATATACATTTAATTTAATGAATATAAAAATTTGCCACGATCAACGAATGCTGTTGAAACCTTTTCGGTAGAATTGGCTATTTATAATTATTTTTCCCCTTTCGATGAATCCAAAAACACGCTATTTTGTTTACACAATGATATCAATGCTATACGTTTCGATTTCAGGAACGAAGAACTGTATAAGTTAGAAGCGATAGATCAAGTTTGCGATGCATATAAATTTTGCACTTACTTTTTCTTGTATTTTTATCGTTTATTTTGAAAGATTGTTTTAAGTCGTGCTGTCCTGATTGGTTTAGGCTACTTAAAACAATATATCACGATCATTGCATTTTTTAAAATTAGTATATGTTCTTTTTAAAGAAATAGACCAAATATATTTTTGCATCTGAAGCATATTTATAGCATCTGACTACAGAATGGATTCAAATAAGAATTAGTAACTGTAAAGCCTACTTAGTCTAAAACTGGCAATCCAAAGTTTATTCTGAATTTTTAGAGAACATTGTAAAAATAAACGCGAAAATCAGTGTCTTTTTCTTTCTTTTGAAGAAATTTTAAGACGTAATTCAACTATTTGTTATTTAAACACAAGTGAACAGAAGCATTAAATTCTACCTATCTACACAAGACATTTTTTAAACAATTTGTAAATTTCAATGAACCTATGAGCAAGATCAGTTAGGTAGTTTTTATTTTGAAACAGAGAATGAAGCACCAAAGTATTTTTTCCTAATCTCGATCTAATAAATTTAAAGCAAATATTTTAACGAATCAATTTCAAAACTTCACTATTTAAATCAACTTCCGTATTTGATCAGCACAATAGCATTAATTCCCCCGAGTTTATTGTTTATGTATGAAGAAATTGAAATGAGTTGTTTGAAAATGTGTGCCTTTACAGTAACAAGTCACCCGAGCAAAATGCAGTTAGTCCTTTTTCTACTTAATTCAACTTCCCTTTATTAGAATTGCAAAGTATTTTTATTTGATACTTTTGCATCAGGAATAATTTATTTAAATACCTTTCTTCTGTATCGAAATCGCTATCACATTCCTTCATTTTCCTTTTAGATTATCTCCAGTGATTGAGAGTGTTTCAGTGATTGCGAATTCATTTTAGGAATTTAAATAGGTGTGAAAACAAATACCTATTAACTTAACCGATCAACATTGATAGTAGCTTTTCAAGGTATCATTGCATTCAGTCAAGCGCGTTAACTTTGAGTCACTACATCGTTTTAGATTTTGCGGCCACGTGGCAGTACCGCTGTAGAAATGTAATGAGGCTACGCTAGAGGCACAACCTTCTGAGGGCCTTGTGTTAACCCCCGATATAGCATTCATTCTTTGACGGCATACCGCTATCGGCAGATGCTTTTACCACTAGAATTTTTAAGCCCAGTTTTCTCACTCGATGGAGACACCTGGGCTCTTTTCGATGATAAACTGCATTAGCAATTTACTTTTGCCATACGCACTCTAAGCAAAAGGAGTACTAGAGAGATATTTTACATAACACATAATCATACGACATGAGCGCTGTCGATTTTCTGCATCTTGAAAATCCACCAATTGGAGCCAGGTTTGAACCTGCGTATTTGGGCCTAAAAGAATAACGTCTAACCACTACACCACTCTGTCAGAATGTGTAATCTTTCAAAGATTTTTACAGTGCAGTGATATTATGGAGAAAGTGATGGCTGTTACTTTGAAGCCTATAATATAATAGCTTCCTATAATACATTAATTCCCTTTTGTCGGACAACGGAAAATTAAATTAATGTGAAAGCGGTATCACACATTTTTTCGGCATTGACGTGAGTCGTGACAAACAACATTTTCCACGTATTTTAAATTCCTAGAAAGAGTAATGTTGTATTTCTCTGGTATTGTAGGTTAATAACCCAATCCGTTGATTTTATAGTTGTGTTACATCAAGGCTATCTTAAGATTAGAAAAACGCGTTACAGCTGTGTGTCACCAGTAATGACAATTGAAACTGCATTATTTAAAAGTTAAAAGCAAGGGTTTGTCCAATGATGAGGAACTTGAAGAAACACAAATATTTGCGTTTAGAAGAGGAAAATTTCTGTCCGTAGACAAATCTCACTGATGTTGTTTGGTTCCCATAAGAAGCAAAAAATGGAGGGGGGGGGGATCGATGGAACACAGTGGGGAAATTATCTTTTGTTTTTTGTGTTTTTAACAATTTATCAGTGCCTTCAATTGGCACCTTTTTTTGCCGAGTTAAAAAGCAAACCCTTTAAATGTGTCAACAGTTTCGAAGAAAATGTGCTCAAATGTAATCTGTGGTTAATGCATGGTAAACATAATATATACACAATTCAAAGCCTGGTAAATTGTTACTATTTTTATCAAAAGTTTAAATATAGAGGTTGTTGTTCCTTTTATTCCCCCGAAATCTTGCGAAAGAATACCAAAATAACCATTTTTATGTACTGATTTCAATCATGAATAACTAAATGACTATCATTAACATACATGTTAGCGAGCAAAAGTAGTGGCACAAAATTGACTACTCATGAACATGTCATGTTGCAACCCAAAAGAAACTACCCGTCCTTAACCCCAGTTACCAAATTTTCTCCGATATGGCATTATATTTCGGAGATGCATGGTTATGTTATGTAAAATTACCATTCAGGTATCTCTAATGCAATGGAGAGTGCTTAAAAATCATCAAAACGTGGCACAAAATTGGTGCACTTGATGATATATAGTTCTTTGTCTTGACCCTTTCAAGTCAGAATTTCAGTCAAGAAATAAATATCTGAAACTGTAATAATTTTCATAAAAAGTGTTTTTATATATAATTTGAGTTGAATTATTTTTCATCTCGTATTTCGTTTTGCTAGTTAAAGCAGAAGACTAAAATAAGCTGAAGCTAGGCGTCAGGGATATTCTAGCTGCCCCATCGATAGACTATTTGAAGCAGTGAGAAGGTGAGGGATGTAAGTGGACATTTTTAAGTTTTGAGTAAAACGCGTATAAATATTACGTCCTAGGTAGGCTTTCATTGATTTTTTCCCTAAATCATGCTATACAGCAGCACCTACCAGGACTACTAGTACTAATTGCCCCAAGACAGAGGAGGGTTTCATCTACTATTTGTACTGGTTATCTCCAAATTTTTAATTTTGCCACTTGCATCCCTTTGCTTCTCACTACCTTCATTTGATATTTGGTATAACCATTAATAACAACACTCAACTTCATCCGAAAATATTACTGTAAAGATCTGCATGAAATTTCTTATAGTTATTTCACAATCACGTGATTGCACTCAGTTTACATTTAACAATTTAAAATACGATAAGAGTCTCCCCGATATAAGGTCTTCGGGGGTCACTTTGACCACACAAGAATTACTTCTTTCGGAAAATTTTCTCTCGATACGACAAATTTGGAGACAAAAATTAATACAGGTATTATATGTATGCTAGTACTTCATCATTCGGTAAAATTCGGAGTTTCATTCGGCGAATTGAAAATTCCGTTCCCTCTCTCTCTCTAAGAAAAGGGGGCACCTCAGTTCGGGGTTTTCTGATACACAATGTCACATACTATAAGTGGAATAAGTCACTCATATGTATAACTAAGTTGAAAAAAGCTAATAAGTTTGACTCTTCTATGAAATGTGATAAATGCAAGGTTTTTTGACGCATTTTAAACCCTTAAATCCTTAAGTTTGTAATTTCTGACACTGATTTTTAATGTATGAGAAATTTAGGGCTACTTGGAACATCACGTAGGAAGAAAAAAATCCTTTTTAAATTGAAAAATCGGAACTAATTTAAATATATAGTAGCTTGAAGTACAAGCAAACGTTAAAATAAACCAAAAAAACAATTAAGAACAATCCTACGGACATTAAAAAACTTAGAAAAGGTACTAGTCACTTAAGATTAAGACAAAGCTGTCATCAGTATTCTAAACAACAAACTCTTCATGCTACCAGCAAAAAAAAAAAAAAAAAAAGAGGAAGAGAGGGGGAAAAAAAACAATGACAACTTAAAACAACCAGCAAACTGAAGAATAACTGAAATAAAAAAAAAAAAATGTAACGTCACAAATTTTAATAAGACTAAATTGAGAATTGGGAAACATTTAAACATTAACCCAGATTGAAAACCTTTTTGCAGTTCAATACTTAAAAGCATAATTTTCTACATAACAGAAGATAATATCAAATAGCTAAATGTGTCCAAATGTGTAAACATACAGGAAACGCAATTCCGCAAGCAAAATTATCCTTCAACTAATTTCGTAAGAAATGAACAAAATACATATTTTCGTCATCCTTTCACTCTTAAAATCCACGTAATCTTTTCACTGAAATGTTTACGAATTCTCGGCATCAAAACTTGCAACGTTCTTAAAAAAGGTAGAGGTCAGCTAATTTTGAAGTAGTTTTGACTGCAAGTTTCACGAAGAGGATTTATGAATTCTTTGGAAGTGCGTGGTCTGAAATGCATGTCGCAGGTCAGCGACTGTAAAATTAATGACTTCTCAGTCTAAAGACCGTTATTAGTGCTCGTTACGGTTAATTACTATGTTTGGGCTTCCTTTTAAGTGGATGTTACTTTTTTTACATTCGCTTTCATGTGGTTGTTCGTTAAGTAGCTCATTAAATAGAGTTCTTCGATGAATTTTTATTTCACTTTGATTAAATTAATAATGAACGCATCTCTTTTTTATGCCTAATTATTATAATTTAATTACTTTGCCACTAAAAATTGCATGGGCCGAAGAGAAATAATTGCATGGTTTGTAATAGTAATAAATCAAATTTAAATTTTGAAAGAATGTTTACGGTTCAGAAGGTGATAAACGAAGATGTAGAAGAAATTTATTTGAGAAACGTGACAAAATGCTATTTAATTTGGTGGTGCATTTTTGAAAAATTATGTGTTTCTTTTGTTCTAAATACATTGTGTCATTTTTCTAGTTTGGTTAAGCGAAAACACAGTGATGATCGAAAAAGTCTGGTTTAACATATTTCTTACGCTATTCACTGGTGGATAATATATAGGGCCCGAAAAGTCCTTGACACATTTAAAATATTCATAGAAAACCAACAAATTGTCGTATGAATTTGCGGTTTGCACCATAATACTTCACAGGTTTAAGAGTTTTTATGATATCGGAAAAAAAAAATGAAAAGGGGAAAAAAAGAAGAAGAAAAAAGGCATTTTGCAGCCAGGGTGTCAGTATATGCTATGCTTGTAATTCTTCATTTAGTAATTTTAATTCCTTTTTGCGTTTTCCCCCGATTTAAAAATAACTTTTAAATCGTTTTTGTTGACATGGGAAAACGCAAAAAGGAATGAAAACTACTAAACTAAGAATTACAAGCATATACTGACACCCTGGTTGCGAAATGGCAGAAAATTCTTTTTTCCCCTTTTTCATTTTTTTTTTTCGATGTCATAAAAACTCTTGAACCTGTGATGTATTATGGTGCAAACCACAAATTCATAAGACAATTTTTTGGTTTTCTATAAATTTTTTAAATGTGTCAAGGACTTTTCGGACACCCTGTATTTTGTTTTAATTTCTCACGGCGTACATTAGAGTGCAGATAACTACAGTGGTTTGTGGGGTAGCTTTTGTTTTTGCCATTAACAATTAACATGATTAAGAGTGAAATAATATAAAGAAATTGAAGATTTTTACATTTGGTTCAATTGAAATTGAGTATTTAAACTAATAATGTTGACTATATGTTTATGTTCTTCAAAATACGGGAATAAGTGCTCTATTATAGGATTCCACGGTAATAACACTAAAAAATAATTGTTTGTATTTTAGTATTTTTTTTTTTTTTTTGAAGCTCGCACAAATGAATTTCTCTTTTGTTTTTTAATTCGAATTACAAGCGCAATCTATGTTAACTCCTTTGACTTGACACTAAACTGACTGTTCACCCCCTGATTATTTAAAAATTACCATGTTTATTCCCTGAGTCTGACCGTTCAACCAATTAGTCCAAATTTTCTCCAGTGACAAAAATTTGGAGAAATTTGCTTTGTTTTATTAGTCTTACGTCTATTTTTTTATTTCTTTCGAGAAGTATGATGAGGGAGAGAAAAAAGAAATAAAAAACTTGTTTAGAAACATAATCAATTTTTAGAGTTTCTATTTAAAAAATTAAATTTTTAACATTATCATATTTTTTATACAAAAACGTGAAATATAATTCAAATGTAGATAAGGATATTAATCTAAAACCAAAATTGGTCAGTTAAATTACTATATGACAGGTTCTGTGAGCTTAAATTAGGCGTGTAAATAATTACATTAGGTGAAGTAGTTAATGCCATATTACAGTTTTAAAAATACACGAAACGTATGAAGTGCGTAAGTGAACACAAATGAACTATGCCAAGCATTAATAATTAGTTGGTCATTTATCACACAACTGTATTGAACAAGTAATCATTAGGTGATAATCAATGATAATTATTTATTTCTGAAATCAGTTTATTTTAACTATTTAACTGTAGGCTGAGTAAGCACTCTTAACAGTCAATTTCATCTGAAATTATTCAGCATACAATGCAATCTGTTTGCTCATTGACTTAGCATGCAAATAAACGGTAACTCGAAGTGCACGTACGTAATTAAGCTCAATTCTGTGACTATCTGTTTAAGGAAATTCAGAATGCATTATGCTGTGAGTACCAGAAAATACCCAAATTAAATGTATTTTTTTTTCTATAATTCTTTATCTTGAGTGAATACCGGATTAAATTTAAGAAATAAGCAAAAAAAAAAGCTGTTATTTTTTTCTTTTTAATCCTTTGCATTTGTATAAAATTTGCTTTTCACTATTTAAAAAAACTCATTTGTTTGGTCCAATTTAAGTGCAATAGTCGACATCAGTCACATATACTCTAGCATGAGACCAAAACCCCATGAAACTTACAAGGTAAGTTCTCAAAAATTATTTCTCTCATTTTGGAGAACCCTTTCTGATTTATCACTGCGCAGCCATTCAGAGTTACTTTTAGAAACATTTTTTTACATTAAACTACCCTACTCTTAAAGTAAGAAATAACAACGTTAAAAAGCACAAATTGCGTATTACCGCAGACCTTTTTCAATGCAAAATGTCTTGTTCTTTGCTTGTTCTTTATTGGTTTATAATTTTCTCATTGTTGCTTGGTTAATCCGCTATTTTTTATATTTTAAGCTGTTTGCTTACCTGTTCTTGATTTTTGTCGGATGTCTTTTCATCCATATGCTCATTACTTTTTGCATTGAAAAAGGCGTTCCTTGTAACGCCAAAACACGTGTCTGCAGTGAATATGCAATTTGTGCTTTTCGACGTTGTTATTTCTTACTTTTTAGATACTTTTCAGCACAAAGGTATTTATTTATCTTACACTAATCTTATTTAATGGTTGTAGTGTACTTGTTGGTGCAAAACGGAGGAAGCACTTCTAAAGCATTTTACAGCGATTCTAAATTAAGAAAAAATAGTTGTTAAATCCTCTTAAAAATAATAATTAGTCTGTCTCAAAGTTATTTGTCTTTTTATGTAACTTCGAGCCACATTTTGTTTTTATATATTCAACTATCTTACTCATATTTCAATATATTTTGTGTATTGGTTGGTACAAAGCAAATGAAGCACTTCTAAACTATAGTAGAGCTATCCAAAATTAAGAAAAAATAAAATCCACTCAAAAATAATAATTAGTTTGACTCAAAGTTATCTGTCTTTTGGGGAAACTTCGAGCCACATTTTCTTTATATTAAACTACCCCACTCGTATTTTGACAGTTTTAATGTATTTGTTGGTACAAAACGGAAGAAGCACTTCTAAAGTATTGTACAGCTGTCGAAAATTCAGGAAAAATAAACAACTATTAAACCCACATAAAAATTTTAATTTGTCTGACTCAAAGTTACCTGTCGTTTAGGGTAACTTCAATCCACAATGCCTTTAGATTAAACTATCTCCACTCATATTTTAATAGCTGTAGTGTATTTTTTGGTACAAAACGGAAGAAGCAGTACTTAAATATTTTATAGTTAACCAGAATTAAGGTGAATAATTATTAAATCTACTTGAAAGCAATAAGTAGTCCGACTCAAAGTTACTTCTCATTTACGGTAACTTCGAGTCACGGTAGAAACGGGATGCAAAATGAATTATTTTAATAAAAGTATAGTGCAACTAAAATGCAGCAGAAAAAAAATCATCCTTTATACTTCCGAACATCACAAGATTTCTATCATTTATGGGTCATTCTCACAGAAAAGGTACAAATAGACTTAAAAAATTCTTTTAACAAAACTAAGTAAAAAAATAATAAAAATTGCATAAATGTTTTCGTTTGTTTATAAATTATGTCCCTATAGTAGTGGTTAAGTTTTCTACTTTATTTTTAAAAAGATTTCAAATATTTTAAATCCCACCTCGTCCACGGAGGGGATACAATAGTCAACGGAGGATATTTTTTATGTAAGAAAGTGTCAATAAAGGTTGTTATGAAAGTAAACATGCGTTTTAAAGCTATATGAACTAATATGTGACTCTTACTTAACATTAACAAATTAAAATGGGGAGGCTTTTGAAATAAAGACTCAGGACCTCACTATTTATGAATATCCTATTTTATTGAAAAAAAATCAACATTCTAGCATTTGTAACAAAATCAATAAAGTGCAACCTAATTTAGTTGGAAAAGAAAATATCGAAAGTACGTTCTTAGTTTCATTGATGAGTAAAAAAAAAAACCTAATAAATCAAAAGATTTTTTTTTTAATTCGAAAAAAAAAATTCGTTTTCTTTTTTTTAAAGAACTTGCCAAAGGCCGATTTAACAAGCTTCGCGGGCCGCTTCTGGCCCGCAGGTTATAGGTTGCGCATCCCTGATGTACAACAACATGATCATTGATTTTTGGTTTGCTTCTTATCCTTTCTCGATGAATTAATCCCAAATGGTAATGTTTGCATTGATCACCACAACTTAGACAGGTGAGGTATCTTGCTTCCATATTTATTTGGTCTTTTTTAAATACAAGTTCATGAATTTTCATTGTTCCTGGAAACGGTGAAATATGCTTTGGAATTTGTTTATCTACATCACTTATAAAACTTTCTTTAACATTTTTTATTATTATATTCTTACAGTTTTTTTGAAGTACCGAAACTCAAGTTTCACAATCTCACAATCTGGGATAACTGTTTTCTGGGCAACTAAATTGTCAGCTGTTCTTTTTATTGCTGCTTCAACTCCATCTGGAGCACCTTTTCCGTGAGAGCTTTCCCTATAGTGCCAGTGAATTTCCTCCACAGTAAACTGAGAGGATAAATATCCACCTATTAACTGAAACATTGTTTTGTTTTTGTACTGAGCACTGGGACCATCACTGAGAAAATGAATTTTTTTTTTTTTAAATCAGGTAAAAGAGACTTTAAATTATCTTTGAGTGAAAGCAAATGAGCAGTAACAGCTGATGCATCATGCCTATTACATGCACTGATTGTTCCATATGAAATAGGACTTTCTTTAATATCTTTATGACAATATACAACACAAGCATGTATATATACCTGTGGCTTTGAACCACCAAAGTGGGCTGATTTAATTTCTCTGTGAAACTTACATATGTAATTTTCGGAAAAATCAATATCATTAGGATTTCATTCCTTTTCAAATTTGTTTTTATATCTGAAATCATTTGATATTGGTATACAATGTTAGATGTATGATTAAAAAATTTGATGATATCAGAAAAAAATAATTTCACTAATTCTTTTTTTGTACTCTCAATATCCACTTTCATGGTTCTATGGCAAATTTTTGTTTCACCTTTAATCTTCATAGTAACTTTTTTGTTAACCCATTTTGGAAGTAGCACAGGTTCATCTTGAAAGTCATTTATTATAATTTCTTTTAATTTGCAGGCATCACATTTACGATTTAGGCAAAGTTCTCTCTGAGGATCACAACATTTTGCTTAATGAACTTGAGATATATTTTTTTCATTTATAATAACAAGACTATGTAGTTTTACTATTAAAAGCTTTATGTTTTCGTGAACTTTGCATAAACATGTCTCCCGATCGGAAACTTTCGGAAATAAGATCCAAAAAGGTCAGAGACGACAAAATGTTTGATAACTAAGGGTTTGATGTTGTGGGCATTCCTTTATAAACATTTTACTCAAATTATACATAGTATCATTTAAATAACGCTTTTGTTTTTTTTCTTTTCTTCTTGTAATTGCTTCTTTTTTCCCTGAGCACAAGCGACTTGCTTTGTCAGATTCTAGAAATTTCTGAACATTTAACTGTGTTTCTTCTGTGAAATCTCTTTTTGACACAGTTTTGTAAGTTTTATTACCATAATTGCTAAGCATTTTGATTGAGGTTATTTTTTCTACCTTATTGAGTAGTCGATACTTTTTCATAATTTTACCAGACAAAACTTGTAGCATTGTCTTTTTCACTTTGTGAGATTTTTGGCTTTTAAAGTTAGTTTGTATTTGTCTGCCAACAGCTTCAGCAAACAATAATTTTCTAAACACATTGGATTTGCTTTTTCTATCTTTACTATTCAGTTCTCTTCGAACTTTTTCTCGTGGTGATTCATTTTTCTTTTCTTCACTTTTCTGAGATCTGCTGAATCTTTTTTTATATTTTTCAAGTCTAGTATTTAAATTTTTGTTTTTCTCTTCTAATTCCTCTATCTTCTTCTTTAGTTTATAACGGTTTTCTCTTTTTTTTTTCTTTTTTTTTTTTTTTTTTGTCCTCTCAAAATTCCAGAATTCTTGTTTTCCTTGGCACTGTTACCACTGTTACTATTATCCAATTCAGAAGAGGTGCTTGGAGGTGAGGATTTTTTTTTTTAATTTCTGTCTAGCACATCTCATGGTAAGTTTCTTTTGTTCCCTCCTCTTTTGGATTTGAACGTCTGACTTCTTTTTACTTTTTGGTTTTGCAATTTTTTTCTACTATTAAAAGATATATATATATATATCTTTTATAGATATATATATATATATAGCTATTATATATATATATATATTATATATATATAGATATTATATATATATATATATATATATATATATATATATATATATATATATATATATATATATATTAATTATATATATATAGATATTATATATATATATATATATATATAGTATATATAAAACATTACAGAAATCAATTAACAGAAAAACTGACAAAATGAACTTATTTAAGAGTCGAATTTAATTTCTTTTCTATAAAAAATACAAAACAAAATTGCCCTATATTTTGTTTAGCAAACTGAAATTTATTATGATTTTTTCTAAGGCTTTGTCTCTTCCGTGGACCACGTCATCTCCTCCGTGGACATGCCAAGTCCACGGAGGGGAAGTCTACGGAGGAGACAAAAGTAAGCTTTAGAATTTTTCAGAGTTTTGATTTTAAAGTTAAAAAAATGGAATGCTTCTTTTTATCAAATATACTACTTTTGCTATCTAAAAATGATGTTTCAAATACAAAACAGTTTTATTTTACCTTTTGTATGATGACCACGGAGAACTAGAACTTTGCCACCACTAAGAACTTTGCCAAACCAGATTTAGACACAACAATCCAACACGTGTACAAGAGAACTAAAGTTGATCACTAGAAAACAAAATGGCTAAGTATCCTACTATTTACCTTATATGGACTTGACTTTTGCTGCCCTCTATTATGTATTTATTAAGTTATTTTAATCGTCCACGGAGGGAGACTTCAATCTTAGGGACAAAGTTTATGAGTCATTTTCTTTATAAATGCAATTTGTTTTTAAAAAATTTTATTTTAAAAACATCTTAGAACTCTTAACTAGTTAATACAATCAAAGATATTTAAAACCAATTTAAAAAGTTTGGGACCAATTACTCACGGACTTAGGGACGTCCACGGAGGGGATTTCAAAGCAACATTTATTAAAAAATAAAACTGAAATATTAAATTTATTTAATTGTCATGCATAAAATTAATTAGTTCAAAACTTAACTAAAACACATAAAAAAATATTAAGGAATATACTGAAGTTTTTATTATTTATTACTAAGGGACTGTAAAAGTCACCTTTTTGTGAGAATGACCCTTATAATATTTCATAGAATATTCGAATGCACTTTCAACTATTTCGAATAAAGCTTCCAAACAGTGACTTCAGAATTATTGAACGATGCAACAATCTCTGTTTAACATTGCCAACAGCTTTTTTTTGCGAAATCAAGTGCTGAAAACTTGCTGCATAACCTTTGTGGAGATAACTGAAAAAAAAAAGGACTTGCTGCAAAAATGACTGGCATGGCAAAAACTTGTTCTGAATGAGTATAACCAACCGTCAAATTCCTTTTCAAGAAATGTGGAAATTTCAGGACAAAGTAATTCAAAAAGTATCATGAAGACTCCAAAAATTCAATTTCTTAAGAAATTTTTTTAAGCTACAATTTATTTTTAAAACAATACAATATTTTGTTGCTGCAACAGTGACTGGAAGATCATAGGCTAGAAGCGCGTTGTCCTAACTTAATCTTGACTTTTGCGCAGAAATTTTGAGTCTGTATTTTTTTTTTTTTTGGAAAATTGTCAAAAATACGAACTTGCGTCATTCAAAACGATGAAAAAGTGTATTATTGGCTCTTCAGAAATAACTGAAGAAAGGTGGAATTTTGAAGAAAGGTGGTCCACTCTGCATTGTAAAAGAAATTGTGGAATGTTGCACTCTAAAAGCGCTTGTTCCAGAAGATAGTGCATTAGTCTTACCATATTTTAGTACAGCTATACGCACACTTTGTTGCTTTCTTGCGTATGCATTCTGAGCAAAATGAAGTTTTCAAAAATGAGTACATTCATGCTTTCAAATTTCTTGAAATCTTTTGTTTCAAATATGAGCACCCATGTTTTCAAATAATGTGCTGAATTATTTCATACTCAAAAATGAGTACATAATACTCTGTTTTAAAATTATTACATGCTCAAAAATGAGCACAAATACCTCCGAAATGAGCACACATGTTGATTTGAGTATTTGATGAGTATGTGAATGTTTCAAATTTGAATAATACGTAGTCGCAGCCATTTTGACTCGCAATATGTTCAAATTTGAGTACCTTTTCGTAATTTTTGAAATTGTTGTTTTTAGAGTGCAGCACCAAAAAATAGTAAGATTTGCTCTATTGTTCGTACTCGGCAAATTAGCACCATTTTTAGAGCAACATACCACCAAAAAATGAACTATGTTCATTCAAATGATAAGTAAACTGGTACGATACGTGTCCTATAAAGTTCCTAAGATTCGTGTCGAGATGATCCTCCCCAGCAAAGAATTTCCTTCTCTTTCAGAACATCGTCTCGGCTAAGCTGAGAGTCCAAAAGTAAAGGGTCTCTTCCTCATTCCTCTCCAGAATTACTTTTACATAATTATTTCCCTTTCGCAAGCCCATTTTATTCAGTGTCCGCTAAGGAGGCAAAATCACGAAGAGCGAGTCGACTCTGTCTCCCCAGAGAAGCAAGCAGCCGTTTCCTGCAGTGGCGGCAATTCCGTAATGATATCCGTTCATTGTCCACTATCACGGGCTGCGTTGGGGTCATTAAAATTAGACTGTAGGTCCCTGGTTAAGTTACGGGAAGCACGTATTCCAGTCCTTTTCCGGCAGGGGGTGCTTAACAGTGACGAATGGCAGCTCACGTGCGGTGGGGAGCTAACTCTCTTCTCCAATCCGACAGGACTTTTGTAAGTAAGACTGTTTCCGCACTTGGATAATTTCGTGCCGGTAAGTTTATTTTTCGTGACATGTCTGATCAAGACATTGCTTTCTCAGCCAGTGGATTGAATTTTTTAGGAGTCATTTGGTGTATAGAGCAATTAATAAAAAGCATCTCTGACTTGAACTAGGAAGTATGGTGAGAGGTTGGCTTTCTTTATTTTTTAGTGTAAAGAACGCGTAGGAAAAACGGTGTCTAAAACATTTTGGTTGAATACGTTCAAATCTGTGATAATTAAGACCCATATTATTACACTTGGTATTATGATTTAAAAGTCACATTCAAAGTCACTTTTTACTTTAAGTTAAATATGAGTAAAAACAATAATAAATACTTTTCATTAAAAACGAAAAAAAAAAAAAAAAAACACATTTTTCAAAACGTAACATTATGATAACCCCTCACTATTTAACGATCTTCCCGGTCTTTTTAAAGTACAGTGTAGGTTAAGCTGTACATCTTAAATGTCCAGGATATTGAACTGTATTTTCAACACCAAATGTTAGAGACGATTGACTATTTAGTAACTCATTTTTTAAAACTATCTTTTGCGCAAGCGCTATAAAAATTATGTGATAAAACAACCCATATCCTCCTACGTTTCTAATATTTTCTGCTCAAACTTCAGCATGTAATTTCAACTAAACATAAAAACTTTTTGTGAAATCTTTGCACATTTATGCTGTAAAATTATTGTAAATTTAAATTATGAGCAAAAATGTACGGAGAATAATTGTAACGATAAATGAAAAAATCAAATAACATAAAATGACCTTTTTGTCAATAAGTTGCATTAAAAATTAATAAGTACCTCAAGAAAGAAAAAAAGATTAAAATAACGCTTAAAACTATTAAAGTTTGAAATAAATAAATTTGATATATATATATATATATATATATATATATATATATATATATATATATATATATATATATATATATATATATATATATATATATATATATATATATATATATATATATATATATATATATATATATATATATATATATATATATATATATATATATATATATATATATATATATTTTTTTTTTTTTTTCTTTTTTTTTTTTGAGCAATCACGATTGCTTATTGCTTTCATTTGACTGTTTTTGGCGTTCCTTTGATTTTTCCCACCAGCACCCTCCGCAGCATCACCGTCGACCGGCTCCTCACGGTACTGCACCTCTAGCGAAAACCGTCTCCAGGTTTCGTCAATATCCTACACTTACACGCGTACATACACGCACCTACACACATATACATATATACACCTACACACACATACATACACCTACACACATACACAAACACATACACACACAAACACCTACACACTCACATACACACAACTACCCACACACTCATGCCTGCACACAGACGCAAACACATATGCCTACACACACATACACATACCCCCCACACACACCTACACACATACACACAACGACCCACACACTCATGCCTGCACACAGACACAAACACACATGCCTACACACACACACATACCCCCCACACACAAACACACACGCCTACATATACACACACACTCGTGATTGCGAAAAACATAATTTGAATTCAAAATGACAAAATTCAAATTTATTTATTTTATTTTATTTTATTTATTTATTTATTTATTTATTTATTTATTATTATTATTATTATTTTTTTTTTTGAAAAAATAGTTTAAATTGTAAAAAGTTGTAGTTGACACCATCTGCAACCAACACAAATTTCGAGGAAGATTTATATAGAAGCAGTTCAAAATAGAAACTGCTGAAATAAGAGAAAGTAAGCTCCTTTAGCTCTAGTCGAAGTTCTGGTTGTTTATATCTTTTATACTGAAAGTTGTAACAAATAAGATGCTGTGTTTCGTTTTCAAATGCATTTGCCGCTAGTGCCTCAAATTCCGTAAAACTCGTTTCTCTGCCAACAGATTGTCAATGCAAAGAAAACAATTTCCTTCATACACCATACGTTAATGATGTACTTTTGAAATATTCCAGGGTGAATTTAACCGACTTGTTAAGAAAATATCAATTTATAGTTTAGTAATGGCACTTGATAAATTGTTCTTTTGTAAAACTTCGTTGAAAAAAGCTATTTATATAGTGAAACTTAATTGGTCGAGGAAATAACGAGAGGGAACTTAACGAAATATAATAACGTTTTTGGCTCGAACTGTAAAAAAAAAAAAAATGGCAGAAAGATGCAAAGAATGAAATTAAAATCTTTCTTTATATTTACTAATAGAAAAGTAGTAAGTTTGGACTTAAGTTTAAACTTATGTCTGGATATATGACTAGCCTAGGGCCAAGATCGTTTGGTCAATTTACGTGATTTTGTTTTTTTTACAAGATTAATTTTATGGATAGGACGAAAGGATTTTTCTGAAAAAGATCTTGTTGTTTTTTATTCCAATTTTAAACAAAAAAGAGCATAAAATTGCTCGTTCTACGTAATGATTGGGTTGTTTCAAATTTGGTACCATTTGATCCTGTCAAAAGTTCAATCGGAGCATTTTTTTCGAGGCCATCTTCAAATACGACGAAACTTTCGTGAGATATAAGGATCCATTTCTAAAAGTGTACAAACTATTTAGTAAAGAAAATTCAGTAAGGTTTGTTTATCGCATGGTTTTTTTTTTTTTTTTTTCAATGTCATTTCTTTCTTGAACTTCCACAGATCTTTACATCAGTAAAAAATATATTAAGTGTTGATCTAAATGTTTAGGTTTGGATTGCAGTTTTAAAATAGTTGGTGACGGACATGAAGCTTAGAAGTGGAAAGAATTAGTAACTAAATCGATTCTAAAAGCGTTCGACCAAACAGAATTCATTCATCTCATATCCATACAGTAAAAGACTGTAGAGTAACTATGTATAAAATTATTTCTAACTAGAGCTTTTTTCAAACTTTTATCACAAAATTTTCCAACATTATATATATGTTAATCGTTGAAATTCTTTGAAAATATGAAATAATTGTTTTAATTTATAAGTCAGTAATTAGTGATCACGTACACATATTTCATCTTGAATTGGACCTAAAAATAGGATTTATCTCCATAAAACAAAAAGATATATTCGAAAGAGAATAATTCAAAAAAAAAAAAAAAAAAAAAGCTCAATTATGTAAGAGTAACTGACACTGCCTAAATTTTGAGTCAAAATTTCAACATTGTATCTTTTATTTGCAACTTATTATTATTTTATTGCTTACATTGCTTACAACTTAATGATCAATGAGATATAATACTTCACTTTTACTCTGATAACTATCCGCTTTAGCTGTTATCTGAAGGTTTGCGGAAAATATTTAAGTATGGCATGTTGGCATGGATATGACAGAAAAACAATTACTGAGTCATGATATACCTGCAGGCAATAAGTCAGATGTAAGAAATGTTTGCTACCATAAAACATATTTTAATACATTCGTTAGACAGCGTATAAAAACCATTTGGAATCCGTACTCTCATTTGCGATTCGCCATTACGTATCGATTTACTCGATCTCTAGCTTGAACAATTCATTTAAAAACACAAAAGGAAAGAAAAAACAAGACATGGAGGTGAGGTTTGATTCAAGAATCATGTGAAGAGACGGGGATTCCCGATGTATTGAAGAGAGTGTAGCAGCTGCTGGAAGAAAGACTGGCCTCTAAAATGACCAAGGCAAATCACATCCGTGGATATTGAAGGGAGAGAAAACTTTTATCGAGAAACGAGATGAAATCCGATTCACGAAAACCGGAAATCGGTGTAACGAATTGTTTGAGGGGGAAGAGTTTACGTCCCCCTATTCCATCTTCAACATTGTTTCAGGAGCAAAAAAAGGGAAAAAGTTCTGTTCCTACCTATCCTTCAAAAGTGGACTCTTCGAAACAAAGAATAGAATAATGGACTTTGTGTCACGTGACTCGACTCTTCGACTAGCGTAATGGGTGTGGGAGTTGGGAAAGATTGTCAATGAATAAGAAAACAAATATGATTCTAGAAGAGGGAAAACGAAAAATGAAAGAGGAAAAGCAGGCGAGAAAGCGTCTATAAACCGAAATCCGAGTGGCAAAACTTTAGACGTTATTAGCTTTTTGAGAGCCCAAACCATTTTGTCTTCGTTTTGCTGTTAGGTCAATTTCTTCTTCGTGCTCAAAAGAAAAGATCGTTTACAAATGTTGCTCACATTTTGGGGGTTACTCGCAAATGCATACCGGAAAGATGATGGGCTTGATATTCGACGAACCCCCTGTTAGGTATCAATGTGAATGGAAAGTAAATAAAAGTTGAACATGGTACAGATTTAATACTTTTAAATGTACCTTTCAAACTTTCCTTAGTTAAATAGTTCAAGCGCGTTTTAATAGCTATATCGTGCTTAAAAGTAAAATATTCTTAAAAGGCGGAAATTCATGATGCCACTAAGTAAATCAAGACTCAAGTTCTATAACTGATATCAAGTATGCTAGATAGATGCCTTCAATCATAACTCTGTTACTAAAGGTACCGTGATTTAACGATATATGTGGTCTCAAATAGTAATCCAAAAATTCGTTATTTATAAATAAGTTCAATAGGCCAAAAATAGTCCTTCTTTAAGAAATCATGTTATTATCAAGCAACAGGGAATTTTTTCATCGATAACTTTTTGGATTCAGTTTGGAAACGAGTCAGCAAGTTTCTTCATGTGCATTCACATTCATTCTATGCCACTTGATCAGGATTAGATCAAGCAAATACACACTAAATTTAATGTACGTTGCTTTCAGCGTTTCAACCGTTACTCCAGGAAGTGCTAGAGATTATTGTTGATGTTAAGTTCAGGTGAATTTGTTGGGGCTATTCCAGAAGTGCCCCCTAGAAGAGGAGGGAGTAGATTCTCTAGAGTGCGCAAGTATTTTTCAGTGCAGCGCCTCTAGCAGTGCAAGACATGCCTAAAGCCCTACGCTCCTAGCTGTAGTCATATTGAAAAACAAAAGTGTCTTATAAAGTTAGCAACTGTACAGTAACGCATGATGATCGAGATTTTAACTACACATCAGGCGCGTTTACAAATGCGCTTTCGACCCGGAAAAAACCTGCTTTTCACCGCATTTCGGTTATTTGCGGGGCATATGTGAAATTTTTCTCCTCCTGCTTCTTTCTGAAGTAAAAGCGGAGTTTTTACCGGGAATGCATCATGCGAAACAAGTTCGTTTACTTGCGGGGTATAGCCCCTAGGGATGATATGTAAAAACCACTTTTTCTGGTACAATCACTAAGCAATCGCATGTTAACGGGGAATCTTTCAAACGGTTTTTTTTCGGAGCCGGAGCGGGGATTTACGAGGTGGAAAAGTGTTGTGAACGCGGCTATTGAAGTGCAGGTTAGTGCAGTGATTCTCCACCTGCGTGGCACACTCTCTCAAGGACGCGGTAATTTAAAAAAAAGGTGCAGTGAGTAGATAACCCAAGCTTTTACGTAATTAAAATATTACTATATTTAATGAAATCTATGCGAAATCATTATTTAACTTTAAAAGCAAAATTACTAGTTTTTGTCCCGATTTCAGCGTGGAGATGTGTTTAGTTGCGTTCAGTGTTATCATATTTAAAAGCATAGCATTAGCGAAAAAATACTCAAAATGTATGTTTTAAGGGGTTATTTTTAGGATTTTATTTAGCTTTTGTTATGGTTCTAATTCTTGGTACGAGGTTCTGTAGCTGTGGTGGAAAGCTGGGGGGAGGGGGGCCATAACTTTTGTAGGAGATCGGCTATTCCTTTTTTTTTTTTTTGAGGGAGGATGCGATAAAGGTTGCATATGGAAAAGCGTATACTCAAATGCTCAGCATTAATGACTCTCTGAATCCATACTGTTAAAAAGATATAAAAAAACATAACACCTCAAGCTTAACCTTGATCTATCACACATCCATTTTAGCTCTGAACTCCTACATCGAAATGATGCGTTTATAAAATAGTCCTTCAAGAGCTAAAGTGGGTCAAGTCGAAATGAACTTGATCGACTGCAATTCTGAATGCGTCATAATTGTCTGTGACTGTTATGTGACAAACATCAAACAACTTCAAATGGAATTAAAATATAACACTTGATATAGCTTTTGATATCTGACCCGTTTAGTCACAGTTTAGTACATTCATTAGAAAACTGTAAATCTATGGCAGAGACTTTTAATACAAAACTTAGTTGTAATTTAAAATTTTTAGATACCTTCAAATTTAATGATTGATGAAAGTACAGCATAAAAACAAAGAAAGCAAAGACAGCTCTTGAAAGAAAACCCCTAGGAATATAAGTTCATTGGCGTCACTACGGGGGGGGGGAGGGGGTAACCCGTCTTGGGGGTGACACCCAAAGTGGAATTGCAAGTTTTTGAAAAATATGTAGCTAAAATAAAATTTTAAGACTACAAATTTAAAAATTTTCCAGGGAGCAACCCCCCGGATCCCTATTTTAATCTGGTTTTTGTACATTAGCCCAGTTAAAGTTTCGTTCTAAGACAAATGAACTGATCTTTCCTGAAAATTCCAAGAATTTCATGTTTTCAAGTATTTTTTTTTCTTTTGCTTTTGTAGGGGGGGGGGGGACACCAAAAACTTACCGCCACTGGTGTCACCCTTGCTAGGTACGCCACTAGATTAAGGGTCAGCTGGGTTAAAGAGAAACATAGTTTCAATGTTTCAATTTTAAATTCTTCCCTTAATTTGGGATAAATTGAAACATAACATTTTGTGCATTGTATCCAAGACTACACTTTCTAAGAGTAACTGGGTATGAAAAATTTGACTTAACGGTTGCTTGTTAGTAAATAAAATCATGATTCCTTTTACCCCAGGGAGTAGGGGTGAATGAAACACCCCGTTTATTTCCCCATGAGAGTAATGTAGGTACATAATCGCACCTACCAATCAGTATAGAAGTTTAAAAAGCTTTTCTCCAACAACACTAAATCTGTGGCTCGTAGGTGGCATGCGACACTCTGTATCCTCCAAATGTAATATGAAGTCATACAAAAAAAAGATTACACAAATATTAAGTTTTGTGGTGAATTTATGTAAAAGACACGTACAAATGTAATTTTTATCAAAATGTAATCTTTCAGTCCTCAGGGGTTCTGACCTGTAAATAGTCCATGTCCACGACATGGACTATGCATGCCGATGTAATTAGTGCATGCGATGTAATTAGGGGTTTATGGGAGAGAATTCATTTAAACATTTTGTTCGGAAAATGTCATCAACATATTTACATAATACTTATGATCCCAATAGTGTTATTATTTACATATCAAATAAATATATCGTATAAATTGTGTAAGCAGGTACCTATTCTCAGTGTGTTTGCAACTCTTTAAAATCTTACAGTTTTATTAGCAGTATTAGTAGTGCTCCCGAGAAAAGTTCAGAATAATGCGAAATTTCGCATGCTAGTAAAGCGATTTCAAAGAGAATAAGGTTTTTAAATTTTAGTTTCAAAGTTAAATATCGTAGTGGTCCCGTGGCACTCGTAAATGTTAGGATTTTAATTAGCTGTTTTAGAAAACACTGGTGAGATTTTACTTTTTAGAAGATAACTGCTTTGTAGCCTTTAATCATTAATAGGGGAATAAGGAGTAAATTGAAATAGCGGGAAAAAGCGAAATGGTAAATTATTTTACTTTGGTTGCGTAACACCTATCAGGCGATATTTTACTTTTGTTATGAAACATTTTAAAGATCAAGGCACATGATAATAGAAGCCACTTTAAAAATTTGACACTGGTATTGTTATACTGTGTGGCTTATCACAACTTTTTTTTTTAATCATTAGATGATGTTATTATCATTTTAAATATTAAGACCAATACTGATTTCCAGCGGAGGCGTTTAATTTTTGAATAGTGAGTACATTTTGAATTTAATTGTACTGTGCAAGTTGACAAATCCATACGGAGCAAAGTGGAATAGTTTATTTAATTTATTTATTCATGCATTTCAAAATTCATTTACATAGTCTTTGATTTATTTATTTTTAACAATTCTTAAACATTATTTTATTTCGTCATTCACTCACATTTCATCTTAAATCAATTTATTCACACGTTTTTTTAATCATGCTTTAATCCATTTCTTTCATTCATTAATTATTAATGCATTTAGTCATGTATTCACTTGAAATAAACCGCCAGCTCAGTCAATTCCAGCCGAGGACTACAGCTTCGTGCTTATTAGCACTCAGCAGCCCGGCATAGGAGTGACTGAGCTGGAGGTGGAAAACCTCTTAAGGAATCCAAGAGTGCCAAACGAACAGGTAGCTAATACAGAATTAGCAATGACCAGACGAGAGACCGAAGCAATGGTTCGGTTCAACTCGAATATTGAAGGCAAGGCAGGTATATTCAGTAAGTTACCGCCCTATAGCCAGGACTAAGACAGAAATACATGAAATATACCTGCCTTGCCTTCAATATTCGAGTTGAACCGAACCATTGCTTCGGTCTCTCGTCTGATCATTGCTAATTCCGTATTAGCTACCAGTTTGTTCGGCACTCTTGGCTTTTTCTTAAGAGGTTTTCTACCTCCAGCTCAGTCACTCCTATGCCAGGCTGATGAGTGCTAATAAGCACGAAACTGCAGTCCTCGATTAGAATTGACTGAGCTGGCGGTGTATTTCATGTATTTCTGCCTTAGCCCTGCCTATAGGGTGTAACTTACTGAATATGTATTCACTTGTTTTCTACAAAGAAAAGTATTTTAGTTTAACATAAAAAAACATTTCATCAAAATTAGTCTAATCGTTAATTTGCTGCATGGTATGGGGCAAAGTAAAACTTTTTTACTTTCACCCGAAGTTACAACTTTACGGCCAAAAACTGAAAATAAACTTCCAGTATGAATTATCTTTCAAAATATATTGTTCCCTCTTTACGTGATAATATTTTCAAATTAAATTTCCAATTTATGCACTTTGAAAACTATTTTAACCCTCGTTACCTTACATTAAAATACTTGACATTTAGAACGGCACTTAGGAGGTGATCCACAAAAATCAGAAAAGAAACAAGAGTGATTCATTAAGTTAAAAAATTTGGAAACCTCTGGTTGAGAAGAAACAGCTTAATTCGATTCAATCTCTATTACATACACGGAAGTGAAAGGTAAAATACTTTTCAAACTTTATAATAAAACATTTTAAGTTTTTTGAAAAGTTCGACGGTACCTGAAAAATTTATTCATCCAAATGAACCATAGCAATTCCTCTTGTGCGAAAAATAAAGCCAGAATATGCTTCCTATTTTGACCAACCATACTCTGCAGAAAAATACCACCAGTGAAATTTTTTCAGAACCTCAATACAGTAAAACCTGTTTGCAACGATACTGTTGGGACCGAAAAAAATATTGTTATAGACAGGTTATCATTATAGACAGTTTGATTGTTCATGCTGACATTTTTCTGGGACCAAGGAAAATATCGTTATAAACAGGTTTATTGTTATGGATAGTGTTGTATACACAGGTTTCACTATGACGTTTTGATTTTTTTTCCGTACCTCATGCGTCAAATATATATTTTACAGTATTATAATGTGTTTTGAGAAGTTTAAAAGAAAATTTATTTAAAGCTTTTTGGCTGTATATCTTATGCTAATATTGCTAATGAGTCTAAAAAAATGTAATCCGAGCAACTATAGGAGTGATTGAAATAAAAAACGTCGTAAATAAAGCACAAGTTATCAAAAAAAAAAAAAAAAAAAACAATACACATTTATTTCAAGGCTATAGTAGAGCAGTGCAAAAATGTTCAACGCACAGCAAAAAATTGTGAGAGAACACGAGTTTTCGATGTGTGTTGAGCATTTTTGGACTGATCGGGAGGCCCCATTGTCATCTTGAAATAGCTATATGCTATATTTTCTTGACAATTTGTGCTTTGTTTACGTCGTTTCTTATTTCAATCAAATTTTAGCACTTACATATTTGATTTTTTTCCCCATTAAACTATAAAAATGATCCAATGCCTTTTCTCTAGTAAATGACATCTGTGAATATCCATGAGTTTTTCTTCAGCAAGAATTGATCGATTATAAACATATCTCATTGTGAGCATCATTAAATCTTATTACATTTTCAAGAAGCTAAATTCACAAGTATCAAAAAATTAGTTCTTGATAGCTACAGCAATAACCTAAAAATGTCTTTAAACTTTCGTACACTTTCTTTAAACATTTTGGTACACTTTCTTAGTAAATTAAATGTTCTTATTGAAAGAAAAAGAAAGGCCCAAGCAATCGTTGCTCAACTCTGTGCCACTCAGAATGATCATCATTTTTGAATTAATAAACAGTAATGTTGAAAATGAATCACAGCAGCCATTAATGTACAAATTTTTAGAGAATTATAACAACGCTAAAATTACACAAATAGCAGCATGACAACTGTACAATTACACGAAAAACAATATCTGGAATTTTTATTGCTATTTGTGAAGATGTGATATTTTTATCAAGTTTTTGACTTTCATCTAATGGTTAATATTGTTTTTGAGTGCGGAAAATTTAGGCCCAAAGCGTTATTTTTGCCGAAATAGGAAGTCCTTGCAGAAGCTTTTTTCCTCGTTACAAACCACTTGTCCTGCCCAAAAATGAATAGCAGGATTAATCTCTTCAATCTTCTATATGAGTTTACCTTTCGTTAAAGCAACTAATGAGCAACTATTAAACAAATTTTAACATTGCTATAAAGAGTCTGCTTTTTTCTCACAAATGTAAATATTTCAAAAGTATTAGTATACAAATAATTTAAGCTCAACGTGTTATTTTTTCTGAAATAGGCAGTCCACGCAGAAATACTCTTCCTCTTCACATGCCACTTTTCCTACTCAGAAATGAATAACATGATTAAGCTCTTAATACTCCTATATTTGCTTTACTTGTGTTGAAGCAATTGATGAGCAACTAAGTGAACAATTTTGACGTTTTTATGAAGTTTTTTTTTTCCAGACATAGGTAAATCTTTCAATTGCACTAGTATCGGGAAAATTTAGCCCCAAAATGATACTTTTGCTGAAATAGGTAGCTTGTACAGAAATATTTTTCTTTAGTACGTACCACTCTTCCTACCGAGAAATTAATGGTATGATTAAACTCTTAATTCACCAAAAAAATTTTGATCTTGCTTTAAGGCAATTAATAAGCAACTAAGTACACAATTTTGATGTTAGAATATTTGTTTTTCACACAAAGGTGAATATTTTAATTATAATAGTACGAGTATACGGATAGTTTAAACCCAAAATATCATTTTTGCCAAAATAGACAACCTGTGCATGAATACTTAATTGCGTACCACTCATTCAGAAATGAATAGAACAAATAAGCTCTTTATCATACTATTCATTTCATTCTCCAATATTTGTTTACCTTGCGTTAAAGCAATTAATGAGCAACCAAGTAACATTTAATGAGGGGTCTCCTTAACAAGATATTTTACAACCCCATAAAATGTGAGCTCACTACAATGGCACTGCTGAAAAGTAGTGCGAGGTCCCGGACTCCGGACATATAATGGGCCCGGACGTGAGGGATCGCATTAATCTGTTTCCCGAAGATCGGTCATGCTCGACACGTTGTCACGCTCATCCCCGAACGGAGCACGTGACTGACGAGGACCCGGACTCATTTGTTACACAGCCCCGACACTTTCATTGGCTTGATTGGAAGAGATGCTC
Organism: Uloborus diversus; assembly: GCF_026930045.1. Classification (NCBI taxonomy): domain Eukaryota; kingdom Metazoa; phylum Arthropoda; class Arachnida; order Araneae; family Uloboridae; genus Uloborus; species Uloborus diversus. The sequence goes on along the minus strand of NC_072733.1, from coordinate 138,943,431 downwards.
TTTTGTCTTCATTGTCGGACGGATCAACTCGCGCGCCGGTCAACTCGGTTCGAGATGAGGCCACTTACCGTTCGCTCCACTAATGCTCCAACCTCAGCTAGAGAAATGACGAAAGCTTAGGTGAAATCATTCGTAGTTCGGAGTTGAGATACGGAAATTAGTTGTCGTTGGTCCATAGGTTGTTTTTTTAGTTGCCAATATGTGTTGTTTAGGTGTCATTTTAAAATAATTCTTTTTTTTTTTTTTTTTTTTTGCAGTAAGTTACCACTCTCCGGTTTTTCGCCTCCAGCTCAGTTACTTCCTACTCTGGGACTGATGAGTGTTATAAAGCCCGAAACTGCAGTCCTCGGACGGAATAACTGAGCTGGCGGTGTGTTTTATGAATTTCTGCCTTAGCCCTGGCTTAGGGCTGTAACTTACTGCAAAATACCTTGCTTTGCCATCAATCTTTGAGTTGAACCGCACCATTGCTGCGGTCACTCGTCTGGTGTGCGAATTCTTCATTAGCTACCAGTTTCTTCGGCTCTTTTGGCTTCCTTAAGATGGTTTTTCGCCTCCAGCTCAGTTACTTTCTATTCCGAGCTGATGAGCGCTAAAAAGCACGAAACTGCAGTCCTGGGATGGAATAACTGAGATGGCGGTGTATTTTAGGTAATTCATTTTGTTTCGGCGAAAGCATTCGGAGTTCGAAGTTGTGATACAAAAATTGGTCGTCGTTGGAGCCTAGCTTTTTTGTTTCAGTTGCCAAAATGATCTGCTGAGACGTAGTTTTAAAATTATTCATGGTTGATTACGCAGAACAACCAATTGCTAAATGTTTCAACAGTTATGTATTTGTTATAAAGTATCTTACCAATTTGATTAAAATGCCAAAACTTCAAATCTTTACTGCGAGGCTAAAAAAATATTTGTGTAATTTGTACGTAAAACTGTGTGTTCTTCAACGTAAAACTGTATATAGAAAACAATATTTTTACACCTGGCTCATAGTTTCTTCATTGCTAAGCTGATCAACTTTACAAACGTTGTGATTTTTCTTATTCATATTTTAAAAATTGTTTCGACTTACAAATCAATTTTTTAATGCACATCAGTAATTCGTTCAACTAATGTGTTGGTCAGAAAATATCGTTTTTGATCATTATAAAAACATTTTATGTGGGAATGCCAACGGGATTTCCCTCCTTTCTACAAATGAGCATGCATTTGAACTTTTCAAACCCGGCAGAAGACGATTAAAATAATGGCTATGAAACTGTCAAAAACTGAGAACACGTGGATAACGCTATTTCCAAAAATTGGTGGGTGAAGGGGAAAACGATGGTCACATTTAGATTCAGGGGGCCATTTCACAAAAGAATTGGCAATAATGATTTTGCTCAAAAACAATTTTAGAGTGTTTTTTTTTTTTTTTTTTTTTTGTTATGCAGTGTAGCAAGTTCCCGTCAAATGGGAAACATTTTTCCATGGGAAGATAAAACGCAGAAACAGCAAAATTTTCATTTTCCCTTTTTTTTCTTTTTGTGCATTATTGTTATCTAATATACTTTAATTTTATTGTAAACACTTTTTGATTTGGCTTCTGCTGAAAATAAAGCAGTGTCCAATCCCAACATTTCCCTTAGAATGGAGTCCAAAACGCGTTTCGTGAAATATCTCAAAAACTAATTTCTGTAGATACTGCGCATTACCTTCCCATGGCAGTAGTCCTCTGCTTAAATATTTCCTCCAACCAGTTTTGACGAAGCTACTTTTAAATATACTATATATATATATATATATATATATATATATGTGTGTGTGTATACAAGGTTTTTCCGTTTTAACCTGCAAGATCTCTATTTTCACAACCGTTAGTCTTAGATGGAAACTCCAATTACAAAAATTTTCAAAATTCGATGCAGAGTTAAGATATTGAAAATTTGAAGTGATAAAAAAAATGAATAAAAAAATACAAAATTGAACTTTTTACACGGGCCCCAGGTCCTCTAGCTTATATTTAGGGAAATAATCTCCATCGAAAATCAAATCCAACACAAAATGTTTGACATTAGTACGACAAATATTCACCGAGACATGAAACGCAGCGTTTTGTGACTTACACCACTTTACACTCGCCGTCAATAACATAGTTTGGGGAAAAATATAGCAGTTACTAAGTGTATAAAATTATATGTGTGCAGAGCGTGGTTTTTCAAATTGTTCGGGGTTTTGCAGCGTGTTTTGCGTATCACGGCATAACATCTGCAAGAATTTTTGAATAGCAATGAAAAATATAAGTACAGTGTTTTTTTTTTACTCTGCCAACTTGTCATTCTTCTGAAAGGGCGATAAGTTCCAATCTCATCTTCTGTATGTTCCCTCAAAATTTGAAGTGGAATATCTCCTTGAGTTTTGGTCGCACAAATGTCAAGTTTTTTGTGTAAGTAATAGTTTTCAATAGAGATTATTTCTCTAAATATAAGTTAGGGGACCTAGGGCCCGTATAAAAAGGTAAATTTTGTATTTTTGACTCATTTTTATTTTTGCTTCAGATTTTCAATATCTTAACTCCGCATCTGATTTTGAATATTTTTGCAATTGGAAGTATGCATTCAGGACTAACGGTTGAGAAAATTAAGGTCTTGCAGGTTAAAACGGAACACACACTATATATATATATATATATATATATATATATATATATATATATATATATATATATATATATATATATATATATATATATATATATATATATATATATATATATATATATATATATATATATATACAGGTAGGTAACTAAACTCAAAGAAATGACATTGCATTAGTGAATAAATTTAAATGAAGTAAATTCAGGCGTCTAGAATGAAATTTATAGTTTAAATTTTTCCGAAATGCCTAATTGCAACCATATAAATGGGCACAAATTCAAAATAAAATCAAGTGCAATTTTTTCCCCTCCGTGCGCTGGAGGGACAGGAACAAAATATTCGCTAACGAATTCCCCCCTTCTTGGCACGCCAGCATACAAAAAAAAAAGGAAATACTTTAATACATGAATAAAAAGTAAAAATATATTACATGCCATCCGCTTTTGTGTGCACAAATTATAACTTAAACATAATAGACTAATTGACACATTAAAAAAAAAAAAACTCTAGACAAATACGTCATTGCAATTCAAGCTTTACGTAAATTTTCCCTAGAGAAAGGTCTTGTCAAAAAATCCGTTGAACTATTTTTAGTTTCGACAAATTTTTTTCCAAATTCATTTTCATCAATCAAATTCCTTAGGAAATGGTACCCCCACATCAATCTGCTTAGTTTTGCAATTTTCTATTGCAGAACTAGAAAAATCGATCGCAACTAGATTGTCAGAGTGCAGAGTATTCTATTAATCTAAAATTCTGAACTCCTTTTCGTGGCCAGTTTATTTAAAATTCATTTAATCCACATAACTTTCTTAGATTGTTCACTAATTGAAATTTACTCTGCTTCCATCGTTGACAGTGCTACGCATTTTTGTTTGAATGTACCGCCATATTATTCGTATCCTATCCAAAAACACTACAAGACACCCCACCCCCCACCCCACCAGCCATTGAAATCCGGTCGTCGTGATTCGAGAAGTAATCTGTATCAGAATAACAATGATTTATTCAATTTACAGACAAAGTTTCGATTTCAGGGATCGACAAACCCTTCAGGTTGTCTCATGAATCTCTTCTTTCAAATCCGCATATAGATACGCCTTGCAAACATCTACTTGGAAATGTACTCATCGTAGTTTATACAAAAAAATAGAAAAGAAAGTCTCAATCAAAGGAAAGAAAATTACTGGAGAGAACACTTGCGAAAAGTATCCCCCCATACCTGGTGGTTACCTAAAATTACCAGTCTGGCCTTAAAGCGTATTATTTCATTCTGCTCATCTGCTTTTAAATCAAAACCCCCATCTATACCCTTTTTTCTTTTTAAAATTTTCCGGCAGTGGAAATAATTCGTAAACGTTTCTTTCTCAGATCACCCGAATTTCTTGAGCCATTGCGTTTTGCCAATCTTCACTTTCTGGCGTTCTCAAACTTAGTTTCAAATTCGAAGGAATTACATCTTTGGAAATGTTAGCCTCTAGCTTACTTGAATTATTCCCCTAATCTTCATCAGAATATGATACTTTTCTTGAATTATCATCACAAGTCAAATCAAAATATTTTGTGTCATATACAATGTTATTTTCAGAACAATTAACCTCAGCTTCGCGATTCGGACTTAAGAACCGTCGTGTCAATAGAATAACACATATCCCTGCATTCTCTACTTTGCCTTGGTATTTCTTTAACCCATTTAATTCTTAACATGCTATTTTATGATTTTCAGGATAGTCTTCTACTTCAGATTTATTCAGTAGTGAAATAAAACTGTGTCCCTGTTTCCTGTTCCTGGGTTTTTTTTTTTTTTTTTCGCCCAGAATTTATTTTCATCGAATTTAACATTCAGCGTTTCTGTAACTTCGCGTTTTTCGGGATCCGAAATTCTATAACCTTTCGTATGAAACGCATATCCTATCTTGACTCCCTGTTTAGCTTTCATATCCAATTTGTTTATTTTCTGTTTTGGAAGTCCAATATACGAAATACAGCCAAAAAAACACGGGGGTGTTTAATAAATGGCTTTCTTCCCTCAAATAACTCAAAAAAGGTTTTGGTTTTTCCTTTTGAAACCGCTCTAGTTCGTAAGTAGTGGATGCACATATCTGCTTCGGCTCAAAACTGCTGAGGCAAACCCGATTCATTTAGAAGTGTCCTTATTCCATTCATTGATGTGGAGTTATAGTGTTCTATGACGCTACTTTGTTAACTGGAGGATTTGTTGGTTTTTTCGATTCTTATGCTTTGGTCGCTAAGGTAAATTTCAAACCGGGAGTTCAGAAATTCTTTTCCATTATCGGGATCGCTTTTATTTTCTTTCCCGAAAATCCCTGTTCTAATTCAGAATCACAACAACTACTAGGATTTTTGCTATAAAGCAATCGCTTGAACTTAGCAACTGAAGGAAATTGCAAAGTCAACATCAACGAATATTGGGATACGAAATTACGATTTCAAAATAAACACTGTTATTTTACATACATTCTCGATGATAAAGAAAACTACATTTTGGGGAAAAGGGAATGAATAATATAACTAGCGCTTGCCTTTATCTTGGATTACAGCTGAGCAGTCCTGCCTCAGCACACCCGAAATATTAATAAACATGACTGTCGATACCTTGAATTCATTAGTTTCTGTTCCCGTATGAAAAGAAACACCTTTTGAGCAGCGTTTTGCGCAATCTAAAACAGTTTTACAGTTTTTCTCTGTTATTTAGCAGAGCAGTATTAAACTGTAGGAAAAAACAGTATATTACTATAAAAACAACAATTATTTTTTGCAGTGCATAGGCATCCTGACTCATCCCGTCTTGTACACACCATTTTAATAAAATGACCTCACTAGAAGCAAGCCATACCTTAGGCTTAGCCTGACTGCTACTGTTTACAAGTTACATTGTTAGATGTATAAAACATTAAAAACAATTATGTTAAAGTTAGTCAATAAGACACTAAAACTTACATTAAACAAAAATGTACTGATGTGACTTTGAGTGATGTGAAATAGTCTTTTCCTGTCAAAAATTTTAAAGAATTCTGCAGCTCAAATGATTAACAGCAACAAGTTAGTATTGTACTATGAATGTTCAATGTGTTTGAAGAGTTGGAAATCAAAAACAAGTCAATTTTAAGCATGCAGGTGTCCTATACCATTCTTCCCAGAGTCTCATATCTTCCGAATACCCTCTAAATGCATAAGAGGTATGTTGAAAATGAGTGAAAAATATATTTTGCATTTGATGTTATCTTATAATATATATTGTTGCCTCAGAGCAACAGTAAGATATCTTAGTGTTATTCCTGGGATTAGATATCTTAGTGTTGCTCTGTGGTGACGATATGTTTATGAGTGAATGATTGGAGCGGGAAAAAATAAATTACAAGGTGTGCTAATGGTTCAATTTTGTGTAGCAAACAAAATCTATTTTCTATATCTTTTCCTGGACTACGAAAAGTCTTTGCTCCATTATGTTAAAAGATCTTCTTTACTGACGCTTAAGTTATTAAATGGTTTTATTAAAAACGTGTTGAAGAACATTAATAACGCGTAATTACATCGCGTATAACATTTGTTACAAGAAATTGTATCATTAAATCTAAATCAAAGGTATGCCGGAACATAATCAACTAGTAAAGGTATTTAATGTGAGAAGACTTAATTATCTTTCTCGTGAAGGCATGTCTTTTATTTTGTTTTGAAATTGAAAATGGTTTTCTAAATGAGTCATCAGAGAAACTTTTAAACAAGCTAGTACTTTTCAAAGTGCTCTTTTTTTTTAATTTTTATATTGACATCTTCCGTTTCTTAGCTAATGTCTCTCCGTTTTTCGAAGCGTAAAGTTGGATAAATTAGATTATCAGTTTCCCCTTTTTTTGATCTTTTACCTTTAAAACAGGGGTTTTCTACACAGTGAAAGATAGTTTAGATAGAATGGGAGCATTGAAGTTAAACCAGACGCAATCACATGCTGAATCAAAACTGTCGGTTGACACCGAGCTCTGAAACTAATGTAATATAGACTTATATTTAATTGCATTTTTTTTATGAACAATGCCATTTAACGCCGAGTTTTGAGGTCTAATGAAAAATCTATTGTAGGCTTTAGATTCAGAATTAATAATAAAGTTGATTACACACATACTGTAATTTTTGTATGAGAATTGTTATTTGAGACAATAATTACAATAAAACTGATTTTTTTCATTTTTTTTTTTTTTTACCATAAAGTATGAAGTAGCTGATTCATTTCAAATAAGGTCCATTTAAAATACGCAAGTGAACTTAATTCTAGCGACATGCATCATTTCAGACATAGGATCAATTTAATTTCCATAAATGAAAAAGACAGAAAATTTCATGGCTGCTTTTTTTTCTTAAATATAAAATTGAGTTAAATAGCTGATTTCAGTCAAATACTAAAGGGTGTTTTTTTAGCGATAGAGAACTTTAGGTTCGAGTAAAACACAGTTAAATGTTGTTAATTGCTATGAATGTTGCTTTATTCGAAAGATGATTCTTTGCCATTTTTATTTAAATATGATTTCTGGCATATGGCCACGTTGGCTGGCTCGGAGAAAGTCCAATCGGAAAATCCAATTTCCTCATTTTTTGCAGCAATGGAGGCCGTATGGCAGCGACAAGGTGACCAATGTTCTCTTCCAAGGCGTCAATCGTCTGAGGCTTATCGGTGTAGACCAGAGACTTCACATAGCCCCTCAAAAGGTAGTCCAGCAGTGTCAAATCGCATGATCTTGCAGGTAAATTCACGGGTCCATTACACGAATTATTCGTTCACCGAACGTTTCTTCCAATAAATCAATTGTGACACGCTCTCTGTGGCATGTTTCACCGTATTATTGTCTATTCATGATGAAATGGCAAACTAAACTGAACGCAAAAGAAGTGACAGTTATCAAAGGGCACACATATCAAGCAGTGTTGCCAACTTAAAGTTCTATACCTCTTAAAAAAACACCCTTTAGAACCTGATAAACAATGTACTTAATTCTTGTGAATTTCACAAGAACCTTTTAAGTTTCATGGCTTCTATTTTTTCAAATATAACATTTAGTTAAATACTGATTTCAGTCAAATTGAACCTGTTAAACTATGCACTTCATTCTTGCGTGACGTAGCATTTCAGACTTCGGATCAATTTAATTTCCATAAATGAAAAAAAAAAAAAGAAAATTTCATGACTGCTTTTTTTTTTAAATATATATAAGATTGAGATAAATAGCTGATTTCTGTGAAATTGAACCTGCTAAACAGAAATATATAAACTTAATCCTAGTAACAGGTACAATTTGGAAATTATGATATAAAACCTAAGATGTTTATCGACCCGTGTTTTGAAATTTAAAACAAGTATAGTAATGCACTTTACGTATACATTATAATTGTGAGGCACGTGCTACTTTGAAAGTATGAACTTTGCAATATACCTTAAGGCAGCCCGGTTATCATACCCGGAGAATAATCCTATTAGAAAATTGTACTGTTTAAAAGTATATCATATTATGTATTTTTTCTCAGATTTCAGCATTTGTTTAAAACTAACATTTTAATCATAGCTTGTGTAGAAATTTTGCTCCGAACTTTGAAATAATGAGTATTTGTCGCTTCGCATTAACGTTTTAAGAGTCCTGAGACCCGTTAAAAGGAAAGGATGAATAACTAGCTATTATTTGTAGATTTAACTATTTATTTTTCCAAAAAATATATTTCGAATACTCTATTTTCACATATGGGGAAAATTTGGTTAGGCTTAGTAACACCATAAAGCATTCATAACATAATCATAGCATGGTGAACATAAAAGCCAAACACTCACTTGAAAAATATTCTCTGCTAATTGAAAGAAAATTTCTTTAAGAGAAAAAGAAAAAAACAAATTGAATCGATCGGTTGCATGTTTAGGGGAAGGTTTCCGTCAATGAACCACACAACAGTTTTTGATTTTTTTCGAAAGGAAATCCAACTCAAATTGTTCGTTAATTATAGGAACCATTTCTTGGTACATTTCTCTTTTAATAATAACATTCACTTTCATGATAAATATATACAATAAAGAATGAAAATTAAAAATAAATATCATAGCATATGGTCCACTCACCGGTTGCTATGGATGGACCACCGAGGTTCCATCGATGAACCACATTCTCAAATTAAAATATGAATGCGTAATTTACAAATATTTATAACAAGTGATCAATAAACACTACAAATAAAAATAAGTTATGGAAAAAAGATTTATTTTCTGAAATGTTTTATTTTCGGGTAAGAGGAACATATATAAAACTCAGCGCTCACACAACACACAGCTGTTGTCATCACACCTCGTTCACCACTTGATATTCTCCCAACTTGCGCAACACTGCTCTTAGCTAATATCTTTTCAACCTCTTTTAAACTGTTGAGAATTTCGTTATATCGATTTTGAAAATTTTCGTTCGACGCAAGATTGTACTTGTTCTCTAAAATGTCAGAGAACTTATTGATCATTTTATTACTGAAACCAGAAGCTTAAGTCTTAAACTGCCAGAGTATATAGTACTAACAGACAGTTTGTTTTAATTAAATCTGTGGGACATGTTATTTTTCTCAGCCTCTTGAAAGGCCAATTCCCCCACTTTTTCAGAATTTCCGGTTCCGAGTCACAACTGACTACAACTGTATTTATGTCGAGGACTGCATACTAAGTGCCTTGCCTCCACTATTTTTTATACCGATAGATGGCACCACCATCACCGGATCGTACAGTTATTGAGAATTTAGAACTAGTCCAGGAGCTAACAGCTACCTGGTGCTAGCACCCCCAGAGGTATCGTTTCACGTGGAGGACATTGAAACCACGAGAATATTTAGCGTCGCCCAGTCCCCTTTAACGACGACGGTGGATCTTCGACCATCGAGGTTCGAACTCAGGACCCTCCGGCCCCGAATCCGACACTCTTCCGATCGGGCTACCACGGCCCCACTTTTTAAATATCTACGCCACTAAATATCTTCGCGGTCTAGTCATGGAACCGGTTCATTGACGGCAACCTTTCCCTATTTGTCATTTGCTAAGCTATGTTTGTGTTTCCTCGTATGTCATCTTTTATAACTGTACATTAGCAAGAAATAATTTTGTTATTGTTTTTAGATCAGGGGTACGAAGAATAAAAGATTTTTTGTTTCAATAAATGTCTGACGTCTGGAAAATTACAAAAGTCTGAACTGATTTGAAATGAAGCATGATATTTCCCTAAATAAGAGTTTAAATTATTTTTTGCACTCACGACTGCCCAATAGTTAAATTCGTATGTGGTAATTCCCAATTTATTGAATAACTTCCCAATTTTACCAGATAATAAAATACGACCAGGCATGCATACCGACATCTAATGAGAAGCGACTAAGCATCATTTGAAAAAAAAATGCAGTATTGCGATACTCTCCCTAAATTTGTCGAAAAAAGGGGAGTTTTTGGGACGTCACAGTGACCTCCCATTGCTGAACGCTTGCGCTTATTTAAGCTGCAAGGGAAATCTCGAAAACGGTTTATGAGTTTTGGTGCAAGTCTTGGCAGCGACTCATTCCTGTTCTTCGAAAAACGGTTATAGGCAGGTCAAGAGCGGTAAATACATGCTGCCGATTAACTGCGCAATGTAGCGATAAAAGCAGTTACTGCTAATTACCACTGATTAGAAGGATGCTTTTTCTTTTCAAATAAACATGTTAACACCATAAAACTGAAGTAATATAGATTGCAAAATGTAGAACAAATGAAAACCAGAAAGTTTGCAGTTACTGCCGTTTACTTGACCACTGCATAATGCAAGCAACATTCAGGATTAAAAATCAAGACTATATGCAAAGCATTTGATAGATTGAACACTAGTCGATCTACATTTCTGCAACACCCTTAGTTTTCCACTTAAAGGTTTATTTAAATACTTGCGCGAGGGGACCGTGCGGTTTCGCCAACTACTTTGTAAGCAGAGAGGCGCGGTTTCGATTCCCGCCTGTAGCCCTGGGTGTTCCTTCATTCCTATGTAATGTCCATCTTTCATGTGTATTGTCCTGGAAATAAAATACAGAAAAAAGGTTGTGGATTATTATAGATAAAAGCTTCTCCACTGATAATAGCTATATACACCAATGTGTGTTATCATAAATCAAATCAAATCAAATCAAATCGTGGGAGGCGATAGCTTTCGCTCTAAGCTGATGTTATTAAATTCTATTATTTTAAACATGAAGTCTGTTAATTTTAGTAAGGTACGCTGATTTGGGCGTTTGAAACATGGGTTAATTCATTCTTGCGTGAAGGGTTAACTTAGCTGCGAATAACTGCGTGTGTACGTATATTTCACGACATTATTTAGCACAGCAGAGAAATAAATAGTTTCACATCAGGTCACCGTTGACTCAAGTCCAAATGGATAATCTGCAACTCCTTCTGACTCAAATAGCGTGGAATTCTGCTTTTCACTTTCTCACAAAATTGAATAAACATATCTTCGTGTTCTTAGTTTTCTCCTTTTAAATGGGAGGAATTTGAATTGAACTGAAAACATGTACGTTAATATGTCGTGATTAGAACGGCTGTGGTGTAAGTTACTTTTACGTAGTTTTGAATAATTTCTAACAATCTCTTCAAAGAAAAATCACAAATGCATACGATTTAACTTCAAGAGCAGGATTTGTATTTAAATACAGATATTTTCTTTTTTTTATGAATGAACTTTTATCAAAAGGGTCATTCCCCGGAAACCAGTAATTTTCTCCCACACGTGACTTCTCATTATGTCAATAAAAATAATAGGACTTTAAAATATTAATGAACACATATTTTCTGCTTAACAAATTACAAATCTCTGCGTGATATCTTAAGAAAAGCTTTTCGTCTATAATCTTTAAAATTATTACTTTTTAGTGAAATATGTGAACCGTTACGTGCGGGACAAGCAATTTACTTTTTCGTGGAATGGCCCAAAAATTGTTTTGAGGTAACTTTTAATGACTTAAATCATTTCAATTCAACATTAGGGATGGGTTTATAAAAAATACATGCAAAAATGTATCTTATAAATTGAAGGATAGTCATAAACTCTACGGGTCTAATCAGCGGCGTGGAAATTGATTTAGGGCAAATGACTATAGTTACGGGAATATTGAAGGGTTCTTAGATACAAATGTTGCAGCTTTAGTCTGTGGAAAAAAATAAATCCAACTGTGTAAACAGAGAATATGTGCTTTTATGGTTGTGATGCTACACTACAAAAATAATTACTAATTTTACAGTAACATACTGTTTTTTCTTACAGTTGAACATTCCTCCGTAAAAACTGTTTTAGGTTGCGCGGAAAGATGCGCGAAAGATATCTCTTTCTATACATGACGTTTCGAAGATAAGCTGACGAATTCAATATGTCGATAACTCATGTTTTTATTTTTCACGTTGTTGCGTTCAGAAAACGAAGTTGTTATCCAAATTAAAGGTAAGTACTTATAACATTATTCATTCTATTTGGTACAGATGTGATATACCCCCCCCATTTGGCGACATCCGATTTTTTGCACAAAATTGAAATATTTTGTAGAACAATTTCAATATGTTTGTTGTGATTTTGAACATTTTGTTGTGCCTATGATAGTTCTGAAACATTTTCTGAAACTCCTATTGGGGTTTAAAAGTAGCCAATTTCCTTTCTGATCGTGTCTAAAGTTATTAGACACGCAGTTAAAGCGTAACCTAAAACAGATCGTTAGAATTTGTTTACACATTGTATTGTGTTAACAAAATATGATGTCATTATTTCCATTCAATTCAATTCATTTTATTTCAACCAGGATAATATGTTTTACAAATACGCATTTCACATATAAAAGAAAAGAAAACAAACTACAAACAGAAATGTATTTCACCCTGTTTTTTTGAAAATCCCTGATTGAGTAAATGGGAGTAAAGGCTTTTATATATAATCTTTATTATATAAATGCTATAATTTAACTCTTAAATCCTTATGTAGACTGGTAGAATTTTTGAACGCTTCGCAATTTCTTGCTGTATTCCTTTTTTTCCCTTAGGTTTAGTTTTAAATTTTTATAAAAAAAATATTTGATCATTTTAATGACAAATTTTACGGCAAAAACAAAAGCTTCAGTAACTTTCATGACTCGATGAATCAAAATAATTAAAGTGTTTACTGATATTGTATGCATGTCTCTCCGAGTGTTGAACAATTTGAAAATAACAAAAATCGCATCAATGACACATTCCAAAAACCTAACTAGCCTCTGAAGAATAAACATGTATAAAAGTCTTGTACTTGCGTTAGCAGCAAACCCAAGTTTTACTTCAGGTGTGATGTACCAGTATTCTTATTAAGTTTTTAACATAGAAATTATTTTAGACGATCAAGGAAATTATACTGTCGTGGTCAGGTAAACGGCAGTATCTGCAGAAATGAGTATTCGAGATATTTAACGAAATACGTTTTGGATTCAATACTAATGCAAGGGAAATGTTAGAATCAGATGTTTCTTTCGTGCCTTTTTTTTCAGCAGAAATCAAACAAGCAAGCTATTACAATATAGCTTATGTACACTAGATGACAGAAAAGCAAAATAAATAAATAAATGAATAAATTTTAAAAAAATGAAAAATGGAAAAATTTGTCGTTACTGCCCTTTACCTGCCTATAGAGTTAAGGATTTTCATCCCCGATCTGGCAGGATTGTATTGCTGACAAAATTACAGCTTTTTAATCTTAGTTAAAGTAGAATTTTCATATTATTATGCAGTTTTTGTCGTATAATACTCGCCTTGCAAGACATGCTCATTTTGAAAACTAGTAAAATAATTAATTAAAAATACTGCATAAATGATAATATTTTTTCTCTACACGAATTTTAAATCTAATTTTTTTAAATCACCTTTTTTTTTTATTCAGATACGAATTATCATTGCTTAATTATCGCAAACTGTTACAGAAAAAAAAAATGTAGAGTAGTTTTCTACTTAGAAATATATTAATATGTCGACATGAAAAATGTCAGGTAAATTTTAATGGAAATAAGAAAAAAATTTCTCGTTCAGGCTAATATTTAAATCATAAGAAATTGCATATTTACCTTTCCAGGGAAAAGATTAATCTCCTCCCTAGACATTGGCAACAAAACCTGCTGTTTGCTTTTAATAACTTTATGCACTCGAATATTATTAGTATTGAAATTTTCGTTCTATTTTGCATCTGGCGAATACTTCAAAATGTAAATAAAGATAACTCTAGACTGAAGGCAGCATATAAAACGTTTAATAAAAAGATAATCTTCTATTAAGAGACATATTTCAAATTAAATCGTTACAAAAATCTTAAAATGAAAGTTTTATTTGTTTTAGTAATTAGATTTTTATTCATTTTGTTTTACAAATTTATTTTTTTCAAAAACATTTTATCATGAAATTTGAAATACATATATTCTCATTATACAGCTTTATTATTGCTTTCGTCATTCTGAAGTATAGATACATTGCTTTAAAATTTATGAATAAAACTGCCATTTTCTAATGCAAAAAATCTCTCATATTATTCAGACACTTAATTTTTCCTGTGTCATTGATTATGCTGGAGTTATGTTAATATTTTAGCGAGAGCTTAGTATTCAATTGGGGCTCATGGGAGCTTTTTCACTTTTTTTGCTGCTTTTTTTACTAACTAAGCATTAATCAACGTAGCTCATCAATATTTCGTTTCAGAACCCACCGGTTCGTCAGTTCTGAAGATGATGATTTTGTTTCTGCATAATACTTATTACCCGTTCTTTTTTGACAGAAATGCTCACACGTGACGTAACTTGGCACACTTTGATAGCTTCTTTCTATCACTGGAAGCTGTAAACTCAAGCTTTCTCTCTAAGTATATAAACAACTACTAATATTTCTCGTGCCCTACGGAATAGAGAAACTAAATAAGAGCGGTGACCTATTTTGAAGACATTCTATTTTCGCCCGGTCAGCCCAGTCGGAAACTAGGGACTCAGATCTTGACGGGCGGGGGGGGGGGGGGGGGCAAATCGGAATCGGAGTTGTATAAAATTTATGAGTTTTATGAGGGAGGAGGAGTGCCCGCGGACCAAAGTGACAAGGGGCTCGCCTTTGCTCTGAGAGGCCCTGCCTTTCTCACATGAAGCTTTGCATTATTTTTTGAAGTATTTTTCATTTTAACATGAATAATTCATTGTTTTATAATTCCCTTATGTAGAATTTGTACGACGAATTCTATTAATTGAGTAACATTTTTCCTCAGATAGTCGCCCACTTACTAGTCCGCTATGAGATAAAATTTAACGTTCCGGTATTGACAAGCTCGAGCTTAATATTAATGAGAGCTCAGCCTCTCCACTTCGTTTACTTCACAACGTGTGACTATACGTTCTGCAGAGTGCAATATATTACTTCCTCACTTCTTTTGTTAAAAATTAAATCCTGATTTTGGAAATAAATTTAAAAGGAGTAGAACATAGAACTTCTCAAAAAATGCCCTTCGCCATTTAATTGACGATGAAAATTCAGTTCAAACTTATCTACAGCTTAAGAACTTGAAGTGAAGACGATTTTGTTATTAATTGCATGGTATTTAGTAGCGCAAGTTTGACTCTGGGATTGAACTTTACTATACATGTATCTTGTTTAACTAACTACGATGAAACCTTATACGATCGAACCCTATGATGATACCTTATAGAACTGCAAATACCTTTATGTAAAGAAATCTGACTATCATTTAGACAATTGTTCTTTTTTGCACCATTTATTTGTTTATTTAATGATACAATTATATTCATAGATATAAAACAAGTCTTAAAAGGATTCTGTTTAATTCATATTTTCCTTTTTATATAATGATGATTTAAACCTTTTTATGTTTCATCAGGTTTTCCGAGGGTTTTTATTCCATCAGGTTCAGGTAGCCGAACCGTTTCCGATGTAATATAGTATTCAGTGAAATCCCGTGACAATGAATATCAATATAACGAAATTTAATACCAACGAAATGAATTTTCAGTCCAAATTGAATTGCTGCTATATTGCTTGAATTCCATTACAAAGAAATCCCCATTAAAACGAACAAAATGTGCTGTCCCTTAAAGTTCTTTGTAATGGAATTTCATCGTAGTTAGTTAAACAAGATACGTGCATAGTAAAGTTCAATTCCAGAACCACACTTTGCGCTACTAAATACCATGCAATTAATAGCAAAATCGTCTTCAGTTCAAGTTCTCAAGCTGTAGATAAGTTTGAACTGAATCTTCATCGTCAATTAAATGGCAAAGGACATTTTTTAAAGAATTAAATATGTGTACATTCTATATGTACGTATACTTACTCACCGGAGCAAGGAGCTTTGAAGGGGGCATCAAAGGCGCCGCAACCATAATTATAAATCTTCGAAATCTCAATTTTCCTGACTGCCAGCAAATTTGTTCTCACGCTGCAGTTAGCCGATGAGAGTCAGAGAGAGAGAGAGAGATACCATTAAAACTCATGAGTAAATTGGCCATTAAAGATTTACAAGCTAAGGGGGGAAGGGTGTAAAACGATTGGAGGGACCCCCAGTTCTCATTTGCAAAATCTAAGCCATCGCGAGCTTTCAAAATAGTGTCTCTTCCTCGACACACTTCTAGGGACCAAAAGCAAAGCTTTATATTGAATTAGCTCTTAAGTGCGAGAATGTAGCGGTATTCGACCAAATTCGTGCTTCCCAAATTATTATGCATTAAGATTTTAATAACCATGGCGCGGTACCTCTTTTGAGGCGGATGATCATCGCTGTGGTCTTTTGGAAACCTGATTTTGGATTCAGTGATTTCAGCTCTTGAATGTGCGAAACGAAAATTGAAATTAAAACTTTATGTGTTTGTAGCACTTATTTTCAGATTTTAATAAATTACGCTCAATATTAGTCATCGTTTAAGCACTCATTTCCTTCCTGTGAGTTAGCTGCTTGCACTCAAAACTTTGCTGATGCTCAAAACTCTAAAATGAATAACAACTGCAGCAGATATCTACTAAAGTGGAAAAAATACTAGTATCCAAGTTTGCGGGTAAAATTAGTTTCAATGTCTACTTTTTAAACATTTAATATCTTAAACATTCAGTTCAATTTATCCTTATATATTTTTAAATATGGAAATCGTTTCTACGTTTCTTTGAATGTTATGCAGTTTCACATGCTTT
Source organism: Uloborus diversus (assembly GCF_026930045.1). NCBI lineage: Eukaryota > Metazoa > Arthropoda > Arachnida > Araneae > Uloboridae > Uloborus > Uloborus diversus. The sequence goes on along the minus strand of NC_072733.1, from coordinate 138,926,565 downwards.
GAAAGATTCTACGAGGATTTTTTCGTTTTTCAAAGAAAGCTGTTGGTAATGTGGCCTTGAAAAAGGAAAATTTTATATTAATGTATTTGCTGCGAGCTGAAAAATTTGTTTGTTCGAAAACAAACGGGAGGAGAAGTTTTAAAATTTTTCAGCATTTGAAAGCTGAAATAAAACTTTGTAAACGCAAATGTATTCAAAATTTGTATTGGAAGGTCTGTTTTATCAATTAAAAATCGATATTTAACGTTCATAAGTCCAATCAATCTAAATTTGAACATTGTAGTTATTTAAAAATACTTTTGGAAAAGGAGTAATGCTGTGCAACACATTGATCAAAAGTGTTTAGAGTTAATCACTTTCCTGAAGAAAGACTAAAATAATATTTTTAAAGATTTTTCTTCAAGAAAGTTGTTAAGATTAAACTGAGATATTATGTTCCTTCGAGGTTTCCGAAACAGAATGGAAAAGATTTTTCGTTGTAAATACTGACCCTTGTAAATTTAATAGGCGATATACTCCGTTGTCTACCATTGTATAATAGGGTGGACCGAAAAACAACCAACTTTTTTTTTTTTTTTTCGATGATGGGTAATGCGGAAAAGGTGCCATTGGTGCAGCAAAATGCACATAAAAAAATTTGAATTTTTTCTTGATCTGCCGCAATTGGGTTGAAGTTTCGAAAAAATGCTTTTTTTTTTCATATTTTTAGCCAAAATTACTAAAAATAGTATATTTTCACTTTCGATGATGAATTGCGTGCAAAAGGTGCCATTAGTGGCACTTCACTCCCATAGTAATTTTGAGGTGCGTGGTACAGTTCTTTCTTTTGCCAGAAGTGAGTAAAAGTTTTCGCAATTTTAAGTTTTCTTAACGTTTTCAATAAAAATTCTCAAAGAGTAAAAACTTGGTTTCTGCCATATTTCTCTGCCATAATTATATAGTTTTATTATAAGTGATGCATTTTTAGATGCGTGGTGTGTTATAAATTAATTACTTATTGCGTACAAGTTTTTAAATTTAAAATATGCTGTTAGAAAACTTAATGCAGCTCTCTGTTTAATTAGCGTTCAAAACCAACGGAAGTAACGCAGAATTCGTTCTTAATCACTGAAAATCTTTTTAAATAAGAACAAAGCTATTATGTCTTAACCAAAAACAGTCACATGAAACGGCACTCCTGTAAAAACATAAAAAGCAAAACAAAATACAACGGTGTCATTGCAGGTGTTTAAATAAAAAATTATTACATAAAAACAAAAATCCCGACTGCGTAAAAACCAAAAAAAAAAAAACTAAAAAGAAAAATGTATAAGCCCAGTATTTTGGAATGTAATAAGTACTACTGAACACCGTTGAAATAGTTTTATAACCGTACACAAATAAGCCAAATCATAAATTCAAGAGCAGAGGGATCAAGAGTCGGAGCTCATTCCTTTCTGATTTAAGGAACCCCGTAAAATTTGAATGGGCCCCAAATGTTGATTCTTCTATTCTGCTTTTGAATTTATGATTTGTCTTATTTGTGTATACGGTTATAAAACTATTTCAACGGTGTAGTATTCAGTAGTACTTATTACATTCTAAACTACGAGCTTATACATTTTTCTTTTTAGTTTTTTTTTGGTTTTTACGCAGTCGGGTTTTTTGTTTTTATGTAATATTTTTTTATTTTACACTTTTTAGTTAATTTTCATTGACTTAGTTATTATAATTATAAGACGGTACATTTCGCAACCTTGTCATTCCATTGAGAGAGTTTGTGTCGTGAGGTTTATTAAGTACCTTGCGGTGATCTAAACTACTGATAATTAGTCCCTCTAGGGACCTAACTAGACTTAAAGCTACATGTGCTTGACCTTCGTCAAAAATGCGCGAACTTAAGTCAACCACAGCACAGCTTTATAAACAGCCTGTATAACTCATGAAGACGTGAAATCGGAAGCGTCGTCAGTCAAATCTTTCTCGCAAAACTAAAAAAGCCTCTCAAGAAAGTACACGTCGCGAAACTCAGTCCCTTTAATCAAGACAAAAACAAATGCAACATGTTAGAGATGAAAATCGAATTAGTAGAATTTTTTTCATTGCTTATTGCACGGGTTTATTTTGATGAGGACTACAATCTGAGTGTCTTGCTTTCGTTACGCATGATATATTTTTTATTACAGTACAGAAGGGTGTCTTGACCCACCGCCTCAAGTGGGAGAAGCAATGGCTTAGACCACTCGACTACTGAGACCCCAATTAGTAGACTTAGTAAACAAAACATTCAGGCAGTGAAAACTACCTGCATTTGTCGCACGCAGGTAGCGTGCGACACAGTATGCCAGCGTGCACCGATCCACAATCGACAAAATGGCAACTGATTGTTGATATGGTGAATTTTGATTACTGTCATGTGTTAAGTGACACTCCCAAGGTTAAGACAAATCGATTGACGTAAGGATTACCAAAGTTGGCCAAGGTGTGTAGCCTGTACAACGCCACATAGGAACAAACATATACATAGACTTATAAACACATTATCCTCCTTTGCCTCGCGCACGCGCAGTCGGGTAGTAAAAAACACATGAAAGAATTTATATCAGAAAGAGGGGAAAGTACATCCGGAGCAAAGGTGTCTTGACCTACCGCTTCAAGTGGGAGAAGCAATCGCTTAGACCACTCGGCTACTGAGACCCCAATTAGTAGACTTAGTAAACAAAACATTCAGGCAGTGAAAACTACCTGCCTTTGTCGCATGTGCGACACCCAGCGTGCGCCGATCCCAAACTGACAAAATGGCAACTTGTTTTAGAAATGGTACTTTTGATTACCGTCATGTGTTTAGTGACACTCCCAAGGTTAAGACAAATCGATTGACGTAAGAATTACCGAAATTGTCTAAAGCGTTTAGCTGTAGACACAACAAGGCTACACAAAAGGGATTAAAAAAAGTAAATAACATGGCCTTCCTAAGAATTCACAACAATGCTCCCAGAGCAATGGAAACTGACAAAAACCAAGGTATTAAAACATTGTGGTGAATATTAATTGAATAAATAGATAGCAATTAAAAGAAAAAACAAAGATCAAGAACTTCGAGTGTTTAAGGTTTAAGGTTCCAAAATTAAAATTCAGATTAACTGAATACGACGACAACCCAATTGCGGCAGATCAAGAAAAAATTCAAATTTTTTATGTGCACTTTGCTGCACCAATGGCACCTTTTTCGCACTACCCATCATCGAAATAAAAAAAAAGTTGTTTTTCGCCCACCCTGAAATGCATTTCAAATGAGGTTTATATTTATCGTGCTTTGAGTTAGCGCACAATGTTAAACCTTCTGCACGAAGTATATTTAAAAAAATTAAAATGCATGTTTAATGACTGCCGAAATTTAACTTCGACCATCGAAGTAGAGAAGAAGCGCTGAAGTTAGAAGCGCGATCTGTATTTATGAATTTTTATGCTCCGAACGGGAAAACGTGCCAGCTCGAACAAACCTGGTTTTCCCCTACAATGGTCTATTTGAGTACCTGGTTGCTTCGATGTTTGAAATTTAATCTTGGTTTTGCTTAAGTTCGAATTCAATTCAGATGATTTGCTCACTCATTGATGCAAAGACTGCGTACCATGCCACTTTCCTCTATTCCTTTTCATAACTACGACAGTTTTTTCGAATGAATTCACAGATAGGGCCCCGGTGAGAGTCGAACATACCATGAACTTTTCCAAATGCAGTTTTCTTTTGATTTCTTTTCAAGGGTGCCAAACTGCTCTCTGCAAGATAGAAAATATCTGAAACAGTTATTGCTTGCTTTAGGTTCATTCCATATAAAACCAACAAATTTTCAGAAATTTTCGTGTCGCACCATTTTAATTTTCACAAAACGTGGTAGGTAATATGAATCCATATTCTGTATTACAAAACTTCTCTATGGTTTTCTTCGAAAAAATTTTATCCCCAGATGAAGCTATTTTTTTTGCTCTACTGATAAGTAAAATGTAGCATTTTTTTATATTTTTTCAATGAGCTGTAGTAAATTTAAATTAGTAGGAAGATCAAATATGGCTTGTGTTGTTAAGCTTAACTATGCATATTCAAAACTTTGTGAAGACTGTAACACTGGTACTGGATTTTGATACTTTAAATCTGAATGCCCACATAAAAGCTTAACACACATAGTAAGCTTAAATTAGACATATTTGCAGGGTCTCCATCTAACCAGGAGGATTCTTGATTTTTGTTGACTATTTAAGAACGATGTTCCTGATGCCATACACAGATTTAAATAAGCAATTGCTAAACTTTTGATATTTTTTAACGTTAATAATGCATGTGAATATGCACATTTATATCACATATTATTTCAAACTTCAATTGTATTTAACGAAAATCTGTGGGTGATAAAGAAATACTGTTAACATATTTGATCTCACTTCATTATTTCACATAAGGATCAGATATTTTTCACCATGTGCAGAAAAAAAGGTTCGTATTCGTAGTGTTATTAAATAATCTAATTTTTTATAACAATAAAGTGATTTTGGTTGACATTCTAAAACATGAACTACAAAAATAAAAAGGTCCATGGCATTAAATATTTACTAGGTTACTAAATATAGATTGAGTGATGTCTTGGACAAAACATTTTGCAGCGAAAAATGTTTTGGAATTATTATTGTTTCTTTAAAAGCAATACTGAAGGTCCCTTTGGGAATGCTGGTCGTTTCTGAGTTATGCGAGATAAATACACTAATAAAAAGTATGTGCAGCAGTCCAGACAGACGTCAGATTGGAACCAAAACAGATGTACGCATAGTATGGATTTTACTTACCAAATATGAACTTTATACGATTAATCGTTTTGGAGTTATGCAATATACATACATGCATATTCACATACATTATGCACAGACGTCAAGAAACTAGTCAAAATGGTTTCGTGAACAGCCCAAATAAATATCGCGGTTGTCCCATTTGTTCGCATGCACACATTGCTTGTCTATAAAGTCGTGAAAAAATAAATATACAGGGTGTTCCCGTTAACCTAAGACCTCTATTTTCGCAACCGTTAATCCTAGATGCATACTTCCAATTGCAAAAATGTTCAAAACCAGAATTGCAGTGTTACGATATTGAAAGTTTGAAGCAAAAATAAAAATGAGTCAAAAATACACAATTTAACTTTTTTTACGGTCCCCAGGTCCTCTAACTTATAGTAAGGAAAATAATCTCCATTGAAAAATGCTTCCAACGAAAAACGTTTGATATAAGAGCAACCAATATTCACCCAGATATGAACGGGCAGCATTTTGAGATCTACACCACTTAATACTCGACGTCAGTATTACATTTTTTTTTGGAGATATATAGTAGCTAACAAGGAATCACAATTATGTGTGCATAAAGTATGTTTTTTCAAACTGTAGGAGCTTTTGTTGGGTGTTTTGCGTATCATGGCATAACATTTGCATTTATTTTTTAAAAGCAATGAAAAACATCAATACTTTGAATTTTTACTTCGGCAACCTGTCATTCTTCTGCTAGGGCGATAAGTTCCAATCTCATCTGATGAATGGTCCCTTAAAACTTTGAACTGGAATATCTCCTTGAGTTTTGGTCACACAAATGTCATTTTTTTTGTGTTAGTAATATATTTCAACGGTCATTACTTCCCTAAACATGTTAGGGGACCTGGAGCCCATATAAATGTTACATTTTGTATTTTTTGACTCTTTTTTTTTTTTTTTTGCTTCAAAATTTCAATTTTTTTGACTCTGCAAATGATTTTGAACATCTTCGCAATTGGAAGAATGCACTTAGGACTAACGATTGCGAACATAGAGGTCTTGTAGGTTAAATGGGAAAACCCTGTATATTAGTTTATGGATGATTAAAACGAAACTTAAGCTTTAAATTTTTAAACGGGATTTTTTCTCCAATACAATATTTCACTGAACTGGTACAAAGAAGCAAAATGTGATAATTCAGAATTACATTTCAGACCTTTTCTAAACTGAAATATTTCAAGCTCTGTGTTTAGTCATTATATTGTTTAAACAAGAAAGCTTGAAAGTTTGCGGAATATCAAAATTAAAGAAGTTTACACATTCCTTAAAAAAAATATTTCAACGAGTGGCCGCAATAGCAATGCTAATTGCAGGATTGCGTGCGTAAAATACTCTGTTGCTTTCTGAAATTTTATAATAGTTTTTTCTTTCTCAAAAACTTTACTTTTCGTGATTTGATGTTCTGTTTCATATTTTTCTTTCACATTTTATTTCATTTTATAACAAATACCGATTTCATGAACTTTTTTTCTTTCGGAGATTTAAACTCAATGCTACAACTTTTGATTGAAAATCCCGAACTTCTCTCAGTAACAAAATATTTTAAGAAACTTGGTGATGACGTTTGAGAAGAAGCAATTTTTGATAATTTGTTTACGTGATATTTCGTATTTCTGAATATATACTATGAATTTGCAAATGTATTCATTGACCATTTCACTTATAGTCTTAGGTTATTACTGCCGTGTGCAGTAATAACCTAATTTGAAGAAACTCGTTTTGGATTCAATATTAACAGTAGGGAAATGTTGGAGTTAGACGTCTTTTTCGCGCCTTTTTCTCAGGGGATATTAAATAATCGAGCTTGTACAATAAAGATAAGGTACAATAGATGACAAAAATGCAAAAAAAAAAAAAAAAATTAAAAATTAAAATTTTGCAGCCTGCACACGGCAGATTACTTATGATTTTTGTTGGAGATCCAAAATACTATCAGTTTTGGGCTCTTAATTAATGGAGAAAAATCAATGATTTTTAAGTGGCACATATGAATACAGAAAGCATAGTATGTATGGTCAGTTAGCTTAACTTTGAGCCATGTCGGTTAAATTTGCGTCACTTTGAATTTTTTACTACAGTAGAACCTTGGTTATCTATCCTCCGTTTATCCCGATCTTCAGTTTATTCAGGTCAAATTTGTAGAAATAAAAAAATGTAAATATACTCAATCAAATAATAATTTAAAATTGTGATAGCAAGAATGGAACTGATGAAGAGAAACTTCCTTCCTCTTTTAGTATGTCCAAGGATTTTGCTGGTTTCTGTTAAGCTTTATGCTAAATTTTCAAATCTGACAAAATATGAAGAGATCTTTAAAAAAATAATAATTTTAGCGCATAGTAGACGTTAAGTGTAAATATACAGGCGAATCAAACAAGCTTTTAATATTCTACTACGGGCACAGCCGTGCGAATGCCGCTGGTAAATAATAAAGTGTTTGTGAGAAACGATTCCATGTATTTTTATATGTCTCTTTTTTTTTGCTGTAATAAAAGATAAATCTGCTTATTTAAGAATATGTTTCTCTTATTCCACATATTACCCAGATTATCTGGCTTTTTGTATATCCGGATTGACTTTGGTCTCGGTAGTCCGGATAAACGAGATTGCACTGCATATTTTTCTTTAATAAAATAGAAGGTCAAGTGTTACAATAATCCCAGAAAGATTATTAAATAAGATATTAACTCTTCATTTTGCAAAATAAATGAATGCATAAAGAAATGTCGGTAATTGCGTACACAATACATGGCGTCGCTCAATAATTTTGAAGATGACCTTTAGGAAGCAGTATTTTTAAAGTTATTGATCACGCTCTTCCCACATTCTAATATACAATGCTGGCCAAATTATTAGACTAAGACTCTTTTAAAAGCAAATTCTTTATTGATTACATAACTATAAACACATTAACGAACAGTGAAATAATTAACTAATATTTAGTATGCATTCCCTTGTTCTTGATGAGTATTTTAAGTCTTTTTGGCGTACTTTTCACAATTTAGGTTTACACCATTTCTTAACTTTTTAAAAAAGGAGATAAGAAAATTGTTTATACTCACTGTTATATATTCTCACATACACATACTCACTAATTACCTAAAACTAACTTTAAATATAACAGAACACATTAATAAAAAGAACTAGTGAACTGTTTAAGTTGATTGAGGTTATGTTCCTGGTAGGTAGATAAACAAAGAACATAAACAAAGAAGACAGTGCTGCCACCTGCAAACATTAAATTATGCTAAAATAACGTAATAAGTGTACAGTATGTACTGTACTTAACAGTAAAATAAATAGTATTTTAGTACAGATGGTGTACAAAAAACAAAAGAAAACTCTTTAGTCTAATAATTTGGCCAGCACTGTAGTATGCCATATTAAAAACGATAGAAATCTGATGCCGAAAGTGCAGAGGAGTGTTTTTTAAACGCTTAAAAACTTCATTTTAGTCCTGGCCCCACAATGTAGTCCCGTAAAAATTTTTAGGTCCAGAGATTTTCTCTTTAGAATCTTGATTTGTAGGTATTCTAATGTGAGAATATCTTGGGTAGACATGTTGAATCCTGCGCGAAATAATTTTACAGGCCATCAAAGATAGCGGCCATTTTGGTTCACTTGCTCATTACGTTTTTCGCAACGGGCGTACCTACAAATTTATTTTTAGTTTTGAACTGCAGTTTTTGGAGTTAAGGAAGTCAATTAATGTATTAATTATGTCATAAAAGCTGCTCTAGCTGTTTCCACAATTTTACGTGGAGATATCTCCGACATTTGTTGTTGAATATACTAGTTACTAAAAAGGGTACAAAAATTAATAAATAATCCAAAATGCTCATTTTAAACTCCTGTTTATCACATACATGTTTCTTCAACAACACAATAAACGAAAAATACAAGATTAATTACTTTTAAAAAAGGTTACGATCTGTTTTTGCATTGCATGTTATTGCACTACGACGGACGTCTGTACCATTTGATGCCGCAGTCACTCTTTTTGAGTAATTTTTATCAGCCCAGTCTATGTGTGGAAAAATTCGTAGATCTGCCTCTTCTCTTGAGTTATTCTAATTAAGCTCTTCAATGATGTGTCTCAAATCTTCTATGAAAAGTATTGCAGATTGCTTCTTCATTAACTGTTAAACCACTAGCAATAGCTGAAAGTGTAGCATTTTTTGGACATTTCTTCTATTTCCCTGCGTGCTAGTTACTGTAAATTTTCCTTATTTGATACCGAAGACCAGAATTTTTCTACCTGCATAGGTACTAGTGTTTTTCTGTCAATTACAGCAATGTTTGTTCTGCCCTTAGTTGATTCCCTTCTCATCTTTTCGGATTATTTCACAACAACATGCTGCAAATAACTCTCGAACACAGGATGAAGTTCATGAAAAGAGCATACAGGAATGAATCCGTGCAGAACGTTGCTGATAACTTCGCCAAAAGTTTTCTTTATTTAACGGACTTGTGGCATGAAATATATAACGAAGGCAGTTTTTATTGGGGATACTTTGCTAAATAAAAAATGTTCTGGGAACGGATATTTCTGCAATCTAGCTTGGTAGGTGAATCACCACCACCAGGGGCGTGCACAGGGGGGGGAGAGAAGAGAAACCTGTTGGCCCGGGCCTGAGCCTGAAGGGGGCCTATTATTTTTAAAACTAGGGATGAAATATGTGCTTAAACAATATGGAAGGGCGGCCGAAACATTTGTGGGCATTTGTGACGGGCCCCAAATTTTCTGTGAACGCCCCTGACCATCACATAATGTGTTCGTTGGAAACAAGTCATGAGCTAAAATATTTTTAATGCATTCTTCCCTTTCTTTCGCTATTTCCATGTCTTTGTACCCTTGTTAAATTTTATTCTTTCCCATTAGCTTAGAAGTGATATTTTATGAAGAACTGTGTGCCTCAAAGCATGGTAGGTTGACTTTGGAAAGTAAATCAGACAATTTTTTAAACAAAATGTATCCAGTCTAAACTGGCGGTACTGTTCTGATCAATAATTCATGATATTCATGATGCTGAGAAGGCGAATCTTGACACTACCATTCACAAGTTGTTTAGTGAGAAAGCTGTAAAGTTGCTCTGTTTCAGAAATATCATAGGGATTTATATGTTGTTACATAAATCAACAAGTATTTTGACTTTTTCATTAAAATACTGGCTACGATTGCCTATAAAAATAAGGATGCGGGACACTCTCACAGTGATCCATTAAATGAGAACTAGTAAGACCACGAAACACCTTGCATATCATTAAAATTTCATAATACTCTAAATGCCACTCGGCAACATACTTTTTCTCGTCTGCCCTGCAATTTCTCCGGCACTTTTCTGTGACCGTTGAATCGTTTGTTCCAATTTCATCTCTGGCTTCACAGCATTGAATTTTAACAACAAATTTACCTTGAATGAATTTTTCTTACAGGTAGGGACACTCATTTTCTAGCGCCCTTATCCTCCCTACGTATCATGTTTCATATATTAGATAAATGATGCAATCAAATACACGAAAGACTGGAAACAGTAATTCAACAGTTTGAACGTATAATTTGTGATTTTCTTCGCGATCAGCAATAATCAAGTGTTTTACAAGTGATACCAGTGAACGAAACACTTCCCAACACTTGCACAGTTCTGATTTGTCACTACATCCTTTAACAAAAACTCAATCTCTGTTTTCAAGCTTTCAATATTGGTGCGTAGCGATTTAATCATTATTAGACTTTTTTTCTCATCCTTTGAGCCAAGAGCATCCTGAACCGTCTTTACTCGCTTAGCAGAACTTATCTTGTAGTTTAAAATCAACATCTTATAATGATTTTCTCAAGATTCTCAATGATTTTCTGCAGTCTTCACAGCTTCTTGTGAGCTAAAAGCAGCAGCAAGTACTTTTGGAGATAAATGACTAAAAAAACCCAACAAAGGTTCATTCTTTCTTTTGGAAGCACAGAAAAGAATCCTTTCATTATACGTTGTTACGAGAAATAGTTTTGTTTCATTAATAAAAACCAATCCATTTTCATTTACATTGAGCATCAACTCTTTTATTTCTGAAACAATAAATCCATGCCCAGCATTTAACAGAGGCTTTAATATTTCATATGCCATTTTAAACAGTTCAAATTTTGAGGATAGATGTTGTGCAGACTGTGTATTGGTTTCTCGCTCATATTTTGAATATAAGAACTTATACAGTTTGGATGTGCATATGAATTCGCAGCAGAAACATTCATATCGCTGTTAAGATCTGCTACTCTGTCAAAAACTTCGTCCTGATTTCGACCTCCTTCAGTACTTTCTGATTCTTCTAAAACATTGTTTTCACTTTCAAAATAACTTGTCTGTGCATTTTTTCTACCATTTTTTTTAGCGTTTTTCCTCTCGTGTATTTCTTATAGCACTAGCTGCTGCAATGACACACTATATTTTCTCGCCGCGTTTTTCAATATTGCGTCTTTGCGTATTTCAGCAGCTTCCCGAACTCGTTTTTGTCGAAGAACATAATTTTTCTCTTGATTCCTTTTGACAAACTACATATTTGTTTGATAAAACTGTCTTCAAGATGTCTTCAATTGCCTACCAAAACTTTCTGAACTCAGTTTAGAAATATCAGCCATTGCTAAAATAGTTATTGTCACAGAAAAACATGAAACAAAAAGTTTTTGGAACTGTGGAATATTTTTACTCGAAAACAATTACTTTGATAGCAGACGATAAATAACCTTGAACAGCGTGGAGCGAGGGGGGGGGGGGGTGAAAAAATCCCTATAGCCACTGGTTTTAACATGAATGCAAATTTTAATACAGTAGCTTATGCATATGACAGGGCTGTTTTGATCAAAAACTCCCCTTCATAAGGCATTTTTGATCAAAAAATCCCCTTCATAAGGTATTTTTGACCAAAAAATCCCCTTCAGAAGGTATTTTTGATAAAAAAATCTCCTTCAGAAGGTATTTTCAATCAAAGAATCCCCTTCAGAAGGTATTTTTGATCGAAAAGACCCATTCAGAAGGTTTTTTCATCAAAAAAACCCCTTCAGAAGGTATTTTTGACCAAAAAACCCCCTACAGAAGATATTGCAGGCTGCGCTGGTGACCTTGAAAAATATTGATTTACACAAAAGGTTTTACACTTTAAAATCGTTTGGTTTCATTGAGAGTTATTAATTTTTGTACACTTTTAAGTAACTAAAATTTTTTAAACAAAAAACGTCAGAGATACCTAACGTAAAAATTGTGGAAAAAGCCAGAGCGGTTTTTATGACATAACTATTACATTAACTGACTTTCTAAGGCCTAAAAATTTCAGTTCAAAACTAAAAATAAATTTATAGGTACGCACGTTGCGAAAAACGTAATGAGCAAGTGAACCAAAATGGCCGCTATCTTTGATGGCCTGTAAAATTATTTCGCGCAGGATTCAACATGTCTACCCAAGATATTCTTACATTAGAACGCCTACAGATCAAGATTCTAAAGAGAAAATCTCTGGACCTAAAAATTTTTACGGACATACATTGTGGGGCCTGGAATATTTTGCTTCTTTGAAAGATAACTTTTGCGGTTTTGTTAAAATTTATTTTTCATCCCATTTCTGACATGGCTCAAAATACCCCTAAATTGCAAAACAGCATAAAATCAGGCAAATGATTAATTTTAAATGGACTTAATATTTTAGATCACTATGCACAAGTTTTGGAGTGTTTCTTCCACTTTGTACCCACAAATACAGGGTGTACAAAAAGTCTTTGACAAATAGTACAGAGGACTTTCTTTGACATCTTTAACAGAAAATTCATAGAAAAGCAACACATTGTCGTTACCATATTACTTCATAGATGCAAAAGATTTTATGACATTGTAAAAAAAAAGAAAAAAAGGGGAAAAAAGGAAAATAAAGAAGGAAAAAAATATAACTATAAGCAATTTACATTGACGGCTGTGTTGTCACAGAATTTTTTTTCTTACTGTGACGACACGGCCATCAATGTAAACTACTCATATATATAATACACTTTTGTTTTCTTCTTTTTTTTCACAATATCATAAAACATTCTTGAACCTGTGAAATATTGTGGCGCAAACCGCGTATTGGTACTACAATTCGTTGCTTTTTGAAGAATTTTTAAACTGTGTCAAAGATTTTTCGGACACCCTGTAAAATTCAGATACTAAAATATGTGTAAGGCAGTTGAGAGCAGAAAAAGTGTGGCTTGAAATTACTCTGAATGGGCACCTGGGTTATCAGGCTTGAAGTTCTTCATTTTAATCGTTACAGAAAATTCGCAAGTTCGAAAATAAGAAAAATCAAGATAATTACAGATAAAAGAAACTGAAGATAAAATATTAACGCATTGGAAAATTCTTACACATATATTTTTCATAAACTAGCATAAGTCGCCTACTCTGTCTAGTGGTCAGAGGAGTCTGACTGCGATGAGGAGTTCCCGGGTTCGAATCCCAGCTTGGGCATGGATGTACTTCCTCTCTGCCGTCCTTGTCCTTCCTTTGTGTAAATGTGTTGTAATGTGAATGGTTGCCTACCCTATAAACGCAGATGCTTTGCAGACATTGCATGCGTGTACTGTGGAAGTCGGACTTCACACCAAATTGCGGTACAGTTGGAAAAGTGAAGTAGCGCACCCCAAGTTGCCAAACTGGCTGGCACAAGACAGCAACAAACTAGCAGAAAAATATAACAAATGAAATGAAGAGAAATGATGAGAATGCGAAAGGAATTACTAACTGTCAAAGGTAGATACATATTGTTTGTAAGAGCTTGAGCAATGGAAATTGCACTCATTCAGTTCCCTTCTAAGCAATAAATCTTAATTTATTCGTTTCTACCACATGCATTTCGGGAGAATTTAGAAGCAAGGATCATCATTGAAGGGTGATAACACAGATGTTCTCCCCAACCTCTAATAACTGAAATTAATAACTAATAGCTGAAATTCAAAATATCTACGTTGTACGCCTAGGATGCATAGCACAGAGTATAAATAAAAGGTTGTGCCATTATTTTTCTCGACTGCGCGTAAGCGACGCAAAGGAGAGTAAATTCGTTCATGAGTCTATGTATGTTTGTTCCTATGTGGCGTTCTAGAGGCTAACGCCTTGGTTAATTTTGATGATTCTTACGTCAAACGGTTTGTCTGAACCCTTGGGAGCGTCATTAAACACATGACAGTAATCAAAACTCATCATATCTACAACCAGACGCCTAATTGTCAGTTCGGGATCGTGTCGCACGCTACCTGCGTGCGACAAATGCAGGTAGCATTTGTTTTCGCGACGTGTACTTTCTTGACGGGCTTTTTTAATTTTGCGGGAAAGATATGACTGACGGGGGGGGGGGGGGGGAGCGTTTCCGAGATCGCGTCATCATGAGTTATACAAGCTGTTTGCATAGTTGTGGATGTCTTATGTTCGCGCATTTTTGCTAAAGGTCTAGCATATGTAGGTTTAAGCCGAGTAAGGTCCCTAGAAGAACTAATAATCAGTAGTTTAGACCACCGCAAGTAACTTAATGATCCTCATGATATAAACTCTCTTAATAAAACGACAAGATTGCAAAATTTACCGTCTTATAATCATAATAACTGATAAGTCAATGAAAATTAACAAAAGAAATGAAAAAAAAAAAAAAACAAATAAAAACACAAAACCCGATTGCGTAAAAACCAAAAAAAAAAAAAAACTAAAGAAAAAAATATAAGCCGAGTAGTTTAGAATTTTATTAAGTACTACTGAATAACTACACCATTGAAATAGTTTTGTAATCTATACACACATAAGACAAATCATAAATTAAAAAGCAGAATAGAAGAAGGATCAACAGTCGGGACCCATTCAAATTTTACGGGGTTCCTCGATTGGTCAAAAAGAAATTGGCCCCGACTCTTGATCCTTCTATTCTGCGTTTAAATTTATGATTTGTCTTACGTGTGTATCGATTAAAATACTAATTGAATGGGGGAAAAGTAATTCAGTAGTACTTGAGAACATTCTAAACTACTGGGCTTATATTTTGAGCAATCACGATTGCTTATTGCTTTCATTTGACTATTTTTGGCGTTCCTATGATTTTATTTTCCCGCCAGCACCCTCTGCAGCATCACCGTCGACCGGCTCCTCACGATGCTGCTCCTCTAGCGAAAGCCGTCTCGAGGTTGCGTCCTATCCTACACACACACGCATACATACACACACCTACACACACACACACATATATATATATACATACATACACCTACAAACACATACACACACGCATACATACAGACACACACACATGCATACAGACACACAAACACATACACACACCCACAGATACCCCTACAAATACAAACTCACATACAGACAACTACCCATACACTCATGCCTGGACACAAACACACATGCCTACATGCACACACACTCGTGATTGCGAAAAACATAATTTGAATTCAAGATGTCAAAGTTCAAATTAATTTTTCTTTCTTTTTTCTTTTTAGTTTTTACGCAGTCGAGATTTTTGTTTTTATTGAGCAATCACATTGCTTATTGTTCTCATTGTACTGTTTTTGGCGTCTTATGATTTTATTTTCCCCCCGCCCTCTTCTGCAGCACCACCGTCGACCGGCCCCTCTCGTTGCTGCTCCTATAGCGAAAACCGTCTCCAGGTTGCGTCTATTTCCTACACGCTCACGTGTACATACACACACCTTCACATACACAACATACATACACACACACATACCTGCACACAGGCACAAACACACACGCCTACATACACACACACACACTCGTGATTGCGAAAAACATAATTTGAATTCAAGATGTCAAAATTCAAATTAATTTCTTTTTTGTATTTAGTAATTATTTTTGTTTTATATAAATGAGTCTACCAGTTACACAATTCGCTATAATCATCTTTCAGCAAACAAAATGTTTAAAAAATAATTAGTAAAAGCAACCTCTTTGGGAAATAGTACGGTTTTTGACGGCAATGCTGACGCTAACCTTTTCAACCAAGTCAATAAAAACTCAAATATTTTTGAGAAATGATATTTAGACTACTTACTGCATGTATTAGTAGAGCAATTGCATTCGCACATTGCAGTGTTTAAGCGATATACAAATTAAGCTTTTAAATTATCTGGACGCTATTGCGTCGCAAATTATGGTAACGATTTTAAACACAGTACATGCGTAGTACCAGTTCTTTCTATCTATGGGCTCAAAAATTCTGTGGTCCATCACCTGCAATTACCATGGGTGCAGTTTTTGCGACTTTCTCTCTCCTTCAAAACTGTGCAGAAGGTGTGGAAGCTATGTTACCATCAACAACTAGAGCCTTATTATTTCAAGAGCCACAAATTTCTGTCTTGTTTCAAACTCGTAATATTTGAGGGAGTTTATGGTTCCCAAATGGCATTATTAACAGTCACAACAACACTAATTTATTGAATAGATAGGTAATATTTTTACCAACACACGTTGTCGAAGTAATGTTTTTCTTTTTTTATTTTTATTTTTATTTTTTTTTTGTTTGTTTTTTTTTTTTAAAATAACAATAGAAAGTTTACTTTTCAACTCTTTGTGCTCAGTCTTGTCAATTTTTTGATAGCATTAAGTAATCATAATTGCTAAGTGACAAGTATTTTTGAAAATATCCCCTCTTTTTATCTACCTCTAACAAAGTATTTTGAGTTCATCGTGTCTACTTTAATTCGTTGTATCAGCGTTTTTAAATTGAGCACTAAAAATAAGTTTGTTATAAATTGTTTCAAAAAGTTTTTTTTTAAATCATACTGACGATCGTTGCTCTTTTCAAGGTAAATCACTTTGCAGAAAAGTTACGTAACAGCAAATAAGGTAAATCACTTTGCAGAAAAGTTACGTAACAGCAAATAAGGTAAATCATTTTACAGAAAAGTTACGTAACAGCAAATAAGGTAAATAATTTTGCATAAAAGTTACGTAACAGCAAATAAGGTAAATCATTTTGCAGAAAAGTTACATAACAGCAAATTGAAGTACCAAAGCAAAAATGATCTGCCGCAGAAAGATAGTCAGTTACAGTGTCAAGATTATGAAATATATAATTAAGTTATGGAAGGCAACATAGGTAAATAAGACAACAAATCCGTATATTGTTTCCAAGCAAGGCCAGCATCACTCAATATGCCTAAACTGAGCTTAACCTAGAATTTTATAGGTAATACGAGACATTGTACCAGAAAATATCCTGCCCTTATCAAAAGTGCAAAGCAACTTTTCTTAACGCTCCCTACATAATTCGAGGGTTTAAAGAAACAATATCAGATATTCTTTTCACAACAGAACTCGTTGTTACAACTTGAAACTTTACCAGCTGATACAAAATAAAAATAACCCAAAAATTTCCTAATCGAAGAAACCAAGAATTTTTCCCCCACACACAGAGAGGTTAAAGAATTTCCGACAAAAATATGCAGCTCAGTATGTCTATTTTTAGCGATACTCAGACAAAACCTCTGCCTAAAATAAAACTTTTATGAACACTAGAACTAGACTTGGGATTCGTGAATATTTCAACATAAAATCATGTCTGTAATCACTTTGCAAGTATGTCCAGGCTTGTCAATAATTAGCACAAGACTCTTTTTCTAGAGCTCGTTTTAGTTGAAATATACCACCTTAAATATAATAGTTTGGCTGTCAATAATAATTTGGGTGGATCTAGGGCAGGGGTTTGCAAACCTTTTCGACTCGCGGCACCCTTTGAAGAATTAGAACTTTATCATGGCACTTTAGTCTGTTTCTATTATATTCGATAAGTGAAGCAAATAAGATCACCCTGAGGTTCATAACTTAGTATCTCGTTCATTTATAATTGAATTGACTCCAGCCTTTGCATGCTCATCAAATATCTCATAAATACTAAGAAAAAAAATGAAACTTTAAGTTTTAATTATGTTTTTCTACAGTCTCAATAAAAATACACGGTTTACCCTAATTAGGAACATAAATTAGGCTTCAAGAAGAATAAATAACTTTTTTCGTACTAGTAACCTAGAGTGATCCATGTCGAAACGAAACTTACTCTAAAATAAGGTCAGGTAGTTTGGACATCACTCTTTTGTAATAACTTCTGTTGCCTGGTAATTAGAAACTGCTTGTTGATAACACTTAACATCAGTTAATATTTTTGATGATGATGAAATCAAGATCTAGCACGTTTTTCTATGCTATACATCAATGAAGGGATGATTGATGTACATGACCTTATTTTGCACACCTATCTTAAATATATATATTGATACCATGGACACTTCGCGACGCCCTTTGTCTCTTCCTACGGGACCCAGTTTAAGAACCTCTAATCTAGGGGGTATGTGAAAAATGAAGTACACACAATTACCAAGCTGGAAACGAGCATTACAACAAAATTCCTATTTTTGATTTTGACATGATTTGCAGAATCTCACAAGTAGTGGTAAAGCGGACATACTTTTATATTCACGAATGTTTGCATCATTTCCGATATTTATCGTAACGCTTCCATATTTCGTTTATCAAAAATTCAGCATTTTAACTAACCTCTGTACTACGTAACTTTGATTTAATCTATGGTAGTTAACTTTAAAGTTCGAGACTTTAAACTCGCTCTGTTTATACATGTATTTATTAAATCTTGAGATTGGTCACGTTTTTAACTTAAAAGAATACAAGTTTAATACAAAAGAAACAGAATGGTAACGTAAAAACTGGAAAGAATGAAAGTTAAACTAAACAACTAAAACATGTATGGAAAGAAGCACTTACGTTATTAAAATAACGATTTATGTAATCCGTAAAAAGCGTTTTAAGTTAAATGTTACGTGCTGAAAATGGCACTTGAAGAAAAAAATCGTTTTTACAACGAAGGGATTCCCATCTGTCTATTTCTAGAGACCATAAATTGGTTTAAAACATGCACAAAGATTTCCTGTTATGTCTTTGAATCCTAATGGAAGAACTAAATCTCTTCTATGAATAATTGTCTTCTCAAGAATATTACCATACTTTAAGATGGATTATAAATCTTGAAGCCAAAGTGATTTGCTTCAAACTACTGCTTTGCAAAGTGCATTATGCGCATATGGTTAGTGACTAAAAATCATTACTGTAGCCTTAATCACTTTCCAGAAACTTCATTTGGATAGCTATTTATTATTTTTTCAAATTAAACGTAACGAAAAAGCTTATATATAAACTAGTAAAGAAAAAAAAATGTGTGTATATATATTTAACACTTGTTTTGTTTTTGGCTGAAATTTTATAAACTAGTAAAAGAGTTTTAATAAAAAGAAAGATCTTTCAATCTTATTTTATTACTTTGAGGTGCAAAAGAAGTTACAACGTTAATAAGAAATAGAAAGCGAACTAAAAGTGCATAGAAAAATTTTAAAGTAAATGCAGCACTTTAAATAATAGTATAAAAAGTTAACCTTTTTGCTATTGTTGCTGTATAGTAAGATACAGGTAATTATCAAAATAATGGAAACACTCTGTGACAGCTGTGTTGAGAATCGCTACTCTGCCGTAAATGTTCTGTTAATAAAGGTGCCTTCTGATTGTAATCACTCACACTATGGTGAATCCAGATGGTGATTGAGTTCTGTGGTCACTTTGCTTCTATTCTTCGCTTTTTAGACATTACAATCCGCTTCAATACCCGTCGGTTTCTTTTACTGAGCTTTTCTTTCCGGAAACTATTTTGCTTTGCCGAGCTTGTCTTACCGCGCTCTGTGTATGCTGTCATGACTTTAGATACTGTACCTCTAGAAACGCCAAAAAAGTTGAGATGTTTCTATTATACTTGCTCCAGCTAGACGCGTTCCAACAATTTGGCCTCTTTTAAAATTTGAGAGGTCCGACATTTCACGCGCTTGAAAAAAATTCAAAACTTCCAGAACTTCAATTAAGCCACCATATACTACGAGAATATGTACATTGCTATTTATATATATTTAAAAAAAAACAGATATCTAGTTTTATCCTTTATTACTTACGAAGCACGTTCGAATATGTCACTTTTATTCACAGGTGTTTCTATTATTTTGATAACTAACTGTAAGTATTATATTTTAAACTTTTTTTGTTACAATATGCTTTATTTTAGAGAATTTTACAACTGCTTCTCATAGAGGAGGTGAGATAAAATACCGCTTAATAGTGAGCAAAAGCCATAAGTAAAAAATATTTTAATTGCACGAAATTGAAAGATTTAAAAACTTTTAAATAAAAACCATGTATGAGAGTGATGTTTCTTGAACGCATACTTCATGATTCCATAGTGTGCGCTTTATGTTACAGTGACCAAAAAATTTCCTCATACTTTCAAGTTTTTATTACAGTAACTCAAAATAAAGCATACAAAAACGTTTTGCATCAAATTTAAGTATCTGCACAATTAATGACTTTTTACTTTTTTAACTAGCTTAGGACTTTTTTCAAATCCGTCACATACGGCGCGTAAGCTTCCATTGGCGTTATTGCTTTATCTTTTCACCCGGCTGCGCGTGCGCGACGCAAAGGAGGGTAATGTGTTTATGAGTCTATGTATGTTTATTCCTATTTGGCGTTATAGAGGCGAAACGCCTTGACCAATTTTGATAATTCTTACATCAATCGATTTGTCTTAACCTTGTGAGTATCACTAAACACATGACAGTAATCAAAAACTCATCATATCAACAACCAGACGCCCTATTATCAGTTCAGGATCGTGTCGCACGCTACCTGCGTGCGACAAATGCAGGTAGCATTTGTTTTCGCGACGTGTACTTTCTTGACGGGCTTTTTTAATTTTGCGGGAAAGATATGACTGACGGGGGGGGGGGGGGGAGCGTTTCCGAGATCGCGTCATCATGAGTTATACAAACTGTTTGCATAGTTGTGGATGTCTTATGTTCGCACATTTTTGCTAAAGGTCTAGCATATGTAGCTTTAAGCCGAGTTGGATCACTAGAGGGACTAATAATCAGTAGTTTAGACCACCGCAAGTTACTTAATAATCCTCACGATTCACCCTCTCAATAAAATGGCAAATTTGCAAGATTTACTGTCTTATAATCATAGTAACTAAGTCAATGAAAAATAACTAAAAAGGGTAAAATAAAAAATAATTATTAAATAAAAACAAAAAACCAAGTGCGTAAAAACCAAAAAAAAAAAAAAAAAAAAACTGAAAAGAAAAAAAAATGTAAGCCCAGTAGTTTAAAATGTTCTTAAGTACTATTAAATAACTTTTCACCATTCAGTTAGTTTTATAATCGGTACATACATAAGACAAATCAGATATTCAAAAGCAGAATAGAAGGATTAACAGTCGGGGCCCATTCAAATCTTACGGGGTTCCTTAATTGGTCAAAAAAGAATGGGCCCTGACTGTTGATCCTTTTATTCTGCTTTTGAATTTAGGATTCGTATTATGTGTGAATCGATTATAAAACTATTTCAATGGCTTAGTTATTTAGTAGTACTTAAAAACATTTTAAACTACTCGGCTTTAATTTTTTCTTTTTATTTTATTTTATTTTATTTATTTATTTATTTAGGTTTTTACGCAGTCGCGTTTTTTGTTTTTATTTAATACATAATTATTTTTAACGACAGTTTTGACTTTGCTCAAGTTATGAATTTTATAGTTATTAATTAAGACCAAACAAAATAATCAAGCGAGTGCAGGTTGGGGGTGGTGACGTATCAGTTCTTGAGAATAAAAAATAGCTAAATTACCAGTTATTCTGTATAAGCTATTTCGTTGAAATGCGATTGTCAAATCACGATATATATTATAGAAATAAAGATACTGGTAATTAATATGGTTATTATAAACATTGCTAGGTAACTTAATAGGAAACAATTTTAAATTGGTGATTTTCAAGATACTAACTAAAACAACCGACTTGGTTTTACATGGGATGTCACAACTTTTAATGGTTGATGCGAGACTTGCCTCTTTTGTGTATTGTATGTTTTTTGCGAGTTCATTTATGCATCACAGCGATTAAATGTTTAAACTTTAAAGAAATGTTTACTTAATATCTATGCTTCTATGAGTGTATCATCAAATTATTTTCTTCTTCCACAAATAGTTAACCCCTACCAAATGCGAAAAGTCATTGTTAGAGGTTTTAAATAGGACAGAACAAAATCATCTTGAATCTTCAATTCGAAAACGAGTGACGAATCGTTAGGCATCTCGTTTAGATCTCAATTTGAGGAGACTGATGGAAAATATCGGAACAAAAGAATAGTAAAGAACGAAACTTGATTTGGTTCTGGGTTATCATATTGGGGGTGAGAAAGAGTTTCGAATGCGAGAGCAAATTGAATTATCACTCACGATCACTTGTCTCTGCAAAACTCCAGAAATCCCCAGCAGAATATCAAACCTGAACATCAAGCCTCGAGTTCCAGTATTTCCAGGCGACTGATTATTATTAATGTCGGCCTTCGGGCACGGACATCCAATCAGCCAATCAAGCTCCGAGTTGCGAGATCATGCTTTCGGATTCGGAAATTAACATTTTTCTACACCACGAAGGAAGCATTGAGGAAGGATGAAGGTTGTTTTTAATGAATAATCTCATTTTTCCCTGCCTTTTCATCTAATCTCGTGGCAGTTTGCATTATAGCTAACATCGATTATATTTGTCCGTTAAAGACAAAGGATCGCATTCAGCCGTTCCGCCCGTCGATGACTTAAACTAACAGTTAATCGTGGTAAATTTGTGCAAACATATTTTTAAATGCCCCATTTATACTTTGTTAACGTTGATGCATTTATTGGCATAAAACAAAAGCAAACCGGCTAAAGGCCTATCTACAGAAAAGCCGCCATATGTCCCAAACGTGACAACTAACATATTTCATCAAAACAATAAGGCATGGAGCAAACTTTTGCATGATAAATCATAAATTCATTTGTGATTTCTCAAGCCACAAAATGTTCAGATAACTATTACCAATGAAATATATAAGCTACGTGAAATACACCGCCAGCTCAGTCATTTCCAGCCGATGACTGAGCTGGCGGTGTATTTCACGTATTTTTGCTTTAGCCCTGGCTAATGGGCGGTAATTTACTGAAAATATATAAGCTGTTAAGTGTGTGAGAAAATGTCCACTTTTGCGTGGAATGAGCCTAAAGAATTATAAAGTTTTTGAAAATTAAGAAATAATAAGTATAAAAACCATTTAAAATGAACTATTAAATCCTGCCACTAATGGTATTTTTGAGGATTATGGAAATGGGATGTAAAATAAATTATTTTGAAAAGAGTAAGGTGAATTGCTCAAATAAGGCCAAAACCTAAGGTTCAGGGCCTAATATCTCGCTCATTTATGGTTCAGTTGGCTTCAATGTTTGTACATTCATCAAATGACTCATAAAAAATGGGAAATAATCATTCCATGTGAAAATTCAAGTTTATATTATGTTTTACAGCAGTTTAATGAAAAAAAAAAGGCAAATTGGCCTTATTAAGAACAGGGGTCCCTAATAAGGCCAACTTTAAAGAAATACCAGAAAAGACAATCAGCCTTTAAAAAAACATTCTTTATTTTCGATACAAAACATATTAACCACATTTGATAAACTAAAAACAAAAACATAATCAAAGATTTCGCATTTACTTCAATGGAAATTAGAAAACCTATCGTCACATTCGGTGCACTAACAAATCGTTTTTTTTTTTTCTTGTCACTACTGCTCACAGTTCATACACAAATGTGCCGCATTTGCAGCATTGAATCAAATCCTCCACTGGACACTTCAAGTCTTAATAAGGACACCGGGGTTAGTGATGTTAGTCAAGGCATTATTGGGCTACAATCTACTTTTCTAGGGCTATCGAGTCACAGGAAAAAAACGGCGGTGCACAACGACAGTTTTCCAGTTAAATTCGTCAGCTACATAAATAAACATTTTTAGAACAATTAAAACTTTTTTTTTATGCTTTTAAATGGCAGTGAGCCATGAAAAAAAAATTTCACAATTTACTGTAAAATAAGAACAAGCAATTTTGATAAGACTTTTGTATTTACAGTTGCTACAATTTTTCCTGAAGATAACAAATGGCACGTTGATGAGGTTTTAAGGCGTTCTGGTGACGGATAGAATCTCGATGTAGTAAATTCGATGTAGTAAGTAGGGAAAATACTTCAAAACTTCGCCTTTAATTAATACTATTGTTTATAAATACAACCTGAAATTTTCTTTATCTGTTTTTCTCTATGTACTCTTCCAAGTCACATCATTTAATATTTATCGTTTTTATCGCCCATGAATTCTTGCCAAATTAGAAACTGCACGCATTTATTTAATGGTTAAAAATTTCAGCTTAGTTAAGTGTGAACATTTTATTTAACGAGCTGATGTGTGCATCACATAACTTCCTTTTACTCCAATTTAATGTCATTTCCCCATTAATGGCAATTTTAATGTAATTCAATAGTTTACTCTCTATATATCACGAACAGTGGCCAAATTGAAGCAGATTAAAAAAAAAAAAAATCGACAAATTTGTCGCCAAGTTGGCAACATAACTTGGCGACCAAAAGACAATATATCGCCAAGTGTCCGCCAAATTATAACACCACTTGAGTTTGCATCGAAATTAACAATGATTTCTCCCCAAAAAGGGGTAAAAGACCCCTTTAGAAACACTTGAATGAAACCAAAGGGGGAGGTGCACAAACGGACCCCACTAGGAGTCTACGTACCAAGTTTCAACTTTCTAGGACTTTCCGTTCTTGAGTTATGCGACATACATACGCACATACATACGTACATTCACATGTCACGAAAAATTCGTAGTAATTTACTTGGGAATCGTCATCATGGATATTTCGCGTGTCTATATGTTTTTATGCACTTATCCACGTGTGGTCGAGTCGAAAAAAAAGTCAATATTCATTCGGGGGTGAGTAAAATGGAAATTAAGGTCGATTTTTGAGTGAAATTTTTGTCGCGAATACAATACTTCCTTTTTTGCAAAAGGAAGTAAAAATGTAACAAAATAGTCTGTGCATTTATTAGTTTTACCTAGATCGTCGTTTTGATCTTTGTATGTGTTTTGATGAAAAATATTTTGTCTGAGTTGGGATGTAATATTTTAAAATTTCCGTTAATAATACTTTAAGGCAAGCAGCTGTTATTTATTGCTCATGATGTTCGAGAACAATTTACAAAAATCAATTCCCATTGGTTTTTCTTCACTTTACTTTTCGAGTCGAATCACGTATGAGAATACTTTTAATGTCACCAAACTATTTTTTTTTAAGACGCTGATTCTAAATAATCATGGATTGGCGCAATGTTGCTTTTTTTAGTCTATCCCCCCCCCCTGCCCCCAGACGATTTTCACCAGTTTTTGATGCGTGGATTTGAGAACTAGTGAATAAATTTTTTAACTCTGTTTTGCGATAAATATATTTTCTAATATGTTTCGAGTGTTTTGCTTTTAAAGAAAACTCTCTAAATTGTTAAAAAAGAAATTTTCATATAGTATAGAACATAAGTTATTATACCGTATGGGTTAGTAATGTCACGATTTTGTAAGACTTTAAAAACTTACTCCGTGTGAAATTATACGCATCCATAATCTATTAGTGCACTTCAAAAAGTGAATAGCGGATTAAATTATTTTCCCTGCTTAGAGTAGGAAAAATAAACTGAAAGGAGCAACCCAATACTTAAAAGAAAAGAAAGGCTTTCCTGTAAACCAATCGCTTGTTTAATGCGAAGAAGCGATTTACATTTCCATATTTAAAATTTTATAACGATAACAGTTATACGCATAGAAAACATGATAACAAGCTGTAAGATCGCGGTAATTGCATTGAAAATAGTGTATAATTAATCTTTTACAATTTTTTTTCAAATTTACATTAGAGAATGTAATAATATTCGATGTTTTTACAGAACATTTCTTATTTAATAGGATCATGACGAGCTTAAATAATAAATATGGTGATTAAATTGTATCTTTAACCCTATGTTTTATTGACAGAAAGTATGAAGCTGAGAGCAAAATATTTTCATCGACTACACTGAATTTTCGTAGGTATATCAGTGATTTTGTTGAGATTTTGGCATATTTTATAACCAGCAGAAGAATAATTAAGAATCGCTTAAAGCAGCATACGGTCGACATTTAATATTAATAAAATATTTGTATTGCACCCAAAGCGAGCATTTTGTGGGATTTCCTCCACCTGAAACTCTCCGATGGCTCCTAATAAATTAGGAAAAATACCCGAGAGCATCATAGTTTTACAGA
This sequence comes from Uloborus diversus, assembly GCF_026930045.1. Taxonomy (NCBI): domain Eukaryota; kingdom Metazoa; phylum Arthropoda; class Arachnida; order Araneae; family Uloboridae; genus Uloborus; species Uloborus diversus. The sequence goes on along the minus strand of NC_072733.1, from coordinate 138,900,422 downwards.
ATGAAAGGTTTGTTTCGTGAATATAGGCGAATGAGAATAGAGCTTCTTTCGCCAAAATGGCTATCAAAATCTGCTGGAAACAATAGAAAGCAATAATCCTTTAAGTAATGCTGAGTTGGTATTATATCGCTAAGAAATAACAGAGTAGGATTGAAAAGTCATTTGTATTTAGATGTATTTTCTCTTATTAGAATTAAGATTCAAGCATCTCAGTTTTACCTAAAAAAATTCTGAAGAAGAAAATACATTAAGTTTCGTGTTAAAAATGAAAAAATATCCTTTTCTTTATTTTTTTGGAAAATTACTGTAATTTTAAATAACGAGTAAACTGAAGACCAAGATTAAGTACGATCTCTTGTTTATTTTCAAACTTTGTTTTATTTTAGGTTAGTCTGTCAGTAAAATACTAGTTTCTACTTTGTCTCATACTGCTAGAAGTTTCTTCATGTAGGGGAGGGTGGCTCAAAGCGGGTAGGCTTTCATATGCCGCCGCATGGTATGAAAGCGGCGATGCATACGTGTGTCGTGTTTGCCCGGATAACCTTCGAGTTTCAATCAGTCGTAGCGAAGCAGCGGTGAAACAGCATGGTGTAACCAGGCTTAATTTAAAAAAAAAAGATACATTTCCTTAAAAAAAAACTGAAGGAATATTATTTGTGATTAGTCGAAGACGAGCTTACTTTTTTTTTTTAATGTCAACAATATTACGTTATTCTGACACCATCCACCTATAAACTACGATGGTAATTCCGTTTGTGATTTTTTTAATATAAGGATATAATTATTGAAATAAAAAACGTGCTTTCGGGCTAGGCGGGTAGACCCGCTTTCCTTATGTTTCGTATGTACGGAGTTAGATTTTATATTAAAATAGGATAAGTATAACTTTAAAAAAATATATTTTTAATGATGGCAATTAGTAAGTCTATTGTTTTTATCGATTGTTTCTTTGTTTTATAAACAAATGTGCTGACTTATACTTACCCAGTTTAAATTGAAAATCTAACTGTTTTTTATAATGGCAGTTAGCTAGTTAGTTGATTTTCCATTTGTAACTTATATTTGACTCACAAATATACCAAATCACTATTAATTAAGCTTACTCGCTTTACCCAAACGGCTTACCCGCTTTAAGCCCCCTGGTAGGGCAAAGCGGGTTTTTCAAGTGTTTGCTAAGTTTGATAATAAAATAAATATTAAGTTTGAAATTATGCAAAAATCACTTTATTTTGAAGTTCAGGATTCCTTCTAGGAAATAAGACCAAAATTGTAACGATAAAAAGCCAAAATATACAATTTTCGATCGTTCATCGGATCGGTAGTCTACCCGCTTTGGGCCACCTTTCTCTACATATCCAACTGTACTAATACGAATAAATAAATAAATAAATAAATAAATATATATATATATATATATATATATATATATATATATATATATATATATATATATATAAAATATTTGTAGGTTATATAAGTTATACCAATATAATATAAATAAAATTATTCTGGAGGTCATATTAAGAATCCTAAACATGTTAGTTATTATGTTAAGCTTCGTGCATGAGTGAAAAAAAATGTCTTTTTAGCTCTCAGTTAACTAAAGAGCTTTCAAATCAAAATAAATCATGGCCTCATGTTTAACAACAAAAAAAAAAAACTGAAATCAGCATGAATTTATGATGATGAGAAAATGTGTTTAAATTATAGTGAGAGAAAAAAAAAATTTCCCTGCTTCGGACCCTATTACAGAAAAAATCGGTAGCATTCCGCTTCAAATTTGTGTTTTTGAGGGAGAAACTTTGGCGTCAATCTTAAACGGAATGACTACGTGCGGGTGCCAGAATAAGTTCTTATTGCGTAAAAACTTGCCGTCAACGCCGCGTACGTTCAGACGTTTGGTTGAAGTGAAGCATTATCAAGATTCTTATAAACTACAATAATACTAATTTAAAACAATTTGTGGAATTAAATTGCTGATAGATCAAATTCTATAAACAAATTTCTTGCAGAAGCTTTATATTTTTATTTGTCGTCAAGTTAATGACTATGAACGTACAAGTAAAAATGATAAAATTTCGCCGAAAGTAAACAAATTGGAGAAATAAATTGACTTTTGATAAATTTCTTTCGTTCCTCACTGTATGCAAATTAATGAACAGCGAATCATTTTTATTGGAATTGTACAATCGTTAAATATAATAAAAATATAATGTCATTGTTAAGTGCTATTGAAAGGTTTACTCTATAATGCTAAATGACGGAAAATGGGATCATCTTGCTTTTTTAACTGGGATGAAAAATATTTCGTAAATAAATCTTTTGCAATTTTTCAACCGGTTTCTGTAAGTAGTAAAACTTTTCCTACTGTGTCTTTGAGAAATTTCAGCATAATTGCAATTAAAAACTGCAGTTGCTTCGGTTTTTTCAATTGATTCTACTTAACAATGCCATTATTTCCTTGTAAAAATAATTATTATTCCATTTTTGGTTGTTTACAGAGTTAAATTTTAACTTTGTTTTTTGCTTTAAAGTTTACTTGGTTTTTAGATCGGTTTTTGATTTTCTTACTGATTGAATGTTTTTGCTTGAATTTCAAACATTTCAAATCTTTATTATTATTGTATTCTTTTTATTAATTATATAATTATTCACAAAGAGCGTTTTTATTTGAATTAATACATCATAAAATGTATACTTCGTTTAGCCCGATGAAGTAAAATTTCATCCTAATACGGAATTCAAGTTACAGAAAAAGTGAGACAGAGGTAACGTCATTGATTGGCGAGCATGTAACCGCAGCTTGGCGAAAGCTGGTCAAATTTGAAGTCGAACATCGAGCCAAATCCAGTGACGCACGTACGCGAGTGTGAAATATAAACTTAGAAACAGTTTTTTGCTCTTAAAAAATAATGAACTCATCAGTTTTTAAATATACGAAAACTTTCCAGAAAGTTGATACTTCACAGTATAATAAATAATTGTTTCTTATGTCAAATATATCACAATAAAAATCCAAAGTTTAAAAATCCAGGAATAAAGTGCAAATAAAAAATATCCAACTCGTGCAAATGGATTGTGCAAATAACGAAGCATTTGTTACTGAAAAAAGTAAGGAGAGAAAATGTATTGTAAAAACATTTTATGCAGAATTACCAATTTTGTGAAATGAAAGAAAATTGCACAGAACATCACCATATTTACAACATAAAGTACCATATACCATTTTTTCTATTATTTAATCTTTGAAATGATACTGAATTATTATGGGTACATAGTTTCAGATTCAAACTTCTTTTCCAACAAACTGTGAATTCTGATGGTTTGAACAGCGAACATCCAGTTTGCAGTGGTAGTGAAACTTCATTTATATTTCATTTTTAGTTTTTAATTGTATGCGACTTGCATGCAGCCCGTACAGAACGAATTATTGAAAATACACTAGCAATCCAAGCAAAGCTTCTGGTCCTTAGAGGATTAGAAAAATGTAATAAGTTGACTGTCATAAACCACTGACTTAACGGGGTAAACCCATTTAAACGTATGTAACTGCTATAAAATCAGAACATTACTAATGATTTTTGGTTAAAATATGTAAATATTACAAATGACTAATTTAAAAAACTGTGTTGCAAGGTCTCAGTTTTTATTAGGGGAGCTAGGGGCTTGATGTAACAGGGGTAAGTAGTAACAGTGCTTTTTCACTAAGAATTTAAACTTTATTAACCTATTATTTTGACTCAATCTTACTGTTATAATGTACCGCGTCACGTCATCACCGCCAGTGTCCCGCCAGGCGACGTAATGAGTGGCTGTGTGCGAGCCCTCCGTCATTGGCAGGTAACGTACTTTTTGACCTTCGTAAATGTTTGGTTAGCTTTATTATTTTTGACTAAATAGAGCTTTCAATATTTTATTTCGTATTAACATTTATCTAAGCATGATGTATTATCATAGTTTTCAAGATTACAAAGTTGTTTGAATAGTAAACACACTAAATGTGAAAAACTATGATTTGGGGTTAATTGTAACAAAATCTTAGGGTATGTTGTAACATGTTACAACTTGCCCCATATTGCTGCATGTTATTTGTAATGTAATAAGGGATTTAAAGCTTCCGGGGTTTAGCCTTTAAATGTAGATATTTTCCAAGACAGTGACTTTGCGCTCTCTTTTGTCACTGATTGTCCAGATCCCACTGAACAATCTCTAAATGTGATTGAAAATTTATCGTTGAATCTCGTAACTGCAAACGAACCAACTCCGATTTGCTCTGGTCTAAACAAATTTTCCCAATCGAAAATTAGACCATTACCAAAGGCACCACCACGGAAAACAAATATAAATAACATGCGTAAAAGAAAGTCCACTGTTTTGACAGACACACCTCAAAAAAAAAAAAAAAAAAGCTTTGAGAATGGAATATGAAGAAAAGATGAAAAGAAAGCAGAAAAAAGATGATAAAGTAAAAGTAAAGGGAAAAGGCAAAGGTAAAAAATCTGCAAACAATAAAGATGGAAGAAAAAGAGTAAAGAAAAGGGTTTTAAATTCGGATTTGGAATCTGAATCTGAAGAGTGGTATTGTCTAGTTTGCAGCGAAGGGTATCGTCATTCAAAAGGTGATTGGGTTGAATGTATTGTATGTAAGATGTGGGCACATGTAGGATGTGTCGGAGGAGATACTATTTCTTTTGTTTATATTAACTGTAACTCAGATGAAGACTAAATTCATTGATAAAGAGACTTATGAACAGACTGATTATTATAAGATGTAAGAACTAAAAGATAATTAAAATACTTGATTTGGAGGTTTATAATTTAACTTACTGTGATTTCGAAGTGCCTAGTTTGTATATAATTACCTATGGTAGAATTTTAATACAAAACAGGATTAATAGTTTAAAACAAAAATATTTAAATTGTCGATTACCTAAAAAAGTGTATTTCAGTTTATTATTTAATAGTAGATGCATTTAATAGAAGTAACTTATTACTTTCGTTAAATACTTAATTATTTGTTGAAAACAAAGCAAAATGTGAAGAGAATAAATGATTAATGGTGTAAAATTAATGTTTTTTTATTGTTGTTACTATATGCCCCAATAGATGTTACAACAAACCCCAAGTACAGGGTAAGTTGTAACACTTCCCTTTTTTTAGAAACTTTTTTTTCTGAAAGAGATAACTATAGATGTGATGTTTTTCAATTAGACTTCATAGAAGAATAGTCAGATTACCATGAAAAATTTATTTAGTGATAATTTAACCAACACATCTCAAGGTATGACATCATTTTTAAAAAAAATGTTACAACAAACCCCTCGCTCCCCTACATACTAATTTTAGCAACACACATTTCTGCTTGGAATGTGTTTACGCATCTTCATACAAAATGCTAACTCGAAACATTACTTAAAGTGTGGTTCTGGTAATTTGATGCTTGATCTTTGATGAGCTAATTTATGCATGGATTGAAAGCGGATAAATTCTTAGTATCGCCTATTGCCAATGCTAATCGTTTTCTGTACGCAAGCCGCAAAATTGGTTTTACTAATGGAATCGGTTAAATCTCTGCTCATCGGAAGTCAACTTATCAGAACCAGACTGTATAAGGTAAAAGCAGCTGTTTAATATTTGTAAGTCGTTAAATTTTCCTTCACCATGCAGTAAAATGTAGCAGCGCTTCCCATTTGGTATTTCTTTTTTATTTTATTAAATGTTTTTTTTTTTTTTTAAAGTAGCTAACTCCCGAATGTTTACTTTATCTGTCAATGTATAAAAGCAACAAAAGGTTGAACCTAATCAATATAAAGCTTTCAGTCTCATTTTAAGCCTAAAATATTTAGCAGCGATTTTGAAAAAATATTCTGCATCCTGATATGACGTACGCTGAAAACTTAAGGCTGCGAATACAAGCTTCATCTGTAAATCACTCATTTGCAAAGGTGACTAAAACATTTTCCCAGTTTTGCCCTTTATTTTAAATATTTATTACAAGACGAATTTTTATTTATTATGGCACTAAAAATGTAGCCTGTTCTTCCAACTTATTTTAACATTATTATTATCATTATTATTATATATTCGTTCAGAATATTTACTTTATTATGCAATCTATAAAAACAACAAAAGACTGATGTTAAACAATTCAACATTTTCAATTTCTTTTTAAGCCTAAAATATTTTGTAGCCATTTTAAGAAAATCTTCCTCATCTTCGCATGACGTGCACTTAAAACTCAAAGTTGCGAATAACAGCTCCCTCAGTTACTCCCTCATTGTATTATTATTTTCAGAACTCACTGTATTTAATAAGGAAAAATCATTAGTTATTTTTTCTTGCTAAAGAAAAAATGGCTAATGATTTTCGATTAAAATATTTGATGTGGCAAACGGGTAAGTCCAAATCTAAGTTACAATATCCTTACTTTTAGTGCATAGTTATTTCACTTACAAACATTTTAGTGCATATTTGTGCACTATTTACCCAAAAAAAGCCCGAAACATTACTCATTAGTTGAAAATGTCTCGTAAAATTTGTCAGCAGTTGATTTTTCGTTTTTAATGCACTAAAATGCAGCAAATCTTCCGACTTGCTTTAAAATATATATATATATATATATATATATATATATATATATATATATATATATATATATATATATATATATATATATATATATATATATATATATATATATATATATTCGTTTAAAGTAACTAACTTCCGAATGTTTACTTCAATATTCACTTTAAGAAACAGCAAAAGACTGCAGCTAAACAATTTAGTCTTTTCAGTTTCATTTAAAGCCTAAAATATTCTGCATCGCCTTTGAGAAGATCTTCCGCATCTTTATATGACGTGCACTGAAAACTCAAGGCTGCGAATAACAGCTCCTTCAGTTAATCACTCATTTGCATGATTATTTTCAGAATTCACTGCCTCTCTCCACTGCGGAAATTTTTTGAATAGCTCACATTAATGAAAGTGATATATATGCTAATGGGAAAAGTTCGGGGCTCTAGCTTATTTCAAAGTTATTGAGCAAAAGGTTAATTAATATAGCTAATACTTATAAACTAACTCGGATTGTTAATATTTCAATAATTTCTTTTTATTTCGCATAATATTATAACTTTAATGCGACACATAGAGAAGCTGAAATGGTTTTTGTATTTAAACTGGACGAATAACATATCGGAAGGAAAAATAATAGTTGCTATTCATAGCCGTTTTATTTATCCACATCGAGCTTTTAAATATAATAAGATGTGTTTACTTGTTTTGTTTAAAAGAAAACTTGCATCAAGGGAGTAAATGTATGCTTAAAAGGAGGTGATAAACGTTATGTATTTTGAAAGAAGTTCATTTTCAGTAAATGATGCTAAACATTTTAGTGCAGTAGTTTCTTTAAAGACATGCAAAACACTTATTATAAAAAGCGGTTTCTTGTTTAATTAACTCAAGACTCGTTTAAGCTTCTCAACTGACTGACGATAGGGAACTATCAAAAAGTAGAGGAATTAAGGGTAAAATTAAATAGCGGGTAAAATGGTAAAATATTTTCACCGTTTGCAGCGGTACCTATCTAGTAATATTTTAATTATGTCATCAAACATATAGTTGATTCCAATCAAGAAATAAATGACTCTAAAGATCAAGGTATATAATACCAAAGGTCATTTTTAAAATTTGGTACACATATTGCAATATTTTGTGGATTATCAAAAATAATTTTTAGTGTTATTTAATAATAAAGATTCCGCACATAACAATTAAAGTATTAATTGAGATCTACTGATGTCCAGTACAGTACTTATTAAGTTAATATTAGGCATATTTTGATTTTAAAAATTTAACTAATATTAGACATTGATTTTAAATATTTTTCATGTGCAGGAGGGGCATAGTGGATTAGTTCATTTTGTTTGCTCACTTATGCAGTCATTAATGATTTTTTTTTACATTTCTTCATTTGTGAATTCACTTATTCATTCTTTTATTCACTTAGGTTCTGATTCATTCACTATTTTATTCCCTTGTTTATTTTTTCTCATACATTATTGATTTTTTCCTTATTTATTCCTTTATTCATTTGTTCGTTTAGTTATCCATTCATTTGATGAAAAATATTTTTAATAGTTAACTAGAATGCATTTTACTAGGATTGTTTTCACTCGCTCTGCCCGTTCATGTGCTTTTCTGAAAATTTTCCACTTTTTATTGAAGGTACAAATTTACTGCAAAAGTGAAAAATAATGTTTCAATGAAAGTTTTATTATAAAATACACTGTTCTTTCTTTATGTACTGTAATTTCCGAAACAACTTTCCATTTTTTGTTCATTTTGAAAAAGCTAAGTTATCCTAATTACTTCACTGCTACGCATTCCCACCCAGGTCGAACTTCCTCCATTCTGGACCTAAGAAAAGGGTGAAAGATTACCGCACTAGGTGTGTTTTCGCTTCCTTTCATTTTCATTTTATGTTAGCGTAATACATTAATTTTTCTTCTTAAATAGAGAACAGGATTCGAAAAGTAATTATCATACACCTAGACTCTGACGATATGCAATAACATGTATGAAGAAAATAACACTTTAAGTGTGGCAAAAGAAAATAAACCTACATTCTAACAAATTTATAATTTTTTTGTTTGAAAGTGAGTAAATTTCTTTGTATATCATGCAGTTCTTATTGTTGCGAGCAATTTATTTTCAAAAGTTCAATGGTCCTTTATTTGGAGTTTGTTGGAGCCGTTGCGTTTATAAAGCAAATGCAAATTTAACACACTAGCTTAAGAGCAATTGATTGCTTATTTTAGTGAAATTTTCTATGTTAACATTTTGTTTTTCGAAAAATGCTACAAAGTTACTTTATATATATAAAAAAACGTCGCAAAAAGGCAACCATAAAACAAACAAAACAAACAGACCGTAAAGTTAAATAGACGAGATATGACAGCTTCGAAATTATTAATGTGTGTTAAATTCGCTTGCTAATTAATTATGAAACTTTTATTACCTTTCAATTTACTCTTTGGTATTGAGAGTGGCGCAGCAAAGGGGGGATTTTGGGGGTAAAAACACCCCCAGAGTATTTGGTTTTAACATTATTGCCCATCCTAGTACTGTGGTTTATACACGTATACAGACTGTTATTTCGTTTTAGCATTATTGCCCATCCTACTACTGTAGTTTATACATGTGAAAAAAACTATTTTGATCAAAACACCACCTCCAGAAGGTAATTCTGGCTGCGCTAGTGGTATGCAGCGTACCTATGTAGGTTCAGGTACAAATACTAGGTATTTGAAAAAGAAAGTGACTAAAGTCGCATTTTCCGAAACCTTGTTTTCTTTGGAGCTTAGCAAATTAATTTATTAACTGAACGAAAAATTTTACAAAAATGTGTTGAGAAATATAATTTTTCAGGCTAAATTATTCCATTAGAATAAAAATAATAATTACAGTTTATTTAATAAGTATTACTTTTTTACCACAGTTGAGTTCTAGCACCAGATTTCCAGAACATCGTCAATGAATTATTAATTCATTCCTTGTTTTTGCTTAGTTTTAAAATTTAAAGATACCAAGTTCTTTAAATGAGCTACTAACACTGAGGCACAGTCACTCACTTTTATGGTTTTAAGGTCCTTGCTTGCGCTTGTGATTTTCCATTTCAATGGTAGTGGATCAAGAGTAGACGACTCTTTTTATCCAAAATGGCAGATGCGTCCGTTCTCTAGTTACAAAGGTCTCAACGGAATACTAATTAAAATAAAATGAAGGAGAAAACAGCATGTAAGATGCTCTTCTGACTATGTCTAAATTATCAATTAATTATTTACTCAAACTAAATTTCAAAAGTTATATCAAATGTTAAAATATTCTTTGAGCAAAGAACAAAACAATTCAAAAAAGTTATTAATAGAATATTTAAAATGAAAATCAAACTAAATATCTCTCATTTGTTGCATTACTTTTTCTTTGATGCAGGTATTTCAACTAACGATAATTATTTACCTATATATTTAATTTATCATATGTGCAAAAAAAAAAATTAGATAACTGATTACACTAAATTATTGGAAATAATTGGTACACCTGCAAACGTTTCAGACTTGAGAAAAAACGAATAATTCCCGTCAATAACTTGCATCAATGTGTTTTGAATTCGTAATTCATCATTTTGTTAAAGAATATAAGCATGCGGTCATGTGAAGAAACAAAAAGCGGAACTGATGTCAACAAAGAGAGATAGGCAGCTGAGTTTCTTAATAAGAAATACGAGTACCCAATGATATATCACAGAATCATAATAATAGTAGCATTGATATTAATAAAAGTTCAAAGAATTACAAAAAAAGATGCCAAACTTAATATAAAACAAGATGAAAACTGTATCTGTCTTAAACAAGCTTATTTTTAAAAATGAGATCTTTATGAAAGGGATTTTGGAGTGGCCACTACAGGATCAAATTAGAGGTTTGGGGAAAAAATGGATAAAAAATTGAACAAATTGAGATTCTTGCATTTTTAGAAAATTTGACGACTAAGGAAGAGTAGGGCTATAATACACTCATTGAGTTTCAAGAGTGGTAATTAATATTGTAGACTCACAGTTTAAAAATATACTTCACTGTGGCTACTACTAGTGCGTTTTAAACCCTGAAGTGGCCACTCCTGGTGCGTTTAAATTACAACTTCTAAGAAGGTCTGAAAGAGATGTCAACATTTTTATACATTTGCCAGATCGAGAGTGCTGTAAACTGTGTAAACTATTTTACCTATTCACGTTTCCCCACATTCACTTACTTTAAGGGAAAACTATATTGGTTATTTCAGTGTGTGCTCTTTTTTTTAAATGAAAAATCTTTTTTTCATCAGTTAGTAGAATACAGGAGTTTCGTAATTGTAAAACATTTTATATACTTGCCAGCTGGACAAACGAAGACTGCTGTTATAATTTATGAACTGGATAATTATTTCGGCTTCCCTTTGACATTTTCTTTGTTTTTTTTTTTTGTGTTCTTTTTTAAAAATATTAGTTAAGGTTCATATCTGAACATACACGTAGCAAATTAAACTCGAAGTGAAGCCTCTAAAAGGCACATACTGTATTTTTTTTATTTCATTACTCTTGGTTATTAAACGTTAATGTTCAGCATTAAACTCAATTTATTTTCTTTTTTTTTTTTGCTCTTAAAAAATCCATTATCTCTGTGCGAGAACAATTAAGAATTTTTTCTTTGTTTACAAGTTTCAGAGTTTTTCCAGATCGTATTGAAAATATGCTTTTAGTCACTTAATAGATAGATAGGTTAGCATTAAATAGATAGGTTTTAAAAAATGGAGTGGAGTGCTTAAACAAAGAAAACTATCCTATCAAAGTTTTGCCAAAAGCTGAACTCTTTTTTTTTTATCCTTCTATAATTCTTCTGTGCAATAAGACCTCTGTTTTTTATTTAACACTATATTAACAGCTGGAGTAGTGCGAGTGCTTCAATTTTAATAAAGTATCTAAAATCAAATACCTTTCTCAAATTGTAAACATAATATTATCATATAATTGCTGGTTAACATTAACTGTTATAACTTTACCATGCGTTTATATGTATTTTTAAAATATAAATATTTATTGAGAACCAAATAACGCATTTCAATGCGTGAGAATTAGAGTAAATATTGGTTACATTTACACTGTACATACAAACAAAAGGACGCTTGATTTCACACTGGTGGAAAAAAAAAAGTATGCCGAAGATATGTCTGTTTCATTGATAGTAATGAGCTCAAGTGTTAAATATTTTGCTAAACAATTATGTGCAATGCTTTGAACAGGTGAACGCTTGCATAGTTTATATTTATTTCTCCCTTTCATGTCTCTGTGTCTCAGAAACCGATTTTCATAGCAAGGAGATTCACAGATTGCAGATTGCACCGTCCCAACCTTTTTTGTGAGAATATCAAAAAAAAAAAAATTAATTTAATAACTGTATCAGTTCAGAAGCAAAAGGAAAAATGTCTTGTGTTTTTGAAGATCGTGTTTGTAAGCTGCAATAGCGAACATAAAAATTAATGTTATTTCTTCTCCTTCATGCAATAATTATTACATTTACAAACACATATTATAAATTGTATTTCACATGGTTTTCGAAGGTACTCGAGACATTACTATACAGATAAAACCAAAGATTTGAATTACTTGACTAGAAAAACTTCTACATATTTCAGTAATTTTTAAATTTCTTTATGTTTAGGGAACTGTAGAATCCTTTAAAAATAAACAAGTTACTACCACTGTTTGACTTAACGTAGTTTAATAGTAATAATAATAACAGTAAAAGTAATGATAATGATAACATTGATGATAATAATAATTATAATAATGATAATAATAATAATAATGAAAATAATTATTACAATAATAACAATAATTGTAATAATAATAATAATAATATTGATAATAATAAATAATTACAAAAATAATAATAAAAAAATAATAATAAAAAAATAATAATAACAATATTAATAATAATGAAGTTTTTGGAAAACAGTTTTTAACAATTTTATTACAGATATACAATGTTACAGAAAAATCAAAAACGGTGAAGGAACCAAAATTTTTCCATTTTGTTTCAATTCTGTGGAATGATCCATATATGCGTGTGTGTACACTTCAATTTTTTAAATATTTTATGTGTCCATTTACTTGTAAGAGTTTATCCTATTGTCAATTCCTACCTAAACAAATACTAAGAGCCTCTCACTAGAAAATGTTGTGTTCTGCAAAATGTATTCCTAGCAATTGGTTTTGACAGCGTTGCTCATAATTTTAATAATCTTGTAGTTGATTTTTACCACAGCTTTTCCTGATCGTTTCGATAAAACATAAGCAAACTGAGCAAATTCGTTTTTTTTTTCTTTCGTTTTCTTCTTGTGTGCGGATTTGTGCTGAACACATCAAAGTCGATTACTTTTACAAAATACCAGTATATTTCTGCTCATTTTGATGAAATAACTGGGTGTTGTCAAAACAGGAATGAATCGAAGCTTCCCTCACAGAAAATCTAAGAGCGTTGACAGGACCGTAAACATTTCTTGTATATTATCTAAAGCACTTTATGATTACTTTTTTCATGGCTATGTTGTTATGAGAAGAATCAGTTTTCATTTTATCAACCAAATCTACGCGTCTCCAAATCCAAAGTGCGCATTAAATGTAAATCTCCTTTTGGTTTTAACGCTAATTGCGTTTGATCTAATGAATCATTTAAATTAAAAAAAAAAAAAAAAACATCCCTGGCAGCACAAGTACTGTTCATAGGTTTCATTAACCTTTTTAAATGATTGTTACAACGTTTACATCTATTTTAAAAAGTATTTATTAAACGAAGTGTGCTATCTGGGATACTACTTGTGCTACGAGTATGTTATGCATATCTAATCGCCCATTTCGGGTTTCGTTGTGCATTTATTTATTCGTGAGAAATGATGTTCGATGATAAGTGCGTTATTTAATACTAATACCAAATTCAAATCTTAATAAATTTACTAGAATTCAACAAAGTACATACGCAACCTCTTCATTTACGCAAAATGCATTGGTGCTCAAAGGGTGTCCGAAAAATACTCGACACGTTTTAAAAATTTGTAGAAAAGCAACAAATTGCCGTATCAATATGCGATTTGCTCCATAATGTTTCATAGGTTCAAGAATTTTTTTTATGACATCATTAATAAAGAAAAATAAATACAGCTATAAGTATTCGAAGTATCGTCACAGTGCGAATTTGTTTTTATTACTGTGACGATACAACCGTCAATGTAAATTACTTGTAAATCCTTTTTTTTTTAAATTTTTTTTTGCAGTTTTTTTTCTTTCTTTTCTTTCTTACAATGGCATAAAAAATTCTTGAACCAATGAAGTATTGTGGCACAAACCGCATTTTAATGCGCTAATTTTTGCTTTTAGATAAATTTTAAAAATATTTCAAGGACTTTTGGGACACCTTGTATATTAGCGCAAAAATGAAATTTGAGTGAATGAAGCGGTTCCGTACCTAATTATAGTAAAATCATTTACAGTTGAACTTGCGAAAAATTATAATGTTAAGCGTTCGTGATACAACTTCAAACTGTGTTGAAATGATGACACAGTTCTTGCGAAAACACAGGAGATTTATTTACAGCTATGTACAGAAAGCGTAGTTACAACTGCTAAATCAATCACCAGCAATTAAGCAAATATAGATTAACACCGTATACTCAACGGTCAACCACGTATTTACATCAAAATACGAAAAAAAAAAAAAAACAGCGGAAAGCTAAAACGCACTTTCCAAATCAAGAACTACAACGAGACTGACTCCCGTCTTTGGCCGTGGCTATTTATAAATCTCGAAAGAAAAGTTTCTACAAAATTCGAACTGCTTCTCGATTTTCTTTTTTTTATTCATTCACGAATCTCATCAATGAAAAATAGGGGGTCCGTATACTTCAGTCGAATGTTAGGGGATTATATGTACATTACAAGAAACTATTTACAGGTTACGTTACTACAAAAATTTTATATGAAAGATAATGGAATAAACGCCCAATTAATCATAAAAAATAATTACTATTTACAGAATTTGTAACAATAGGCGATAAGAAGTCGTTGTATCGTCACAATAGGAATTCTTACTGTGACGATATAACCGTCAATGTATATTACTTATATAATCGCACTTTTTTTCGTTCTTTTTTTACAATGTGATAAAAAAATCTAGAGCCTGTGAAGTATTATGGCGCAAGCAGCATATTGATACCGCAATTTGTTACTCTTCTATGAATTATTAAAATGTGTCAAGGACTATTCGGACATCATGTATATTCAGCATATTTGTATGAAATCAACATTTACAAATAAATCATTCATATAAAAAAGTGATACAAAATTGTTTACATGAATTCGCATAAAACGTTCTACCTAACATGTTCTGGAGAAAAAAAATATTTTTGAAGAAATTGCATTGATAATTTGTTTATTTTTTTTTTCTTTCCATATTTAACTTGATAAGTTTTTTTTTTATATTCTTCTCCACTTTAATTAACATTTAGGTATTCAATTCCTTGAATATACTTTTCTTATTTAGCATCATAATCAGCGTTTGAAGTTTAAAAATAAATAGCAGTCTAGCTTTCATAGTGTTGGGAAATTAAGAAAATCTGAGATTGAATTTTGGGTTATTAAATATATCTAGAAAAATTTCTTTTTTTCCCTGCTCTTTTGAAGTGCGCTCTTTCAATCTATTGAAAGCAAAAAAAGGAAGCTAGCAGTAAGATGCCGTTGCATTCATTGCTTATTTCTAGTTCTTTGCTGAAAGGCAGAACATCAATTATCGTCAAATTTTTAAACGTAATGCATATTTTTAAAAATATTCTTTTTTATACATCGGAGCTGTCATAAACGGGTTTAGCAAACACTTATATTCTGAAAATAGGAGAACATATTTTTTATTTTATACTTAAAAGATTTTTCCTCCTATTAATACAAATATTTCTTTTTTCATTGCTATATATTTCTTTAGCAAATAATATGTTTAACTCTGAGTAAGAAAAGCTATTGAATCGCTTCTTCATTCTTGATCAATTTGAGTCTTTATTGTAAATATTGGATTCTAGGAAATAAGAGTTTTACTGAATATTTTCTTTTTTACACTCCACAAAATCTTTTATTAATTAAATGTATGAACCAATTCGATAACATTTTAGAAATATGTCTTTCTCGGCATGTTTCTTTTTTGATGGTAAAATATGAATTATGTGTTTTAATTTTTGAAAAAAAAAAATCTTGCGTTGTTATCAACTGAGTTTTTTTACCAGATCAATTTCAAAACTCTAAAATTATACTACGCATTGTTGTGCGGATCCTTTTTGATTTAGTGTTGTTAAAAATTTTTATAGCGTTGATAAAAATACTTAAAATGTCTATTATTAAGATGGTGTAACAAATGCTTTAAATCTAGTAAATCTAGTAATAACTAATTTATAATAAATGACGTAACTAAAACTCGAACGGAAAAAGCTACACTAATATAATTTATTTTCTAGAGCTGGGACGTACAATATGCGTGAAGGAAACTATTAATTTATCATAATTACGGAACCAGTATTTAATGTCAAATATAATTTAGATGTTCTATAGGTATAATTCATCATTTAGGTATTTCAAATTATGCTGATAGTGACAGACTAATATATAGATTTTAAACATAATTCGGTTTAGGCGGCTTTTTTGTGATGATGTAAATCACTTTAAAGAAAAGAAACATTGTATGAAACTGTGTGACGTGAATATGAGGTCATTGAACTAAGTTCCCGTTACAATTTACTTAAGTTTAGTAAGGTTTCAATTGAAATTCTTGTGAATTTTGGTGAAAGAGATGACTTTTCTTTCTTTTAGAAAGACTTTAAATCGTAAATTGGTAAATGACGTTTTAAATTGTAGTTAAGAATCAAAATGTTAACTGAGATTACAAAATTCCGTGCTTCATTACGTGCAAAATTACATGCCTCAAAAGGTATTGACGATACATTAATTAAATAAATGGTAACTAAATAAAAGTAGTAGTTCTAATTCAATAGAGGCTTCAAATCGTTGCACAAAACAACATAAAAAGACTCCAAAATATTTGCATAGTAACGCTGTCGCCTTAAAAAAAAGGGGGGGGGGCTACCTTGCATCCCATCCGGTACTTCTGATTTTTTAGGCTTTATCTCGGAAACAATTGCTCTGCAAAAACAGTTCTAGATTCATATTGTGGCAAATTTAGTTTTTTTTAAATATTCATAGTGTAGACCGACCAGTGAATGAACAGTTAAGCACATTTCATTTTTTAAAAATCCTAGTAATTTTAAATTCTATACTATACAGATCGTGATAGTTAAAACATTTTAATTGATCTATGTAAATATCTCTAAGAAATCGCGGTAACTCAAATGGTACCGCTTCCGACTTTTTTAGGTGTTTAAAGAAAAAATGGCACAACGACCCAGTGAATGAACACCTCGAACCAGTAAATGAACACAAATTGGTCCAGTGAATGAACATGATAAATTTTGATTCAAAAAGAAACTAAGTTTCTTTGAGATTTATCTATCTAACTATCTATATCTATTTATCTATCAATCTATTTATATAACTATCTATATCTATCTATCTATCTATATCTACCTTTTTATATCTCTATCCATCTATCAATATACCTTTCTGTCTATTTTTCTATCTACACATCTATCGGTCTATCTCTATGTCTATTTACCTATTTATTAATGTAATTATCTATTTTTCTATCTATCTACTTATCTGTATCCAGCTATCTATATATATATTTTCTATATATCTACTTATCTATCCATCTATCTATCCAGTTATCTATCTCTCTATATATCTATCAACTTATCTGTCCACTTATATACTTATCTATATATATATATCTACTTATCTATCTATATATCTACTTATCTATCTATTTGTGTATGTATCTATATATCTATCTAATTATCTATCTACTTATCTGTCTATATATCTACTTATCTATATACTTATCTATATCTATCTGTCTATCTACCTAATTATCTACCTATTTATCTGTCTGTACGTCTAAATATCTACAAATCTATTATCCTAATCATTATATTTATCTATCTATCTACCTGCTTTTTTACCTGTCTATCTATCTACATATCTATCTATCTCCTTATCAATATATCTACCTATATATATCTATCCACCTATCAATATCTATCGGTCTATCTACTTGTCTATATATCTACTATATATCTCTATATCAGTCTCTCTACCTAGCTATCTATCTCTATATTAGTCTCTCTATCTACCTATCTATCTATTAACCGCTACCCATCTATATATCTATCAATAAATCTGTCGATCTATCTATCTACCTACCTATTCTATCTCTATATTTTTCTACCTATATATCTATTTACCTCTTATTTTTTATATATCTATCTTTATATCTATTTATCTATCTATCTATATACAAACATACATACGTATCTACCTATCTATTCTCTCTCTCTTTGTGTGTATATATATTTCTATATCTCTATATCTCTATCTACCTGTCTATCTATCAAGAGAGATAAAGATATAGAAAGATAGATGTAGGTCGGTAGGTTAATATACAGATAGAGATATAGATAGATAAAAGATAAAACTCAGTAAAAAGTGCATTGTTTGCAAAAACAAAAATAAAAAATATTAAAATATATAATAAAATACATAAATAAAAAAGAATATAAAACTATCTGCATTATAAAAAAATATCGAAAATGAAAATAACTCAAAGAAATTTCAAATTTCTTTTTAAATCAAAAGAAATTTTGCCACTGTTCATTCATTGGGTTTTCGCAATTTTTCGCACCCAGTGACTGAACACCCCTCTACCTGAAAATCTACGCATTCTGCATTGACTGAAACAATTTAAATCCATAGCCTAAATATGTATACTTAATTTTTCTTTCGTAGAGTTAAAAAATAAAATTTATCGATAAAAATAAAATGTATCAAAATAATTGCTAGCACGAAACCAGCCTTATTATTTTGAAAGAGAGAAAGATAGATTCACGGCAGTAAAAATTTCAAATTTTTTTCCAGGAAAAAAAATACGTATCCAAAGTAACTAATCAGGTGTCAGATAGCTTAGAATAGAAACTTTAGACGCTAGAAGTCAGATAGCTAGAATAGAAACTTAGAATAAAGAACGCTTTTGTAGTGAATTTATTCAGAAAAAAAAATTTGGTAGCTTATTTTTTTTAAAAAACATGACTGGGTGGTGTTCACTCACTTGTCGGTCTACCCTAGTAGAAAATTATTAAAACACTAGTCATTTACGGTAAAAGTCGGAAAAAACTACTGTAACGTCTAAAATTACATGGTTTTATAGATTTATGAAAAAGTTGCATTCGGCGCTTGAGGTAAAAAACTTGAATTATTTTTTAGACTAATATCATAAACAACTCAGCAAAAAATCAGAACTACCTGATCTCACGCAAGGTCTAGTGTAGATTGGATCCACATTTTTTATTGCTTTAACTTTATATAGAGTTTTACTTGTTTATATAATGGATTAAGTTTTGAAGATTTCCGAAAACTAATTCAATAATATTTTTTCACTCAGTAATGGCTTCAAAATGTAATTGCATTTTATAGAAGAAGTAGAAGTACTTTATTTCTATACTTCTTAGACTCTCCTTCTATACTTCTTAGATTCTACTTCTATACTTCTTAGACTCTACTTCTATACTTCTTAGACTCTGCTTCTATACTTTTTAGACTCTGCTTCTATACTTTTTAGACTCTGCTTCTATACTTCTTAGACTCTGCTTCTATACTTCTTAGACTCTACTTCTATACTTCTTAGACTCTGCTTCTATACTTCTTAGACTCTATTTCTATACTTCTTAGACTCTATTTCTATACTTCTTAGACTCTACTTCTATACTTCTATACTTTTTAGACTCTACTTCTATACTTTTTAGACTCTACTTCTATACTTATATACTTTTTAGACTCTACTTCTATACTTCTTAGACTCTGCTTCTATACTTCTTAGACTCTGCTTCTATACTTCTTAGACTACTTCTATATTTCTAAACTTTTTTGACTCTACTTCTATACTTCTTAGACTCTACTTCTGTACTTCTGTGCTTCTTAAACCCTACTTCTATACTTCTTACACTCTACGTCTAAGTTCATACAATGAAACAAACATTTTTCTTATTTGGAGTCATTGTAGGGTGTATTGTGCATCAATTTATGCGTCGGTTACTGTAAGGTTGCCCGCAATGAAATTATTAGATTATGAAATTGGTTCCACGTGTTAACTAGTTTTCTTGTGCAACTTAAGCGATTATGAGGAGCTTTAGCAAGTAATAATAGAATTTAATTATGAATTTGCTTATTTTTTTTTACTGAGGTATATACTCTGGTAAGGAAACCTTTCGAAAGGTCTATAGGGGTCTGCACATCCCTTACCCCGCTTGTTTCCCCTCCTGAAAGCAGCCAAGGGGCATCACTGCAGTTATTCCCATTTTCATTCTTATTCCGTCCTATTCCTCGAGTTCTCTTTTTATCCTTCTACCGACAGCAGCGACATTATTATTCCTGAAGGAAATGCAGTGAGTCAATATTTGACATATTCCATTATTCACTGCAGGTCACTGAACTAGTGAAAGTCACGGAAGAGCTTCATTTGCTTGCATCGCATGGGTGAATGATGACAAGAGAACTTTCTTTTGCATTCTTTCAGGATGGATAAAAGGCAAGTTAAAAGGAGCTAACAGTTTCTTTCGTTTTAAGTGAGATGCTTTTTCAGATAATATTTGCGAAGGCAAATGAGCAGAAAATCTATGGAAAACAGTCTTTCAAATCGTTTATCCATTCGTTCAATGCAATTCTTAGTAATTTCATCACTGTAATGCAGCAGTAAAACAATATTCATCAATATAATACAACATTAAAACCACTGTTCTTCACTTATACTTGTCAGATACATTTTTAAATTAAGCACTTTACCTTAAAACAATTGATGTTTGTTGAGAACTGAAGATTTTCCTGATTCAAAAAAACTAAAAAAGTTCAAATGCGAAGAGCTGCGTATGCTCTACTGAGTCTCAATTGCTTTTCTTACCACACGGATAAGTATGAAAAATGCTTTCAATTAGATTACTTATACTTAGTAAAGAAAAATATGCTTCAAGTAATATCAAAGCTTTGTGAAAGATAATAAGATTTAGTACACCTCCATTTTCTTCTTTTAAATTAATTATAAAGCTTTTTTTTTTCTTTTGTCCGAATATTTTTCTTGCACCAAGTCCATAATAAAACAGAAATACAGCTGTTTAGTACATCGATTGTTTAAAAATATGTTAGGAATTTCAACGTAAATGATGTTAGTGAAACACTTGATTGCTATAGTAATTATCAACTGTATTCCCTTAACAGGAAGTTTTCCACAGCCAATTTTAATTGTTCTATGCATTTTTTTTCCTCATTTCACTTTTTGAGAAAGCACATTTTTTATTTCTTAAGTTAGTTAGGATATTTGTTTTGTAAAGCTGTAGAGGTTGCTTACAGCAAACTTCCAAACTTCCAAAAAGGGAATAACGTTAGACTTTTTAAAAAATGGTGTAGTTTTCATATAATTACAATACACAAAGAATTTCTTTCACAACAATTGTTTCAGACAACAGTCCCTTAAAATCTCCAGTAGAATACAAACTACATCCCAATACATTTTATTATAATAAGGACAACAATGCTTTAAAATCCAAACTACAGTCCCTGAAAATCCGTAATAGAGAGAAGCAGAACACGTTAAAGTTGGCGTTTGGCCCATTACCTCAGTGCCCAAAACTTTATCTATATAACAAAGAAAACAGTCCAAAAATACTCACCACAAAAAACAACAATCCCTTAATATCCCAAAGAAAATAAGGTCATTAGCTCTTAAGTATCTTTTAGGAAAGACAACAATCCTTAAATATCCTCATTGAAATAAGAACACAGTTTATGAGAATCCGCATTAGTATAGCGATTACAGATTGTAAACAGCATCAACAGTAATCTCTAAAAATCCTCTAGAGAGCAATCCCAAAAACTTCTATAGGAATAAGTTTAACAACACATTAAAATTTTAGTACAATAAAGACAACAGTGTCTAAAAAATCCTCGTAACAGTACAAACTACAGTTCCTCTAAAATTCTCCTTCAGAATAATTACCACATTTTCTTAATAATATTCCTTAAAATATAAGACGCCAATAAAAACTCTAGTGTGAAAAATTACAACAGTTCCTAAAAATGTCCATTAGCATAAGGACAACAGTTCACAAATAAAATCAACAGTCCCTCTGAAAATCTTTAAGCTAATTCTCTGTTTTTACATAAAAAATCCCCACCTAATTCTGTCTCTCTCTCTATATATTTAAATTTTCGTACTTCAGTTTTTAACGTCTCTATAGACTTTATATTTTCAGCTTTCTAGTTTCCTGATAAATGACTTCAAGGAGATTCTAATGTATCTTAGCGGATATTTTTAACTGTATATTTTATTTAAAACATCATTACATAAGAGCCAGTCTCAAGAAAAGATTGATTTTTATTTCACTTTCAAATAATCTTTGGTTTAACTGTACGGCTTTCTGGAAGAGGACGGTATAAGAGAAGAGCTGATGTGTGCATCACATGACTTCTTTTTACTCCAATTTAATGTCATTTCCGTATTACTGGAAATTTTAATGTGATTCAAGAGCTTACTCTCTAAATATCACCAACAGTGGCCAAATTGAAACCCAGATTTAAAAAAAAAAAAATCGCCAAATTTGTCGTCAAGTTGGTGACAAAACTTGGCGACCAAAAGACTGGCCATATATCGCCAAGTGACCCCAAATTATTACACCACTTGAGTTTACATCGAAATTAACAAGGATTTCCCCCCAAAAAGGGGCAAAAGACCCCTTTAGAAACACCCGAATGCAACCAAAAAGGGAGGTGCATAACTAGACCCCCTTAGGAGTCTACGCACCAAATTTCAACTTTCTAGGACATACCGTTCTTGAGTTATGCGACATACATACGCACATCCGCACATACATCCGCACATACAGACGTCACGAGAAAACTCGTTGTAATTAACTCGGGAATCGTCAAAATGGATATTTCGCGTGTCTATACGTTCTTAGATACTCATCCACATGTGGTAGAGTCGAAAAAAAAATCAACATTCATTCTGGGGTGAGCAAAATGGAAATTAAAGTCGATTTTTGGGTGAAAATTTTTTCGCGAATACAATGCTTCCTTTTTTGTAAAAGGAAGTAAAAATATACACATACAAAAATAAAGTTACGATTTTCTCAAATGTTAAAACTTCAAGTATGAGAGAACACTGATAGAAGATTATTTTAACCAGCAAAACATATTCATCCAATTTTACTTGCAGTCTATTTGCGTTTACGAAAAGGCGTTGAGATAAAAAAAAAAAAAAAAAAACTTTGCTCATCATTAGTACTGCGGGTTGTCAATTAACACCACACGTGCGACAGCCCTTATCAAGATAATAATCTTCTAGCAATCCTCATTGAGTTTAATAAAAAGTGTGTTAAAGGAAAACAGTCATATGCGAGAATATAATATGACGCTGATAACAGGCAGTAAACGGCAACATTTTTATTCTTGCAGAGAAAAAAACCTTTCACGGCTATTAGAGTGAATTATTTTGCTAACGTATAATATGTTCAAGCGTTAGTAGAAAATATTCTACCACCGCTAAAAGCATATACTTATTTTATGGCTAGTTATGGGCTAGATGCATAAAAAGATAATGCTTTGCTTTCATAAAATGATACAAAATATTTCCTTCTGTAAGAGAAGTTACTTATCTCCAAAAATAGTTCAGGTATTTATACAGTGCAGGCCAAATTATTAGACTAAAGAGTTTTTTTTTTTAGTACACTATTTTTACTAAGATACTATTTACTTTACTGTTAAAGTACAGTACATACTGTGCAATGATTATTACGTTATGTTAGCATAATATAATGTTTGCAGGTGGCAGCACTGTCTGCTTTGTTCTTTATTTATCTACCTACCAGGAACACAACCTCAATCAGCTTAAACAGTTCACTAGTTATTTTTATTAGTGTGTTCTGTTATATTTAAAGTTAGTTTTAGGTAATTAGTGAGTATGTGTATGTGAGTATATATAATGGTGAGTATAAACAATTTTTTACCTCCTTTTTTAAAAAGTTAAGAAATGGTGTAAACCTTGTGAAAAGTATGCCAAAAAGGCTTAAAATGCTCATCAAGAACAAGGGAATGCATACTAAATATTACATAATTATTTCACTGTTCGTTAATGTGTCTATAGTTATGTAATCAATAAAGAATTCGCTTTTAAAACAGTCTTAGTCTAATAATTTGGCCAGCACTGTATTGGCGGTTTTGAACTAGGTATCAAGTATTCAATCTACAGAAAAATAAATCTACTTTTAAATGAATTGCAACTATTCACAATTTCAATAGCACCAAAGTTTGATAGTGAACACTAACACGCTTTTATTTCTACACTCGTTTGATTCAAATCTCTATAACGGATTTTATATTTTCCTGATGCCTTAACTAGTTTTGCAGATGAATTGAGTGTTCTTTTTTGTAATAGTTTTTGATAAGGAATAGATTAGGGGCACGTGTGAACAGTTCCCATATCCTCTTCGCAACAAAAATATTAGTGTAGAGTTAAGAGTTAAAAAAGGGTGTGGAGATTTATAATTATTATTTTTGTATATTCAGTTTGTAAATTTATAGTTAATAGTTGTTAATTTTCTTAATTATTTTTTTTTACAGTTTTAATATTTTTTACTTTTTAATTTCTTTCGTTACTAAATAGTTGGTTAAAATTTTAGTGTTATATAATATTTACAAAGGAAGAAAAAAAGAAACATATTTTCCTTTAACTAAAAACTGAAGGTTAAAATATATTAAATCCATCATCATATTCTGTATGAAGCTTAAACGCACTATATAAGAAGAATAATCTTTACATAATAAAATATTCCTTTTATTGTTTAGTCTTATAAGTTTTTTCTTGTCGATCCTGTGATAAGAATATGCTCCGAAACTTTAAAATTTGACAGTGAGCAGAGATATGCAGTTTTTAAGAAATATTTTCTTATTGGCAATTACTGTACAATTTAAACTGAAAAATGTTACTATACTACTGTATGCGACTATAGGTTACAAACCCTTCAATGTAATTGATATATACGTATATGCTTCATATTAAAGAAATGTTCGTTGAAAGTTTATGCTTGTCAGGCAGTTTTTAACTGTGTTCATATGTGTCCCAGGCTTGTTCACATGAGCCCCCCTATAGGGGCACATGTGAACAATTGAAGACATTTTTTTAAAAAAATTCCAGAAAGTAAAAAAATATTTTTTTTAATCTAAAAAAATTGCAGGGTACAAAGAAACAACTATTCAACCCCGGAAACATTTTTGCTCTTAGAAATTGATAATATGTTTTGAGAAATTAACAAATTTTAAAAATGTTCACATGTGCCCCCTATGCATTTTTAATATATAATGCATTTTTATATTTCATTAAGCTTTTAATGTCTGTGAATGATGCTTATAAAACATAAAATAAGTTTATAACAGTATTTAAATGGTGATTCGTTTTAGGATCGTTTGCTGTTCTACTGTCCCAAAAATGGTCATGTTGTCCACTTACCAGATCATAAACTAATTTTTTGTTTATTTTTTACTGTTTAGAGTATGCTATCATATTTCTAAATGTTTAAGTTTAATTTTAAATTTGTTATCTGATAATCAGAACCAGTAATGAACCAAAACACCAAAAGTTTATTTTTGTTCTTCAGAATTTGTAAATGAAGTTTACAATTATAAACTATCATCTAGTGCTTTTTTTTCAAACAGTGATGTTCCCCTATAAACAGAAACATTAAATTAAATTAAGTTCATTTAACTAAAAATTAGAAGCATTCATTCACTCTAGTGACGGAAGTTCGCACTGATTTTGGTCTCTGAAAGTGGTCCGCTGGCTATAAAACTTCGGGAAGAACCTGCCCTACACTAATATTAATATTACGGAGAAAATATGGGAACTGTTCACATGTGCCCTTAAATGTTATGTACACAAGTACCCCATCATTTACCTTAGAACTGACTTGCAAAAATAAGGAATTCTTAATTTGATTTTAAAAAATAAGCGTTGTCATATATTTACTTAAATGTTCATATAATCTATATATATATATAAATGAATGTTTGTCTGTATGTCATCCATGAACTCAAAAATTACCCGGCAGATTTGGCTGAAACTTTCACCGTTAGTTATTTTTGGTACTGGGAATGTTTATTGACCAGTTCGAAAAAAATCCGATCGATAGTTCCTTTTTTATTCCAATTTAAGTCACAATCCATTGGATAAATACGAATAAAATTATCGGCTGCATAAATTAATTCGCGTGAAAGATCTCATTGATAAGAAGTTAGCTGTTGCCATTTTTCTTGAGTTTGAACAAATAAATTCTTTCTTTATTGTTTTATGACTTTTCATGCAACGGGGGGATATAACTCTTTTTCTGTTTGATATTTTTAGCGATTGATTGATCTTGCAAACTGCGTGAGTACAAAATTTGAGTATAGTCACGGCTTCACTTGATACCTGGACCGATTACCGATTATTATGAAAATTGCTATATATATATATATATATATATATATATATATATATATATATATATATATATATATATATATATATATATATATATATTTTTTTTTTTTTTTTTTCCACGGAGAAGGTACATAATATGCTCATTGAAGCCACTCGCCACCAGGTGACACTGCAGAGTAGCAACTTCTGCCCCGTTCAACCGATTGTCATGAAAATCAGTATAATGATGTATTTTTTTGTTGGCGTAGCAACGCGCGTCGGGTACAGCTAGTGGTTTAAAAAAATTAAGTTAAGCTCACATTAGTTAAATTGAAATATGTTTTCGCATAAAGAATACAGTGATGAAATTACGTACAACACCTGCTGAAACAAAGAAGTTGTCACCACAAAAACATGAACTTGCTCATTCTCCTAAAAGTTTGGCCAAGAAGTAGGACGGGTACTGCCATTACTTGAGAATTTTTCAAGGTTTTTTGCTTGACGCTATCTTAGTACACATACAATGTTCACATATGCCCTCTTTTCCCTTTTATATATTTAACAATATCAATGCTTATTTTCGTTAAAACGTCAATATTAGATTTGACTCTGTTAATAAAAGTAAGTACAATGTTTAACTACTGGAATGAGACAGTTTTCAATTTTTTAAACAATGATTCCGTTGTCATCAGAAAATTTATTATTATTTCCACCGTTGATGCAAGACAATACGATGTGCTTAGAAATAATTTTAAAAACTTCAATTTCGTATATTGCAAAATAATAATAATAATAAATTTATATTCAAAATTAGAATTTGAAATTTCTTCAAACATCACATTCGATATAGTGTTCCAGTAGAAAAAAAGCATTTAACATCATTTCTCTATCTCGATTGAATCATTTTGCAGTAATTCTAACTGAGTTAACTCAGTGTGCAGTAATTCTAACTCAGTCCTTGTTTTAGCCCCGTTTTTAAAAATTTTTAAATCTGAAAACCAACAGCGAATTATATGTGTCAGATTTCGAAATTTTCTCGAAGCACACACCAATAGCACACTGCGCCGGACTTCAAGAAAATCTGCAATGGCGAAGATAAAAGTTGCTTATTTTTGCATTGAGTTGACGTGGAAATACACTATCAATACTTTCAATATTAGTTTGTATTTTGCTTTATGCATTTATTACTTGTTTTTGTACGCTAAGAAAATACGCTGATTGATAATAAAAGCGTTTGTTTAAATGTTTCAAAACATTCATGATAGCAGACAAAATGCGGAAAAGTCGATCAATACCAGTAAATGATGTATGTTCTAATTACGTTGTTGGAGTTATCGGATTGAAATACCGTGTTGTGCCAAGTATACTATTAGTAAAATGTTCGTAATAGCTTTACCCATAGAACTATTTTCCTCCATATAAGTATGCTACAAAATGTCGATGCGAGTATAAATCACATGCATCACACGCGCATTTTCCGCCAATTCAAGATGACGGTAAAGAAAACTTCTTTGTCGTATCACTTCTGTTATCACAAAAACACATTTACAGAGACGTTATCGCGTGAACGAAATGAAGTCGGTGGCTCGTATTGGGTTTATACGTATTAATTCCATTCCACGAAAACAGTCATTTTGTCCAGCACGTGACGTCTCATATGTTTCATGAAAAATAATAATTTAAAATATTAATGAATAAACTTTGTCTGCTTAACAAATAACAAACTTATGCGTGATTTCTTAAGCAAAATATTTTGTCATCACCCTTTAAAATTATTACTATTAAATGAAATATATGAAGTGTCATGTGCGGTGCAAAGGGCTGACATTTTCGTAGACTGGCCTAATTACGGTGTGTGGGTGTGTTTTCGTGAACACTTTTTCCAATCTGTTTTGATAGGTATTTGTGAAACGTTTTTATGAATGACTTTATTCATGTGTAGCTTTTGGGACCTTGCGGATACAATAAGAAGGAATATCCGATTCGTTCACTATTAGAAACGAAATCTCACTCATCAATAAACACTACGATTAAGAATATAAGTATAAAAGATAGAAACTAAATCATAATATTTAATTGATATTGAGTGATTATTTGATAGCATTTCGTTAAGACAATTAACATAAGCAGACATTTATTTCCTTTTGTTTCTTTTTTTAATGAACTTACTTTTAAGAATAACATAATACTTGAAAAATAATTAAATTAATAAAGAAAATTATCATTTTGAATTAGAAAATAATGCTTAAAAAAATCAGTAATCAAGCGTTAGCGAAGTAACAAAAACTGACATCCCTCTAGGGAAAAATTGAAATTTATGAAAAAAAAAAAAATAGCACCATTTTTCAATACAAAACTAAATTAGTAGCCAACATACGCCGAAAACCACGAATTGAATATCTGTTTAACAGTTGCTATTCACATCAGCTGTTAAAAGAATGGGATTATGAAAATAGATTTTAAGCATCTGCTTTAACTTGAAAAAATCCGGATGTATATTATTCACTGAAGCATTCGAGAGTATAATGATAATGGCAGTGCTATTAACATATGGAATTTAATTTTTCAGGAAAGAAATATAAAACTATTTCTTCATTAAATGTGTTGCTTAATATCATATTAAACTGTGTTTAGTTTGGAGAAAAAAGCAAATATCCAAGGAATTACACAGTCATACATCGTCTTTTTTAATTCACCATCAACAAATAAAATGTTGCTTAAAAGATGTAGGCATATTTTAGTTTTTAAACTTCAGAAAAGCTTTAATTTTTTATATGGATATATTTTTCACTTTGAAGCACTCGAGATACTGGCCCCCGTTAATGATTTTTTTTTAATTCCAGAATAGAAAATTAATGCTCTTATTAAATAAAAGTTATCATTACATTGTTAATTTTTTTCAATGATTCATTTACTTATTTTTCTGTAACTTAATGTTTTACTTACTTTTATTGCTACGCTACACTTAAGAGCACAGACTTAATTTTCTGAATACTTTAGTTATTTTTGCTGCAGAACCAGTTTTTTCAAAGTGTATAATAGAAGCAAATAATTTGAAATGCTTTGTACCGCCTTAAGTGGTAGTGGAGAGAGTAAAGTTTGCTCTGACTTTATACCGCCTTAAGTGGTAGTGGAGAGAGTAAAGTTGGCTTTGAATAAAAAAAACATAACTCACTAAAATTGTTCGAACTTGAGAATTGTTTCACAAAATATAATAGATAACTTTCTTTAATAATCGATGACCAGGTAGAAATTGGAAACATGAAAGGTCAATGAGGTCAATCAATGGCCCTATTGTTAAAAATTAACGCATGTCCTGTATATCATGTACATAGTCATTCTTATATATTATTTGAATGACCTGACTAGTATATGCTCACCCCCTGTGCATCTGTATACAATAAGACTATGACCTGTGCACCATCTGCACGTCCTGTATAGTATATGCTCATGTGTTGTAAATCATGTATAAAATTGTATTTTAAACATTAATTGTATAAAATACGCCTATGTCCTGCATATCATGTACGTGGCCTCCTTGACGAGTATTCAATGCAGTTCTCTAAAATTCACAGCCATGTAGGGTTATTTAGGAGTTTCAAATCAAAATGTATTTTTTATGTATTTATTTTTCAATGGGAAAGCGACAACTTCATAATTTCTAATTAAATATTTCAAGCTTCATTTTGCTTAAGTTAAATATTCAACAAAAGCTGGCGTTGTTTTTTTTTTTTTTTTTTTTTTTGACAACACTTCGTCATCCAAAAGCTTAAAAGACGGTAAAAACAGCATGCTTATAATGTAACGATGCATTTAAAGTACTAATTAATGTTACAAATATCATGCACATTAAGCCGAATTTTTAAAATGAGGTTATTAGTGACAACTTACTTTAAAAAGCATCATTAAAATCTTTTTACCCAATAACATATACAGAAAAAAGAAACTTATAGTTGCATTTATATATACTTCTACAGTTTTAATTAACTTTATTCATTAGTTTTCCGGAAAAGTGTTAATAGAGAATAATTTTCAAGATATTTATAATACCGAAAGTTTCAGCTTCTTTAACACTCGAAAATTAGAAGTCTATATGATAACATTAATTATTTAATGAGGCTGAAATAGAAGTTCCTGAATGCAACTGACAATGCTTCTCTTTTAAAACCATTTAACTGCGGACGCTAACCTTGCCAGCCTCAATTAAGTCTCAATATAGAGCAGGAGCCGACGTGAGGTGCCTGGAGATTAGCTTTAACTGGGCTCTGGCGCAGTTAACACAAAAAATAAATGAACGAAAAAGATGAAGCTTCGCCACTCCCCTGAGTTTTTAACAAAACCCAAACCCTTCAATTCCTTTTTCCCTTTAAAAAAGTTCTAGTGAAGTGAGTTCGTGAGATTCCGATATACCGCTTCCTTCAGATCGATGGAACTCTGCCGGCAGACGGCGCTGCCAACGATATCGCTCGATAGGTGCTAGAGGGGTCCGTCTTAGGGGTCCGTTTGGCATTTATCGTTTCTTCAGCTTGCCCGAAGGGGCACTTTGGCGTGCGACAGACCACTACTTGGGGCACACTCCAGAGGTAAGCCCTCTTCACGTGTCCCCTTCTTCCCCCCCCCCCCCCGCGAAGTTCCTTTGAAATTTATAGATTCTCCTGAGCAAAGTGCGGAAGTAAACTCTCGCGTGCAAATGTAATTTTGTACACTGGGGGGTCAGAACAACGGAATGTTTCATTCATGTGCCTCGTACCATTTAGGGTTTCGTGTTTGTTTCAGCTTTCACGGAATGCAAGGGAGGGAGATTTTTATTATTTTTAGATATAACGGAAAATACTTTCGTGCATCTCTTAAGCTTATAGTTTTCATAAAGAAATGCTTATTTTTCATACTCAACGATTTTTTTTCCTTCTAAATACTAGCAAAAACTCGTGCAAGGTATGGCTTGCTTGTGGAAACAGTTTCTCCTCTAAACACGGATACTGTTTTTTTTTTTTTTTCCTACCTGATATGTTCAACCTTATACAGAAGATAAATCTATAATAAGATTTTTGAAGAATTTTTAATGAATAATACGCCGGGAAGGGGGGGGGTGAATTTTACTTCACTGATTTCAGTTGAAACTTCAAGCACTTTATAAAATGCTTGACAACTTTTGTTGATTCCCTGAACATATATCAACTACATGAAATAAAGTCGAATTTGAAAAAATTAATAAAAACAATTGTGCTTGAAAAGTAAAATAAGATATAACTTTTTATCGCTCATATTTTGAAATTACTCTAGACACGTGTTTCGGGGTTGCAATGAACTCCTTTTTCAATCAATGCCTCAATCAATTATGCATTTTTTTTTTTTTTTTGATCAAATAAGCGAATTTAATTTAAAAAAAATTAAGGTGCTGCATGATATAATGCTTTTAGAATTTCTTTGCGCAACTTTAATCTTTTTCACAAGAATAACTTACCAGAAAAATAATGATGCCGCCTATTCTTAAGAAATTTTTCGAAACAAGTAACGAAACTACTCGTAATTATTGTTCAATATTAGTAAAAAAAACATTTCACAAGAAACATTAAATATTATTTAAATTCTAAAGTTAATGCAGAAATTTAGTGAAATCGTAGGCAATCTAAAGACAAAGATATTATAAAAATAGTTTATGCTTTCATCAAGCATAACTTTTTTAAGACGATACGTCAAGTGATCTAATGCTCTCCTCTTAACAGAAATCTGAGACCAAAAAAAGAAAACAAGTGTATCACAAGTGTATCGGCCGTCCTCCTTATTCATTTTTAAAAAAATCTGAAGTCAGTTTTTTTTTTTAAGTTTTCTTTTTTTTTGTCCTTTGCCGTATATTTTTTTTTTATTTCAAGCCATATCTTTTTGATTATGATCATGAAAAAAAACACTAAATCATTTTTATTTCACTAACGACTGACAGTTAAACGATTATAAAACTTCTAAGAACTAAGTATGAAAAAAACATATATGACAAATACTCTCAAAACCGGAAGCTGGAATAAGATGCATAAACTTGACATGCATTTTATAATTTCAAAGCACACATTTCATTTTGTATACCATATTTTATTTAGGTTAATCTTCCTTTCTAATCATCATTCAAAACTGAAAGATAAACTCCTGTCTAATAGGTTTATACACAGCTTGTTCTAGCAAATAGCTTGTATACTAGACTCTAGAACATAAAACTGAATTTCTATCATTTTTTAATGATTATCATTCGCTTGAAACAAACGCAAGTACCGCATGGAATCCTTAGAGGGAATTTTACTTTGTAAGAACTTCCTGCTATTGATATTTTATTAGTTTACAAAATGTAAACCAACTAAAATCTCGGAGGAAAAATTAATTTTTAAGTAAAACGTGTGTTGTTACCCGTTCCAGGGTCATCGTGAATAGGCTGAATCATTTACTTTTACTCAAAGCATTAAATGGGTCACACTTTCATGATGAAAAGCTCTTCCCTAGCTATCTTCAGAAATGTTTTTTAGATGCTAGTGAAAACTAGTCTTCAAACTAAAATTACGTCATATACGTATAACAACTTGATTCTTCAAATTGTTTAATCGTCATCGTCTTTTTTTTTACATAAAACTAAGCATGTAAAGATTATATATATATATATATTTTGTTTTTAGAATTTACGAAGAAAAAATAATTTTGTTTCAATATTTTAAAACTTTTTATAACTATGATACTTTCGGAATTTAAACCATTTTTAGGATTGCACAAAGTTCAGTTAAGTAACGAAAAATAAACCATTTTTCAAAGATATCAAGATACTTCTCCAGAAGCATATTATTTCTTCATAAAAAGTTTCAAACTGGAAGACTAAATATATTATTTTAAAGTTTCGTTAGATTGTTTTTTTCTTTTTAAAAGTTCTGCTTATGAGACCCTAATTCATTTCAATAATAACTATTAAATATCTAGCAGTTGAGAACAAACTGATATTCGGCATGTATTTCTTAGAAACTAAAAATCTTCAATTAATTCGAAATACGAAGTAAGCGATATGAAAACGCAGATTTTTTAAAAAGCATTATGGAGCCAACAAAAAAATAATAAAATACTCAAGTATGAATAAAGACCAGAAAATGAAAGCATAAAATATTAAAATAGTACTAAAAAGACCAAGCGAGATGGGTTTTCAATTTCTGTCACTTTAGCAGAAACTGGAGAGGAACAATGGTGATACTTATCGTAATCAGCGCATGCGCAGAGCCCCTTGTGTGTATTGTTTACAGAGTTGTACCCATCAACTGGAGATTATTCATGACATTGCGCTCTTACTACAAGCAGAGGTGTCAGATTCAGTGGTCTCTATAGATGCGATATTCATGACCTACATCCACCTGTCATGCTCTCCTCTGCGTAAACATGAGCTGACTTCAACATTCATACAATATAGAAACACTAATACATGCGCTCATATACTATGCTCCTGCTTATCCACTCACATAATAAAGATTAATTGAACTATTTTAACACAGTTACTGTACCTACAAGAGTTTTCGTGATTTTGTTTTTCGTATTAGAGGCATATACAAGAGGATTATCTGTATTGCAAGGATTATTTGTTTATGATCATGTCTTGATGGCCGTTTTCATTGGGTCAATCGACGATCAATGATTTTTAATTATTGATTAATTTCAATAGCCGCCAATATTTTGAAAGGTTACATTATTTTGAAGGTTTAACGGAGAGTAATTTTAGAGAAATAAGAATGAGTTTTGTTTCGGAGGCAGTTGTGTTAGTGGAAGGGGGGGGGGGGTAGGAGTAAAAATTTTATGTGGCAGTTGAATTTGTCAACTGTTTAGCAAGACAGAAGAACATAGCGGAGGATGGCCCAAAGCGGATAGGTTTTCGGAGAGCTCTCGAAAATTGTAGTATTTGGATTTTTATCGCAACAATTTCGGTTTTATTTCCTAGCAGGGCTTTCTTGAACTTCAAAATGAAAAGTGAATTTTGTATTATTTAAAACCTAATATTTATTTGTTATCGATTTTTACAAACATTTGAAAAACCCGCTTTTCCCTACCAGGGAGCCCAAGGCGGGTAAGCTTATCTAAGCTTACACGCAGGTAGTTGACTAGCTACCTGCCATTATATAAAAAAAATATAAAACAGTTGTGTACTTATCCAATTTAATGTCAGCACATTTGTTTATAAAACATAAAGAAATAACTGTTTAAATTAATAGACTAAATAATTTCCATCCTAAAAAGTAACTTTTTAAAGTTATACTCATCCTTTTGAATTAGAAAATCTAAGTCAGAACACGAGTCAAGAAATTATAAATAAATATATGATTAAATCCTATACCCGCTTTGCCCAAAGGCACGTTTTTTATTTTAATAATTATAACCTTAAATTAAAAAAAAAGAAACAAACAAAATGACTATCGCAGTTTGTAGTTGGATGGTGTCAAAAAAACGTAATATTATTGACAATCAAAACAATAAGCTGGTCTTCGACTAATCACAAGTTACGAAACTTCATTTTTTTATTTGTAATGTATCATTTTTTTTTATTTTAAGCCTGGTCGCGCCATGCCGCTTCCCTGCTGCTTTGCTGTCACTGATGAAAACTCGGGGGTGTTCATGTAAACACGACCTACGTATGCATCGCCGCTTACACATCATGGGGGAGGAAGGCATACGAAGGCCTACCCGCTTTGAACCACCCTCCCCTAAATGAAAATAAGATAAAATTTATAATGAAGAAAAAATTGCTCGTTTGTTTAAAAAACTTGAAAAATATTTAAAAATAATTCAAGTTCTGTTTTCAAAAATTACGCTTAAAATGGAAAAAAGTCAAACCGCAACAAATCGTTAAAATGCAACAGAAGAGAAGATTGTAAGCAAACATGTTCGTTGGTAATTTTTATCTTTTTTTTTTTTTTTTTTTTTTCGCTACGTGTTGTAAGTTTTTACGCAGATGGAATTGACTGCACTGTGGTCCTAAAGTAACTATACTTTGCATATTTTTAGCATAAATTCTTTTATTTGTTATCAAAAATCTGGGACTTGGCAGGACTTGATCTAAATACTCTAGGGACTCGTCAAGGAGAGATTGCAATGACTCAGGTAAACCGATTTTGGTTAGATCACGTTAGCTGTTAGTGGGACGAGATGTATATTTTTTGACATTGTGATTCAGTTGCATTGATTTTTAAGTTTCGTTCACAATGTAAAAATATTTAATTTAAAAAAAGGGACATTATTTACATGCTTCACTTTTCTTGTACACGAACTAATTATATCCTGTTACTGTGACTTCCTTGTTTCAACTAACTTGAAAGCAGTTTGAAAAAAAAAAAAAACTTGTGATAACATTTTTAGTTGAGTAAATAGATCTAAAAAGCGTCACTTGTTATTTCCAAGCCGTCCACAGCAAATATAATTTATTTTATGAAATTTATGAAAAAATATTGAATTTGGTGCAGTCATCAGCATGTTTAATATATTAAATACCCTTGATATTATAAATGCAAATTTCATCGGATTAAACTGGGCAAAGTACTTTTCCAATAGTGTTACCACTTTTTAAAACATCATCTTAGGAAAAAGGGTACAATTTTTTTTGATATATTTTCTCATGATTTTTGAGAACTTATGAAAACTGTTCTTAAGACACATATATTTAATTCTAAAAAATTCTGCTTCAATCTCTAACAGTTTGTGTCTAGATTTTGTAGAATAGGAGAGTTATAACTATGGAGCAGGGTATGTAGATAATATTTCATTAAAAAAAAATCAGTGGAATAGAAAGAAACGTTTTGGCAAGTTAAGTATTAGAGATATCGCGATAAGGAAGTATAAAAGAAATTAAAAAAGTTTCTTCAAGACATAAAATAGTAAAAATACTCAGTGGAACGCAGATTTTCTCAATCGTGTAGAGTCATCCATACAGCTTTTAGTTTTTAATTGAGGTGTTATGTGTGTAAAGACCTTTTAGGTCTTAGATCCATTCCTATTTTTATGCTTACGTTGCATGATATCCTGAAAGGAAATTGTTATGAGCTTCAGTTTCCAAAGTTAAAAATGGAATTTGATCTAGAGAACCCTGTTTTAGCTCGCATTTCATACCGGATATTGAACCGTTTGAAATCAACCATAGGTGCGTTTTACTTACAGTTAGTGAAACAATTTTATCACTTTCGAGAAACATAGTCACCACATAGCACTGAAATACAAATCTGAACAATATCTTAAGTCACACCAATCTCATAGTTTTGATTTTAAAATTTCATGAAAACCTTACAGATTTTAATAAAAAAAAAATAAGACATGACTCCATCTACTTAGACAATTAGTAGGTGACCTAGTTTGACAATTTGAAGTATGCTGTAAGACTGACACTTGCCATTCATAAGAGGCACTGTACTCAATTGATATAATTCATAATTCATTTAACAACCCACTTTTTTTTTACGAAAGTAAGTTTTTACTGCTAAAGAGTTTAGTAGATAGTACTTAATAACTTCAATAATGTAGCTCCAATATTATAATAATACAAAGTGGTGTAGTGGTTAGACATTGGTCTCTTACGCCCTGTGGCGCAGGTTCGGTCCTGGCTCCAGTCGATGGATTTTCAAGGTGCAGAAAATCGACAGTGTCCATGTCCTATGATTATGCGGCATGTAAAAGATCTCTCGAGCACTCGTTTGGCTTAGAGTGTTTTTGGCGCCTCTATTTTAATTAGAGCATCAAAATAGAGCCCAGGTGCATAAATCTGGTCGGGAAACTGAGCGTCAAAATTCTCGTTGCAAAAACATCCGCCGATAATGGTGCTATGCATGAAAGAATGGATGCTATTTCCGGAGAACGCTGTAGGTCTGCAAAAAGGAACTGCTTCTAACACAGCCCCGTTACAGATAGTTTCAATATTATTGACGATTTGAAATGCGCTCCTTACTTTGCCGGTTATATAAATAATCGCAAATATTTACTCTTACAAACCTTTTTTCCTTCAACAAAGATAAATAGCAAGAGTAAAATAATTTTTTTTTTGAATAGAACTATAATTATATTTAATTTGCATCCCCTAGTTGTAATTTCAGAAATCTGTATTGATTTTTTTTTTTTTTTTTTTGAAATTCTGCTGATACAAAAGGAACATTAATAAAAACTTGAATCAATGCTCTGCTCAACCATAAAAGCATATTATTCTTAAAAATGAGTCAAATATAGTTCACAGAATTATTACTTTAAACCTGTTTTAATTTTTTATTTCACTTATAAACTTGAAAATCTATGCAATAAATATTTATTGAGGTAAAAACATCAATGCTTGTCGCCAGGGCTATGCATCATTTTTTAACTTAGAGTCGTTTATATCATCGAAGTGTTACTTTGAAAGCGTCTTTTTTAAGAAAACCTTTTAAAGACAAAGAAATTTCAAAATTTGACTCTTTATTGAATAAAAATACTAGTCCTAGATTCTTGAAACGGAGGAACATATTTCATGAAAACTTAGTGTCTGCCATTCTTAGGCTTATCAAATATAAAAAATGTATCACATTATTTCTTTCTGATAATAATGATACGAGACATTGAAACGGTCATGTTCCAATCCAAGGTATTTGGAATCAATAGGACGAGTCTCTTTTCCCCACTTCTGATCTTTTATATCAAGTCATTTTATTTTCACTTTTCGTCTTCTCTTGACATGTTTTATAAAACGAAAAATATGAAAAATTGCATGTGATGTGAAAGATTTTTTCTCAGAGATGTATTTATTTTATATTCAGCATGCATAAAAGATTCGTTACTGTACAATCCTTTAATATCCTTAATACTGTCATTCAAATTTTATAGAAGCATTTTATTTGACAAGATCCAGCTGATGTGCGTTTTGTAGCTAAAAGTATGTTAAAATATTCTAATTTAGGTGGTTTCGTCAAATAAGGCAGTGCAGACTAATAGGACCAACACTGAGTTTTTGATGTAATATAGCAGGACTTCTCCAGATCGTGATTCTATCGTCATCAGAAAACCTAACTTATGATAAAGCGTAACCAGCAAGCAGTTTGATAACAGACAAAGATGTAGCAACAGTTATAACGATAGTCATTTCAAAATTACCTGATTTTTCCTACATTAAATTTTGTATTATCATTATGGTTCACTGTAATTTACAAGTGTAAATGTTGTTGATTAATCTAGAAAGCCTAATTACGTAGTTGACGAATTTAAAAAGGAAAAAAGGAAAATGTCGTTGTGTGCAATATTTTTTCTGTGATTTTATAACCCCTTGAAAAGCATATTGTATCCAAATAAGGCGATAATTCAGCTTATTAGAACTCCGGTGTCCATATTAATGCATCGAATATCCTGCACCGATCCGGTGCGCTACATATACTGCACATATCGTTGTCCCGGTGGAACACTGACGCAACTGCAAAAAGTGTAATTTTACAATACAACCAAATATACGGGAAACAACTTCATACAATGAAACATAGTTGAGTTACTGCCCTGGTGGCTGATAGTTGAAAAACAAATCTGTCAGTATTCCCCCGTATGGTGTGACCACGTTTGGGCCCAGTGACAACGATAACTCATTTTCAATTCATATTGCAGTTACGTCAGTATTCCACCGGAACAGCGATATGTGCATGAAGTGTGCACAGGAGTGACTAAAAAAAATAGCAGACCAGGACTTATCAGTGAAGTAAATATGGAAATTGGCCTCATTGGGGACCTGTGTTTCTATTAAAACCACATCGCCTTTCTTTAATAAAACTGATGAAAAACATAATTGAAACTTAGATTTTCGGATGGAGTTTTTTTTTTTTCTTATTTTTTATGAGCCATATGATGCAAAATTTGGAGCCAATTGAGTCATAAACTAGCCCATGAATCTTAGGGTGGCCTTTTTTAGACACACGGCTTACTGATTATACAATAGTTAGATACCAATGCTTGCTTAACATGTTTTAATTGATAAAAACTGACTAAATATGCTGCAAATGTAGCTAATTTTCCTTTTATTTTCTTTAATTTTTTTACGCATTTCATTCTAAAACTAAATTTACCTTCTCTGAACATTAATATTTTGTACCGAAAAGTGCTGTCAAATAACTTTGACAAATGTAATATTTTGCAACAAACTTAGTCATCAGGAGCCGTTGAAAAATATGAGGGAAAAAAGGCTCAGTTTTCAGAAAAAATAAACTATTAAAGTTTTGATGTCTAATCACTTCAAATCATGAGTTTGAAATTTTTGAAAAAAAAATTAATTTAAATTATTTGACTTTTATCGTTTGATCATAGGTAAATTTTTCCTAAAACTTATTTTCTGGGAAAACCTTGCTAGCAGCCGCGGTGTCAGCAACTTTTGCTGTAAAATGCATGGATTTTTTAGTGCCGCACAAAAAGGAAATTTCTTTTGACTCTATTTGATCTCTAACAAACTTATACGAATATTATTCAGATTAGCAGCAGCATTGGCACCCTAAATATCCCGGTTTTTCTAGTTTTTTGATAATGTACACAGGACTTATAAAGAGATAATTTCATAAACAATATTGGAAATGCTTGCTGCTTCT
This sequence comes from Uloborus diversus, assembly GCF_026930045.1. Classification (NCBI taxonomy): domain Eukaryota; kingdom Metazoa; phylum Arthropoda; class Arachnida; order Araneae; family Uloboridae; genus Uloborus; species Uloborus diversus. The sequence continues at coordinate 138,860,599 of NC_072733.1, read as the reverse complement.
TATATGACCAAAGATATGGGGTGAAGATGAACCACATCATGTTAGAAATTTTTATCCTCGTGGTCATTGTAAAATCTATTCAGGCTTTCTTTCTTTCTTTTTTTATTATTATTTTTTTAATTTTACCGGTTTTTAGTTTAATTTTATTTAATGATGTTTTACATAATCCATTTATATGTAATATTTTTATAATAATAAATACGGCAATATCAATTCCATTGGAGAAAGAAAGATTTAAAAGCTTATGAAAATGAATAATCCTTCTTAGCAGTACGTAATTCTTTCGGACGCCCTAATAGGTTATGGCTTAGTATGTAATTTGAATGAATAAGGAGAGATTGTGCGAGTTTATTTTCAATTTCGGCAAGAGTGATTAAAACACATTTTTAGGTTATAAAAATATTAAATTATTTTATTGAATGTTAATTTCTAAGTAATGATGTAAAAAATACTAAGCTCAACTATATTATTTAGTTGGTAATTAAAGCGCACCAATAAATGCGTCTTAGTGTATTGAGAAAAATTAATATATTTTTGTATGAAAATGATTTTTTTTTTCAAATACTTTTTCGAAACGTTTCAAGGAAATAAATGCATCCTGTTCAGATAGATCTATTAAGTTCATAAATGACGGACTATAGTTTTTACTTCTCGGCAACTCACTCTCTTAACATACACAAAAAGAAAATATTGAGGTATTTTCAAACGTATTTACTATATAAGCATAAAATCATAGAAATAAAGTTAATAAGTAAGTTAATTGAACTAAATGTTGTAATCAGTGAATGAAAACCTTGAAACTAAATATATCTTTCATCTTTAAGAAAACTATTGCGTTATAACCAAAACGTTATCCGGCAGATTCCCGCGACATATACCACCAAACTTCTAAATTGAGAATGCTATCTACAGGATTCCTTTCGAAAAATATATAAGGACACATCCGCAAGTTTTTCTGTATGAGTTGTCCATAATTTCATCATTGACATCATTTAGACTGAGGGAAAATTCGTCCAAAAAATTTCAAACTAAAACCTAATAAATGAACAGAAAGCTAAACACAAACTGCTAAAAAATAATCCTAAAATTTTACGGTAAAAGTTACTGACATCCATGTTAGCAGTAACTTTTACCGTTAAATTTTATGTTAGAATAAACGAGAGTTAACAAACGAAAAATGCGAGCAGAAGGTTCGATCGCAGGACCTTTGGATTGGCAGGCGGCTTTGCTGCCGACCATACGAGTTGGGACTCATCGAGTGATAGGAAATACGGTTTTATCTGCTTCGCACTGTATGTCAGGTGGTGTATCAATTGGCGCTGCAATCGTTTATTTTTTTCGGTACACTTTTTTTTTTTTTTTTTTTGTAATTTAAACACAGTATTATTTACCATAAAAGTTTTCTGAATTTTTGAGAGTATTTGGAGTAAAACTGGATTTTCTGTAGAAACTACCACTTTCATACAGCATTAAAAATTCTACAAAAAACATTAAAGAAATAAAAACCTTTAAATTGGCTAACCTATTAATAATATTTTCAACATATTGTACCTAAGGTCACGGAAAAACAAGCAATTTATACATAGAATGTTCCGCCACCCCTTTAGAGTAACATAACTTTGATAACGGTCAAGGTATGGATTTCAAAGCGAGTTATGTGCTTTTTGATTTCTTCAGTTCGACCTTAGAAGAGTCTTTGAGAAGTTTAAATTGTATATAAAGACCTTAAAATTTATCTGATATTGTAACTCATAAGTTCCTTGTTTTAACCAGTAGATTTCTATAAACAAGTCTTTAACGTCATTCTTCTGTCATAGAAAGTTACGTTTACTTTCCGAAATACAAAAATCGAAGTTATTTATTTTTACATTCTCATACATATAACAGACAAAATCACTGATCGAGTAACGCTCTGACGTCACCAACAATCACTTATGTCCGTCTATCCCTACCTTAGTACAAAATCATAGGTTATAAATGTGTGAGGACATTGTATTATTGTTGGAGCACCTAAAATTTGGTAATTTCATTTTTTACTTCCTTTTACAAACGAGCTGATGTATGAATCACATGACTTCCTTTTACTCCAATTTAATGTCATTTTCTCATTATTGGCAGTTTTAATATGGTTCAATAGTTAACTCTCTAAATATCACCAACAGTGGCCAAATTGAAACCAGATTTAAAAAAAAAAAATTTTAAATCGCCAAATTTGTCGCCAAGTTGACAACAAAATTTGTCGACCAAAAGACAATATATCGCCATGTGTCCGCCAAATTGTAACACCACTTGAGTTTACATCGAAATTAACAATGATTTCCCCCCAAAAAGGGACAAAAGACCCCCTTTGGAGCTTACGGATGCAACCAAAAAGAAAGGTGCACAACTAGACCCCACTAGGAGTATATGTGCCAAATTTCAACTTTCTAGGACATTCTGTTCTTGAGTTATGCGACATACATACACACATACATACGTACATACAGACGTCACGAGAAAACTCGTTGTAATTAACTCAGGGATCGTCAAAATGGATATTTCGGGTGTCTGTACGTTCCTACGCACATGTCCACGTGTGGTCAGGTTGGAAAAAAAACTCAACATTCATTTGGGGGTGAGCAAAATGGAAACTAAGGCCGATTTTTGGGTGCAAATTTTTTCGCGTATACAATACTTCCTTTTTTGTAAAAGGAAGTAAAAAGGAAGTATTGTATTCGCGAAAAGATTTTCACTCAAAAATCGGCCTTAATTTCCATTTTGCTCGCACCCCAATGAATATTGATTTTTTTTTTCAACCCGACCACACGTGGATACATGCCTAAGAAATTATAGACACCTGAAGAATCCATTTTGACGATCCCAGAGTTAATTACAACGAGTTTTCTCGTGACGTGCGTATGTGTGTATTATCACGCATTACTCAAGAACGGTATGCCCTAGAAAAATGAAATTTTGTACATAGACTCCAAGTGGGGTCTAGTTGTGTACCTTCTCTTTTGGTTGCATTCGGATGTTCCAAAGGGGGTCTTTTACACCTTTTTGGGGTAAAATCATTGTTAATTTCAATGTAAACTCAAGCGGTGCTTTATTTTGGCAAACACTTGGCGATATATCGCCAAGTTTTTGGTTGCCAATTTTGTCTCCAACTTGGCGACAAATATGGCGGTTTTTTTTATTTAAATTTTTTAAATCTGGTTTCAATTTGGCCATATTTAGGGAGTTAACCATTTAATCATATTAAAACTGCCAATATTGAGAAACTTTGTCTGTATAAAACATTTTCTTTGCTTCGGTTCGCAACAGACTTGGAATGAAAGTATTTAAAGTGTTTTTTTGCTCACTCCGAGGCACTATTATCTTTAAATTGGAGTAAAAGGAAGTCACGTGATGCACACATCAGCTCGTTTTTACTTCCTTTTACAAAAAAGGAAGTATTGTATTCGCGAAAAAAATTTCACTCAAAAATCGGCCTTAATTTTCATTTTGCTCATCCATAAATGAAAGTTGAGTTTTTTTTTTTTCGACCCGACCACACGTACATATGTACCTAAGAACGCATAAACGCCCGAAATATCCATTTTGACGTTTCCCGAGTTAGTTACAACGAGTTTTCTAGTAAGGTCTGTATGTACTTATGTATGTGCGTATGTGTGTATGTGTCTCGCATAACTCAAGAACGGTATGTCCTAGAAGGTTGAAATTTGGTACGTAGACTCATAGTGGGGTCTAGTTGTGCACCTCCTCTTTTAGTTGCGTTCGGGTGTTTCTAAAGGGTCTTTTGCTCCTTTTTGGGCGGAAATCATTGTTAATTTCGATATAAACATAAGTGGTGCTATGATTTGTCGGACACTTGGCGATATATCGCTAGTTTTTTTGTCGCCGCGACAAATTTGGCGATTTTTTTTTTAAATTTGGTTTCAAATTGGCAACTGTTGGGTGATATTTAGAGAGTAAACTATTGAATCACATTAAAATTGCCTATAATAGGGAAATGACATTGAATTAGAGTAAAAGGAAGTCATGTGATGCACACATCAGCTCTGTTTTTTTTTTTTTTGAATCTTTTTTAAATTTAGCCAAATTTAGAGAGTTAACCGTTGAATCACATTAAAACTGCCAATATTGCGAAAATTAATCTGTATAGAACGTTTTCTTTGCTTTGGTTCGCAAAAAAACTTGGGGCGAAAATATTTAAAGTGTTTCTTTGCTCACTCCGAGGCACTATTATCTTTAAATTGGAGTAAAAGGAAGTCATGTGATGCGCACATCAGCTCGTTTAAATGAAATTCAGGTTGCTACGTTTTCGAGGACGCTACCTTTTTAAATGCAGCATCCCTGCAAACTAATAGATGCGTCCATTTCCACCTATAAACCGGATGTTAGCCTTTCCATCTCATCGGTGGTCGGACTATGAATAGATTCCTATTCAGTATTAAGCCAGAACAAAAAAAAAGGAATTTTTTTTGACCAGTTTTATAAGAGTGCCTTCGCAATAAGACCTTCGCATGCAACAAACGTTTTTTCGCTCTCCTAAAAAGTAGTGAAAACCTGACTTACGTTTCTCTGCCTTTGAGGTACAGATATTTATTAAAACACATCAAATTTGGAGGCCAATATCTCTGATAAAAAGGAAGTTTGCGACGGGTTACTTTCTAGTAATTTGATAATAGCCAATTTGAGCATTGCTTCATGAATTACTTAATTTACTTAATTTTTTCCGATCTTATATTTTGTTCAAAATTTAGCCGCGAAAATTAATTTTTGAACCGGCTTGCCTTCTTTATGGACAAAGCGTAGCAGAAAAATTTCGAACTACAGTCTCAAAAGCATGCTGAATTCCTTTTATTTTAATGGGTTGAGTTACTTCAATGTAGCAAGTATTGCCATCAATGAAGACCTTTTACTCGAAATATCGATGTGTACGACTCTGAAACAAGTCACAAAACAGTTTCCACCATATGTGTATGCTTCTAAAGAGAATTTAATCATGTATAAACTTCATCAATAAGGAATAAACGTAATATTTTTGTTAAAACGTTTTATTTTTGTTTCATTTTGACCTAGACATGATACTCAATCGCGTGCATTTTCTCAACAGCATCTTCTGTCAACAAACCATTGTTTCGAAACCAAAGCATTTGGGGGGCACCAAATCTGTAGATAAAGTTTTAATTGGACTCATTTCAAATCGCACTGTAGCAAGATGCAAATATTAAACCTGGAAAAAAATACTCTCTCAAAAATTTAATCACTTTTCAAAACCCCAAAACCACTCCTTATTTACGGCTTACTGCAACAGGAACTATCGTATGTTATACTACTGTGGCCAAATAAACGGCAGGATCATCAGAAATGAGTTATCGAGGTATTTGAAGAAACGCGTTTTGGATTCAATACCAACAATAGGAAAATGTAAGGAATTAGACTTTTTTTTTCGATCTTTTTTTTTCAGCGGAAATCAAGTAAGCAAGCTTGTACAATAAAGCTAACGTGCAATAGATGACAAAAATGCTAAAACAATAAGGAAAGTTGACAAATTTGCATTTACTGCTCTTTACCTGCCCCCTGCCCTTTCTACTTTTTATAATGTATTTATATTGTAATATAAAATGCAGCCAAATTTAGCATGACTGTGTTAATATGCAAGTATCAAAGTATTTTATTGCTTCGCTATATAGAATAAGCAGAAGAGGGGGGGGGCACCAAATAAATTTTGTGCCAGTGTCTTCAAAAATCATAGCTGGACTCTGTCTCTTTCTAACAAATGGAAAGTATCCGCATTATTAACTAGTTCCATAGGATTTATTGTTGCGATTTTCATGCATCAATCGGTTCTTATTCCTCCCTTTTGGACTGATTGATGGGCTCACACTGAATGTGCTCGACGTAACCAGTACAGCTATGCTTGTTTATATTGCCATTAAACTTCGCATGTTTCATTTTTCACTCCTTTTCTCTAAATAAAGTTAATATTAATTTTATAAATATTATTTACATCGATTTCAATTGCAAAAATTCTAATGCATCAATAAATATAAAAGTTAAAAAGCATTAGGTTTCCAATTTAACCGAATCTCAAGTTAAAAGCACCTCTTTAACTTTGTTCATTAGATAAAACTTTTTCTCATCTGGTGGTCAAAAGAGAGTAAAAATGAAATTGAAAGTGTGCAACTAATTACAAAACATGTAGTTTGATATAATGGACGGTAATACAAGCTTTTAAATTTTCTAGCTCTGATAAGTGAAAACAAAATGGGTATCTATATTAACTTTCTCTTCATTTCAAAACTCTCACACTTGGTCTTCCATCAATGACAAAATATAACCGTCTGGTTTCATTCATAGTGATCGAAGAACATTAATCTTATGTAATTCAAAAACAGGGGGAAATCCTCAGATTATTGGGAGAAAGTCAATAAGGAATTTAAACAGACTTAAGGCAGGTTTTTTCTTTATATCTTCCGTACTAAAAAAGAAAGGAAAAAATATTCCGGCTGTTGTTGCCGCCGCTGTCTGGGACAATTTCTGCCGTAGGCGCTTCAAAATCTTAAGAGTCAAACACTATTCGCGGAAAACTTGTGAAAATTATAAGAATTATCGAAAACTTTCTGTCGGGAAAGCTGATTTAAAAAAACTAAAGATGAAAAAGCAGTTTCGGATTATTCAATTTGAAAGCTAAGATTTTTCTTTTCTCTATTTGAGTCACCAGAGTTCAATTTTTAACTATTCAATACGATTTTTCGAATGCGAAAAGATAGAGACATAGATTTACTCGTGATAAGCTCTTTTTTAGCACGATTTCAAATTTAAAAACGGAATATTTTAAGCTCTAGTTGTATTAAAGCTTGTCTCAGCCAGTATTGTCAATAAAAAACTTATTTTTTTCAAAGGAAATGTTATTACACATTGCAGAAAATAATTATATATTGCAGAATCATATAGAAATATTTCATAATTCGGTCCCAGAAAAGATTAACATTCGTAAGTGACTCGAATACAAAAAATTTTTGGTTTAAAAATTTTCTGAAACGTAATGAATTTAATATTTTATGCAATGTAACTTTTATTCAAAGTAAAGTTTGAAAATGTTATTGAAATAAAGATGAAAAGGATTTTCTTTTCTTTTTAATTCCGTTCGTGGAAACAGTTTTTTAAAATTAAAAAAATCATTTTCTGAGAAACTGTTTTTCGTTATTATTCTTTGGGATAATTATCATACCTCAAAGTATTTTTGAAATATTAATGAGAAATTTGTCTCCATTTTCTTTTCCCTCCCAGCCGCGTTATAAAAACAAAAGGCAAATACCGTAAGTTCTTATTTGATCTGTTATTTGTAGTTGCGATGTTAAGATACATTTTCCTGAGCGATAGTAAACTTGAAACAGGCACAAGTCAGAAACACAGGTAGTTGAAACCAGTTCATTGCACCATCAATCCGCGAGCATTAATCAGCTTGTGAAGGGTGTATTCCTTAGTTCGATGAACAACAAACAAGAGTATTCTTTGATATTTACCATGAAGATATTTTTAGTAATCTATTTCATAGCAAATTTCATAAATGTAACGTAAAGGTATATGGGGAAAGGGAAACTATAAAAAACTGTTTCGGTTTGAATCTTGTTCAACGACAAATATTTTATGTGCATGAACTTCGATGTCTCTTTTAAATTTCAAAGCTAAATTTGAATATGAAAATGTTTTTAAATGAAATTTTAACTCTGTAAGCTCATAATTTTGCATTATTATTAATTTTATTGGGTCATTCCACAGTATTCAGTTTTAAGCACGACACATGTCACAGCCAAATTTCTTAATATTTGTATTTTTTCACCGTAAAAAAATAACGTTAAAAATAATTAAAAGCTACGTTATTTGTACTTTGATGATGAAAAAAATACAAATGCTTCAAGTTCTGGCAGTAACGTTTCCCGTACGTAACGCTGAACACAATGGAATGAATCAAAGTTGCTCTTCGAATAATGTGTTTTCAACTAAATGTATGTAGTGAAGAATTTATTACGAACTTCACGATAGCTCAAGCTCGTTTTTAAGATAGTTTTCGATGTAAAACTATATTCCAATTTTTTTCACCATCCTGCAAGTGTTTTTTAAACAAGATTCCCAAAATATCACCTCTTTGTGTTATTATTTATTCTGTCTTAACATAGTGGTTCGGATGTATTATTCGCTCATAACTTCAGCTTTGTTCATTTCATTATTCTGATAACCGCAACTTAAATGCCGCATACTTTAGGTCTTGAACCATTTTCTTAGTTTTACGTAAACATGCAGAATAAATGAAGATCAAACTGCGGCTCTCTCGAAGCATTATTATTCGCATTCAAAAGTATTTCTCGATGTGGTTTGGTATTTTTCTCTAAGTATAGAGCTTAGACACTTACTCATGATGTAATAAATTAGTGCTGATTTGTACTGACGTAATCAAATACATTTGGGAGACGATTTTAGTGAAAGTAAAATTTTTTACACATAAAATGGTAGAAAAATAATTGTGTTTAAATCATTTCAATGTGGTTTTGTTCTTCAGTACAAATAAATAGTAGCTCCAAAATTTGGTATGCAGAACTTCTAGTGTTTGACTATTTTTAGAGAAAATTTCAATGAAGAACAAAATAATCAAGATGTTAACTATATTCTAACGATTTATGGAAAGCTTAAGCTAATGTAACACAAATTAATTACCGATTAGATTTGTCTGTAAACAAAAACAAAAAACATCAATGATAATGCATTCAAATCCGAACTCACTATAGTACTTATGAATTTACTTATTTAATTTGAAAATAGTTTAATAAGAAATGTATTGAGTAGTAAAATACATTGAGTTAGATTTCGAGATATCTACTGAATAGTAATTTGAGAAATAAAAGAGTAATTTTGCCTAAATCAATGTCTAAATAAAAAATAAGTTATCGAAATTATTGAAAAATTGCATTTATTTGGATGGTTTAAAAATAAGCATACTGAAAGAATCAACTACTTACTAATCAGTTTTAAAACTTGTATTTCTTTGTTTTAAACAATTATTCACTTTTCGAAAAGAAAATAAAAAACAAATGGTTAGAAAGAGAAAAAAAAAAGAATCTCCAGAAATCAATGCATTTTTGAATCCTTAGCGCTTAGCAGATTGTAATATCAGTTTCCGAGGTAGATAATGAAATCTAATTCAAAACAAGTACATTCAGATGTAGAATGAACCCAGTTTTTAATTAAAAATAGAATATTTCTTCAGATTAGACAAAGTTGTACTGAATTTTCTAAATGCTATGTGATATGACTTTCAAGTTGAAGTTCAAATTAAAATCGTATGCAATTTTTGTCAACTGGCGTTGCGATGGCGTTTCTAGAACAATTAGAGAAATAGGTTTTAGCGATTTCGCTTTACGTTCAAGAAATATTTCGCTCCATTAAACACTACAAATGTATGCTTTCGAATTAAATTGGGTAAAATTAAATTTCAGATCAAGCTAATTGCAAACTGTCCTGAAGAATTTTATTTGAAAAGATTTGAGAAGTGAAAGATTATTTTTGCCTCTAAATCAATGTTTAAATAAGAAATAAATTTTTCAAAAACACAAAAACTTGCATTTATTCGGATGATTTTCAAACTCAAAAAAAAAGGAATGATTAAATAAATTAAACTTATTCAAATAAACTCTTCCTATGCTGAATATTTCTGCGTCAGTTTCAAATTAGAGAGAATTTCAAATTGAAAAACAAAGTATCAATAAAACAGACACTTCTAAAGTGCTCGCAGTAATACAAAGAATATCTAATTTTAAGAGAAACTTTCAAGTGGAACTAATTAGTATATTATCTTCATACTAGTTTTAAATGAAAGTTTAATTCGTAATAAAATGCAAATCTTAATTAGAAGGGTAAGTCAGAGTGCAAACTAGTTGTCTAGAAATAGAGAAATAGAAAATAGGAAAGGAGTATGTATGGTTTCGTTTTAATGAATTAAATAAATTGCATGCGCTAGAAGACGCTCAAAAGTTCATCTCTTGAGTAGGATGGCAAAAAGATCACTCAAGAAAATCAGCCATTAGTTTTATGTTAAATCCTTCAGTGACTTGATATTGATGAAATAAATTGCATTCGCACGAATTTTGTGTGAGGTTTAAAAGCTTTTAAGATCAAGTGTTTTGATAATTACTTTACGCATGATTTTAACACTTGTAGTTTGTGATATGATCTTCAACCCGCATATTTTAGCTGTTTCATTCAGTGTAAACGCTGATAGATAAGTCTCTAAATTTAAAATGAAGAAGGCTAAGAATATAAAAGCAACGTGGGCGAGTAAGTTCTTTCAACGTGACGTACAGCTACAAGTTCGGCGTAAGATGCAAATGTTTTCTAGACTTTTTTATACGAGAACCATCGCGGGAGATTTTCCTTCTCCCACTTTTTCCCGCTATCAGTTATTTATTGTTTATCTCATTGTTATTAATGAAAAGCGTGTATGAGAACTCGCATCACACTGTAAAAAAAAGTGTCAGCTTACCAGTATTAATGGGTGTAACTTTACACGAATTCTGAAGTGTGGTATCATTGTTTTAAAAATTCAAATTGTAGGAAATTAAATCGCACTATGGTTTCAGTAGAATGCAAAGCACTTGCGTAAAGATTAGAATCGGCGCAGAGCAAGTAAACACTTATTAGCAAACGAAAACCGGTCTTTGTGGTCAAGCGGTAAGAACTCTTTCTTTGCGACGTCTTTGTGAGATTCGCGTAGTGGGTTCGGACACAACACAGATAATTTTCTCTCTTAGTGCAATAAAAATATCTTGTTTGTATATTAAAATAAATAATTGGTGTATATTGGTCGGGGGGTGAAAAAGCATGAATTTGATAAGTTTTGAATAAAAGAAAAATTAAAAGCAAGAGCTGTAAAGAAGTTATAGGATGATTTTTTTTTTGTGCGTTTTAACGAAATTTCAAGCATTGTAACCAACTAATTTATTTTTGTACTTTTAATTTAAAAAGTATAGAAAGAAATTATAACTTGAGCATTTAATCTGGATCATTTAAACCATCAAATAGCTGACTCGAAACATAAGTCTACTTGCAATTAAAAATGAGTACCCGTTCAAGAAAATCAGATAAAAGCTTAATTTTTGTTAATGTGTCACCTTTCAAGTGATTTCTCTGTCGGCATACACAAAATTCTGGTGTAACCTTAAGCAGAGATTAGCGAGATGTTACGCTACCGTTACATTACCATGGTGTAAGCTTCCATAAGGTGTTACATCGCTTGTGTACACCAGTTATATCACTTAAATTACTCCAGAGCAGTGGAGGCAGCTAGGCTGCCATCGATTTTATGGATTCAGGTTATACAAAACTTTTTACAGTAATTTTAAGAAATGTATTTGAACTACACTGTAAAAAAAATCCGTAAAATTTACAGAAAAAAACTGTCAGCCAGGACGCCAGTTTTCTTCCGTTTATTTTACAGAAATCTTCCGTATTTTTATTATTTATTCAAGCTGATTTATTATTTTATGAAGATTAAAAAATGGTACTATACTTTCATAAATCCATTTCAATATTTACTATACTACTACGAAATACATGTAGACAAAGGTAAATTTCCGAATATGCCTCTGTAACAGATGACAAAAAAACATAATAATAAAATATTGATTAGGATGCAATGAAATGGAAGTTGCAAACAATTTAAGACTTACTCGCTTTAAATAAATATAAGATCAAAAACTCGAGCACGAGAACCAAAATCCAAACACGCGCTCGAAATTTCGAAGATTCGAAGAAAAACAAAGTATAACCGGTTACAGATTCAAAAAAACAGAGAAATCCTGTATTTTATTACGAACAGTTTTTTTCTGTAAAAAATACGGATAACTTCCTCAAAATTTACAGTTTTTTTTTTACAGTGTAGGATAAAATAAATTTTGAACAAAATCATATTCGAGAAAAATTAAATTTCAAAAGAAATATCTAAAAACTAAGAATAAAAATACTATACTCATATGTAGTAACAGGTAAGACGATGTAGTTACTGATAATAAAGCAGAAATTGTGGGTATGTCTTGCCTATGTATGTAACGCATGTATATCTGTATGTGACTTGCGTAGGACTAAAATAGTTCGGCCGATTTTCAGGAATTTTGGCACAAAATCGGTTTTATATGTACAAATATATGTTTATATATACCGGACTGTCGAAATAAAACTTCTCCAGTTCAGAGGGACATGCAAAGCGAAACGTGAAACCATCATTCGGCATATTCCTGTATCTATACTGTTTTATTGTGCTCCGCTGCGCAATACAGGGTTTCGCGAATTGAAACGGGAGTGTTGACCGCTGGACTGTATAACATGGGATACTGTCGAAGGAAGGTTAAGTGCAGTATCTGTTTTTTTTTTTTTTTATCTCATACCTTTTAGTTTAATCATATAAGCTTGTTTTTATTTTCACTGAAAGTAAAAAAGCATGAAATAAAAGTTAAATTCCAACGTTTTGCTATTGTTACAGTGAAATTCAAAATGCTTTTCTTCAGATGCCTCAAAAACTAATTTTTGTATTTGACCCTCCCACGGCAGTATAGAAGTTCTATATCATGCTATTTTCCACACTCAAGCACGAGAAAAGAAAAGTCAATGAACACTTTTTTACTTTTGTGCTTCCGAATAAATAATATGACTTTGGGATCAATTAATACAATTTAGATACAAAGTAAAATTATTATATGTATTTTATATGATGTTAAAAAAGTTCGGTTTAAAACAGAAAATTATAAAGTGGAAGTTAAAACACAAACACACACATATATGTGCATATGTATGTATACTAGTGTATGTATGTATATATATATATATATATATATATATATATATATATATATATATATATATATATATATATATATATATATATATATATATATATATATATATATATATATATATATATATATATATATATATATATATATATATTATATATATATATATATATATATATATATATATATATATATATATATATATATATATATATATATATATATATATTTATTTATTTATATATATATATATATATATATATATATGTATATATATATATATATATATATATATATATATATATATATATATATATATATATATATATATATATATATATATATATATATATATATATATATATATGTATATATATATATATATATTCACACAAACAGTCAAAATACAAATGAAAAAGCAAATGAAAAAGGTGAACCCAGGACCAACACTCTCTCAAGGGGGGGGGGGATTGGTCCTAAAGTTCACAAGGCCCTTTCTGTCTAGCAAGAGGGAAGGTTGATGACGGCCACACTTGGATCATTAAGAATAATAAACCTGTTCTAGAATTTCTGAAATATAATACAATCGAATGTATCTATTCCTTTGATTTCAAAGACCTATTTACAAGTATTTCTATTTCTAGTTTAAAAGAAGTTCTCATGTCATACTTTTATGACTTTAGCAACACGCTGGACATTAATGAAAATGGATGGACCGATTTAATTAATTACTGTTTGTTTAACAACTACATTCACAATGGTGAACATTGCTTTTTACAAGTCAACGGTATTCCTCAAGGATCTAAGTTCTCTTCAGTATTAGCCAACTTGTACTTACACCACTTTGAAAAAAACTTCACCTTATCCATTCCTAGGGCTTTCAGATACGTCGATGACTTCATTATTTTCAATTATCACAACTTTTTTAATGATTCCAAAAGTATTTATCCTCCCGAATTAGAACTTATCCACAAAAATAATAATATAAATCAATCTGATTTCCTGGATCTTAACATTTCTCTTTCGGATAATTCTGTGCACATTGATCTTTTTGATAAACGAATGTCCTTTCAATTCCATGTTAATCGTTTGATTTCATGGGATTCAAATATTTCTATTAAAGTTTTTCGTAATACCTTGATTAATGAAATTAACAGAATTAAAACTATCTGCAACAGAAATGATTTTGTTTCTAAAAATCTTAATTTAATGAAAAGCACTATAGACTATAATAAAGTCCCTCAATCTTTTTATTTAAGCTACATTAGAAAAGTAGGGAATTGTAGCAGAGTGAAGTATAGCGCAATTGTATTATTGCAGTAAGCAGAGTGAAGTATATGCGCAATTGTATTATTGCAGTAAGGCCACCTAAGCTATGAAGGTCTGCCAGGAGCTATCCTGAATATTTCTGATGTAATTTCCGATCCAATTTTTGTTTTTTCTCTCCTCGGCTTTACTATACTCCAGGTTTTTTCAACTCCACGGTTTTCAATTCCATGTCCTGCTGCTGCCGTGTCCTAACTGCATCTTTGCCTGACACGTGAGATCAATTTTAATTTCAATGTGCTCATTCCGTTTGGATGCACTCCGGAACTTTCTTCTGCTCTTTGATCTTAAGGTATGTTCTCTGATTCCTTTCTCTTCTAAGGCTCTCGAGGAGGGTAGAAAGATATTGGGACCTTCCCTCTTGCTAGACAGAAAGGGCCTTGTGAACTTTAGGACCAATCCCCCCCCCCCCTTGAGAAAGTGTTGGTCCTGGGTTCACCTTTTTCATTTTCCATTTTGATGTTTCGCTTTTTTCATTTGCTTTTTCATTTGTATTTTGACTGTTTGTGTGAATATGTTTGTACTGTTTTTGTTTCTAGCAACTTTGCGCTGGCATTACGGTACACTTTTGTATTTATTCTTTCAGTTTTTTTAATGTCGTTGATTTTTTCAATTTCTTTGAATTTCTATTTTAAAATTGTCTTAAATTGTATCTCTTGTTATATATATATATATATATATATATATACAGGTGTACTTGCGATCTTTCAAGTACAAAAGTAAAATAGTAAAAAAGTGCCTTTAAACATCCTAAAGCAGCGGTTCCCAACCCATGGGCCGCGGCCCACAAGTGGGCCTCGAACAGCGTGTTACTGGGCCGTGGACACTGGTCGAGAATTTGAACCAAGATAAACCTTGGGGTATTAATTACCATTTTTTAGCGAAAATTTACTTGTTAGATATACCGTCACAGCTCTCGCTGGCTCATCGCCAATAAAAAACTTAAGGATTCAGATTTTTCATATTTCTTACGAACTTTCCCTTATAACTGAAGATGAAATCTAATGAATCAGAAAATTCCCACAATTTGCAAGTTAAAAATGCTTCTCTTTCACTGAACTGGCATGACTAACTAGTGAAGTGAGGCACTTGAGGGGCTTTTCGACAACCTACCTATCTGAATGAGACTTTTCATTGCAGTTAAAAAAAATATATTGAAATGCATTGAATGTTGCGAATTATTTGAGACTAAAACTATTCAGTTTCAGTCCAGATATTAACTCCCTCGGAGAGGAAAAACAACGCCAAAAATCCCATGGAACTTTAACTTTGATGAATTGTTCTTGAGTTTCCTTACAGCTATGCCAGCTATGTGAATGCAATAAAATTACTTTCTTCCTTAAAAATAATTTTGAAAATTGTTCTTGTACAAAATATTTATATCTGTGGTGCAACATAAGGGGAGAAAGAGATTAACATCACCAGAACTCTTGTTTTTTTCAGTCCTAGTACGGTATTATTTACACTTAAGACCAGTTATGAACAGGACCCCCCCCCCCTCAGAAAATAAATTTTGGCTGTGAAAGTAATGTATTCGTTTGTGGGCCTCAATCGTGTTTTCTACAAAACTGGTGGGCCGCACAATCAAAAAGGTTGGGAACCGCTGTCCTAAAGGTTACTAGGATCTATAAAAAAAAAAAAGCCTTTATTTTTACCGCATGTATGAAAATGGAATCAATACCCTCTCTCCGTGTTGTGAGCATGAGATCAATAAATGCGATTTTAATGCAAACTCCAATCCCGCACAATGCTAGGCGGACAGTAATAGCAGATGCAACCATTTATCACACAGTGAACGTAAAAACACATTTTTCTTTCCAGAACCAACACCGCTAAAAATGCATAAAATTTACTTTTGGTCTCGCTTTCTCGTTGTAGCTAACTTCTTTTTTAACAATATTCTGGGACTTCTACGGCAACCCAATGGTTTAAAAACACATAGGTTCAGTTGGGTTAAAGGAAAACCGAGTTTTAACTTTTCAACTTTAGATACTTTCCATTCTTTTAGATGACTTGATACATAAAAGTATGTGCATCGTGTCCAAGACTACACTCTCTGTAACTGAATGTGGAAAACTTAACTTTGTGGTTGTCAATATGTTTTCTTTTATCCCAGAGACTACGGGGTAAATTTAAACAACCCATTTATTTCCACACGAGGATGGTGTATTTAGACAATTGCACTATACACAATCAGTTTAGAAGCTTAAGAAGTTTTATCGCAGCAATACTTAATCTGTGGTTCTTAGGTATCACTCGACCTGCTACATTCTCCAGATATCATCAGAAATCGTCTGAAGAGAAAAATCCTACACATAATTAAACTGCGCGTTAAATTTGTGTAAAATACAAACAATTCACGTTACAATTTAATCTTTCATAAAATAGGGAGAATGAAAAATTCAGTTTTTTCCAATTTCCCCCAAAGTAAAGTATTTATGGGGAATATGGAAACATCTAAATTATGCGGCAAAAACAACTAGGAATGCGTAATTCATAAAGAAATATTTTTAGTAACTTTCCACTTGACAAGTAATCCTAGTTGAAGCCAGTTACTTCACATTTCTTGACGTACTGGAGCGTATAATATAAGATAACCTAACTTTAGAAAACAACTTTTCACACATTTTCATCTTTAAAAAATGATGACGCGTACACAATTCCTTAGAAACACGATATATATTTTATAACGTCTTTTATACGCAGTAGGTTCCGCTTAATGTGATCACGGTTAATGTTATCATTCGCTTTATGTGCTGGAAAAGATGATGAGATTGAATCTGCTTTTAAACTGCAGTTTACGAATGTCAGGGAAAAGGATGCGCGATTAAATGTCCTTTAAGGGGAAAAAAACAGATCTTGATTTTAAAAGGGGCAAAAATACACAGATGTCTACTATACCATTCTGCTAATTTAGTAATTTAAAACTGCATTTAGTTGAGTTATTGTAATTTTAATTTGCATTCGTAGTAATAATGCTTCTTAATTGAAAAAATCACCATTTTGTGTGTCTTCGATTCTTTTCAGTTGATGTTATCAAACTGTATTCGTCTCAAAAAGGTCACATTAAGCAGCGCTTACTATAGTCGATTCATCACTCGCAAAAACTTTAGTTTCAGAGGTTGTCACAGATGTGGTAGTAGAGTTTGTGCCCATTTACCCCTTGTTACCATTTACCCCAACTGTTTCTACTGTCTGTTTTTATGTAAAGGTGAGAGGGGATACTTGATCCTTCAGGAAACTTGTTTTCAATTTCTCAAATCACGAAACTGCAATAATACAAAATTTTAATAAGGTAACATTACAGAGCAGCCATGATATGTCCCCAAGTTGCAGATGGGGGGGGGGGGCACCTTTTGCACGAGCTTTTCAGGTTATGTGTCATTGTCAGTTTTCTAAGTAAGATTATTGTTTTTGATTGTGGATAGAAGATGTCGCAAGTGTTCTTGAATAAACCTTGAAGTAGGGGGAATGTGGGGCAAAGTGAAATGGTGAAATGTTTACCCCGTTTTTAGTGTCACTTACCTAATAGTATTTTAACTATGTAGTAACATGTGTAGTCTATTCCAGTCAAGAAAAAATTATCTCTGAAATTCAAATTATATGATAATACATGCAATTTTCAAAAATTGATTGTCGAATTGTAATATTTTGTTGTGAGTAAAAAATGATTTTGCTGTAACTAAATGATAAAGTTCTTGTTATTAACATTTTAAATATTAATTAAGGCCTTCTAATATTCGGTGCTGAATTTTTTAGTTAATTTTTAGCTTATTTGTATTTTTAATATTTTTCACAATCAGTCAAGTGCATGCGGGGCAAAGTGAAATAGTTCATTGCGTTTACTCATTCAATCATTTAGTAAATCACTTTAAAAAGTATTCATTTATTAACTAATTTATTTTCATTCCTTCATTTGATCATTCTGTTATTAATTCATTCTTTCACCTATTTACTATTTTATTCACTCATTTATTGTTCCTCATGTATTAATTAATAAATTAATTAATTTATTTGTTTATTGTTCCATTATCCTTTCATTTATTAAATTTCCCTTCATTTGCTCATTATTTTGCTCAAAAATATTTTTCCCAATCGAATAGAAAATATTTCATTCAAAAAATATTACATTTTTAACTTTGTCCCATGAAAAAAAAGTGGAGATTTTCAACTTTTTTTGAAAACATAATTTTACTGCCGAAAAATTTTAAAAATGTTTCACAATGCATGTTTTATTTAAAAAAACAATGTTTTTTTCTTTTAGTACTGTAATTATCAAAACAAATTTCCAGTTTGCTCTTTTGGAAAAAGCACAGTCATCTTAACCATTTCACTTTACCCCACATTCCCCTATATACATTAGTTTCATGGTATGGTAGAATATTCGAAACAATATTACAAGTTTGAAAATTACTATTTTTTTTTTATCTTTTGCTGTAATTTTGAAATATATATTTGAAAAATATACTTGGTAATAGGTAAATTCATTGCTAAAAGTTTTAGTTTAACTGAGCTGTTATGTAAAGCCCCCGTCAAGGTATGACGGGTGAAAATTGCTTCTATATTTGAACGAACCCATTGCCTGTTTGGTGATATTTTGATAATTGACATGGTAAACCCTAACTTCAGTGGATTAACCCTAAACTTCAGAAGGTAGCATTCCTTGGTGACCAATTTTTTTCGTTTCTTCATTCCCCTGAAATGACACAGTCTTACCAGTTAAACTGTTAAGTTTTAGGATCGAGTTCAGCCTTGTCACAATAAAGCCTTTCCCTGCATATTAAACATTACCAGAACATATTATCAAATTATCATGCCTTGGCGCGAGTTTCGTTGCTGCAACTCGTGGTTTATTCGATCATCGGCTATTATTTATATGAGGATAGTAGACGATTTTAATATAAACTGTAATAGATCTTTAAAACAGACGTTACACAATACCCTCCACAATACCCTGACACAATACACTGTTTATAATAGATCTTTAAAACGGACGTTACACAATACCCTCCACGTATTGTGAAACTCCTGAAACAGTTTCTTCATTTCGAGCTGTTATCACACAAGATTGTCATGAACTACTCATAAAGACTATCATTATACACTACCAGTGAAAGTTGACTGTTTGTTGTTGTTATGCCACGCGCTACAGAACAAATGTTTTTTGTGATTTTCTAGAATTTCTTCAGGTAAGTCGCTTCAAATCCAGTAGTAAATATGTGACTTGAACATCGATATTAATCATGAAGTACATCAAAAGAATTTTGCTTTGTTATACTGTGGTCATTTCTTAGATGAAAATATATTGTCCATCAGTTTAAAGATTCATTTTCCAAGTTGGGTGTCGGGTATTGTGGAGCTTTAGTCTCCAACATAAGTTTTTTAGAGTCCTGATGTGGTAGTATCTGATACTCCTGACTCAACAAATTTTCTCCTAGCCATACATCATTACCTTCCATGAAGCAGAAGTCAGAGACAATAAAGTTGAATCTTATTTAATATACAAAAGTTTCTCCATATAAAAAAGAATTCGGGAATGAAATAGCAGAAAAAGACAAAGAGAAAGAACCAGAATATCCAAAACAACAAAAGAAACCGAACACTAAAGGTTTTTCAATAGCCCAAACGACCTGTTCTACTAATGGGTCTATCCCATTTACCTCCATTTGTGACTTTTAAAACAAATTTTTAACGACTAAGGGTACTTTTTATTGCAAGTGACAGATAATTACACTTTATTATATTATGTAGTGATGGTGATATGGAATCTTTGAGCTAAAAACGAGTTAAGTTATTTATAGAAAATAAACAATATCCCATACTACCCTCTTTTCATCTATACATGAAAAAACATATGCTTAAAACTTTCTTACATCTGAATGACAATAGAAACGACTATAACATATACATTAATTTAGTTTTCTCTCTTTTGACTGCGCTGAATGCATAAATTACAGAAGATATTAATCCGCGTAATTATATCGTGGTGGAACAGTGCCTCCCAAGAGACGAGTGAATTTCCTAAGATCAGAAAAAAAATCAAGAATCTAAACCTTCCTCTAAAAAGAGGGCATCGAATTGTGAATTAATGAGAGTGATGAGTATAAAGAAAGGAAATGGGTCTTATGGAATCCTGCCAACTTCACCTATCGATAAAGAATTTTTCATGTGGTGGGAGAATGAAAACTTGGGTAGTATTAAATTATTCTTCCCTTCGTTTGAAACGCAATGGAAAATAAGGATATCAGCCAGTGGATCGATACTGTAATCACTTATATTGGTCTTAGGTCGTTTCATGGATTTATGGTTATTTTTCTTCAATTTTCGACCTTGTTTCGGGGTACTTTTTTTCCACCGTTTAGTTTTCTTTTACCATTAATATGAATTTCTGGGGGGAGGACTTTATGTTTTGACGTAGCTTAGTTCTTCGCAAAGAAAATTGGATTTGTGAATTCGTCAAACAACAGAGATATTTTGTAACAGGTACATAAAGAGCAAAATCATCTTTGAAAGAAAAAAAAAGTATACACACAGACACGTGCTTTGCGAGACGAAAGATCGATCTGTTCATTTTGAAAATTTTTAAAAAGATCTAGCTACATAAATTTACTACATATATTACATCAAATAAAGTCTTTTCATTTTACAATTGAGGCAGTGAGAAGCTAAGGGATATAAGTGCCAAAATTAAAAATTTGAAGATAACCAGTACAAATGGCAGGAGAGACTCTCCTCATCTGGTGTAAAAGATAGTACCAATAGTCCTGGTAGGTGCTGCTCTACAACATAATTTAGTGTAAATTTTCATTGAAAGCTTACCTAGGATCGGAATTTAAAACGTGTTTTACTCAAACTTGAAAATGTCCACTTAACATCCTTTTGCTTCTCACTGCCTCAATTGCAATTCAGCAATCCTGAAAAAATAACAAGTTGAAAGCAAAGTTCAAAGAAAGCTCTGCGAATAAGTCGAATCGGCTGGTTTATGTTTGCCGATAATTGAAAATACAGACAGCTTATGCGTTCATGAAGTAAATTAGTAGACTTTTGTATTCCTTGCAGGTTTAGTCTTATTAAGATTTATAAGCCAACAAATTGTATCCTTTTCTGCTGTAACTAGAAGGAAATCTGATCCTTCGCTGCTCTATGCTGATGTCCAGAATCATTTGTCATATTATAAGGTCTCATATCTGTAAAGAGATCACAGCAACAATGTTTACTTCTCCGTCGGTGGTAATGTATCTTTTAGGATCTGACCCCATTTATGGTCTGAGCAAAACAAAACGCATAAAATTATTTGTTTACCAAACGTAGTTTTAACTTAAAACAACGTAATACACTGTAAAAACGATTCAGAAACGTTCCTGGAAAATAATAGGCAGCTGATGTAACCCAATTTCTTCCAGTAACATATCTTGGAAAAACCAGGAACGTTTTCCGCTAAAAGTCAGTAACCTTCCTGAAAAATCCAGAAATCTTCCCGTTTAAAGCCATTGGAACTTCAGAGTAATCTTAAGTAGGAATAATATGAAAGCTTGGAACCTTCCTGATTTATCAAGACAGTTCCTAAACAATATCGCAAACATGGCCTAAGCTAAGCCTGAATTGCTTATAAGAATCAAGCATCTCACCTGATTGCAATTCTTGCAAAGCTACGTAGTCCATACTTATTAGCTCCCTTTGGGAGTTTAGTCAGAGCATGGACGAGCCGTATTCGAACAGAAGCCGGGACACCTTATAAATACTCTCAGTGATTCTTTAAACTGGGAGCTAAAAATATTTTTTACAACAGAGAAAAGTCTGCATTCGGACAACTTGTACCCATTCAGGAAACTTTTTGACAATGATAATTGATATTTCCAGGAAGTGGGTAAAAACCGTTGAAAACCCGAAACGTTACATGGAAATAGTCAGTAACGTCTCGGAATTTTTTTACAGTGTAGTTTTTTTTTTTTTTATTAGTAAAAAATTCATCGTATACTACACGCAGCAACTTAACGACGCAAATCTTGCAGGACTAATCACGTAAAGTAATGATCTCGGCTGCAATTATTTAGGACCGTACTTTAGTATATCATAGCCAAATAAAAAAAGCTAAAATTTTCTTCAGAACTGCAAAAATATTTAAATCTACTTAACGTAAACGCGTTTTTTCTGTGTTTCTTTTTCAACAACAAATTTTAATTTTAGACAAATAACTGCCGGTAAAATCAGCTTCTGAAAGTTAACACAATTTCAAGGCTCAGTTCTCAAAACTCTTCTTTCAAAATGTTTAACAGAAAATATTTTTACGTGTGCTAAAAGATTCACATGATTTTCTAATTTTTTAAGTTAACTCTAATAATTTCTTGATATCGATTATACTTGATACATTTTGAAACAGTAGGGGAAGAGTGGATACAGTGAGATAAGGGAAAACTGAGAGAGCAGCAATTTATTTTCTGTTTAACTATTTCCAGACTGGCAATACTATTGTAAAGTCAAATCAACTGTGAACATTATTTCAGAAAGAAACTTGCGTTGAGAGTTGCTAAGGTGAGAAAAATAATTACGTCATATTAATTCAACCCCATCAAAGTAAATTTTTTGCATTGCTAGTTGCATCGTTTCGTTCCTTGCTTGATATACTTTAAAAACTGATGTTATTAATCTTTTATTAGCGTATCATTTATCGTTCCTTTTAGCAGTAAAATGGTTTTGTTATTTTTCTTTGCATGAAAATGGCGCTTACTTATTTCAGATATAGCAATGAGAAACAGTGAGACGGGATATAGTGAAACAGCAGTGGAGCAAATGGAATTTAATTACAACTAAACTGTTGACAAAAATCGTAACAAGATCAGTTTGAAAACTCTACACAAACACTAAAGTGTGTTGAATGGAGTTATGACCATTATATCGAAATAATATAGAAGTATTTGCTAGATTTTATATAATTTATATGGCGTATTTATTTAGATTTCGAATTTAATCTATATAACTTGTTTTTAACCCCAACGCAAAAAGGAATTGGGTTATAAATGCGACGCACTTGTGTGTGTGTGTGTGTTTGGCATCGCAGCCCCTATTTTTTTTTTTTTTTTTTTTTTTTTTTTTTTTTAACCAATGGTGCCTAACGGATGAACCGATTTTGATATTTTCTCTTTGTTAGAAAGGTACTTGACCGAGAGTGCTTTTATCTACGTTTGCCCAACCTACGGCCCTCGGGTCATACGGGACCCGCTAACTTCACCATGTGATCATAGTCCCTAAACAGAATACCAGATTCTGACATTTTTTAATTTTTTTTTTTTTTTTGTCTGTTTGAAATGTGACTTGATCAAGCCCGTAACTCAGGGCAAAACCAAACGGCAACAAGCATCCGTACGTTTTCAGGTCAACCTTGGTACTTTCAATGTTCACTAGCTCGATAAATGCGTGTCTCACTGTTCCTCCTTACTGTGTCATACTATCCCTCCTCACTGAGGGAACAGTAAGGAAAAATTGCATTTCGTTTTTATTTTATTTTTCTTTTGTGTGAATTCGTAGATTTTTCTAAACCAACTTTTATAATACCTATTACAGTAACACATACTATAGAATCTAAGAGAAATTGATTTCAATGTTTTTTCATAATAAAAAATGTGATTGAATTTTTCCGTATCACTGTACCTACTCTTCCCCTACTACTACAGTATTCTTATTGGTTTTAAATGCTTATAAAATGAAAGAAACAAATAATATGTAAATAATCACAAAGTTTTGCGAGCAATTTGCTGCCATTCAGCACATAATATGAGGCAATTAGAAAACAAAAGGATGTTAGAAGACTTTTTAAAGTTTAACGTAAAATGAAAGCAAAGTTCAATTTTTGTGATATATAGTGGCCAATTCCAAAAATGTGAAAATTTTGATTTTTCTTACTCATCTCAAAACAGAGCCTTTGATCGGCATTAGAGTTTGACATTAAAAAAGTTTGTTCGTTTCAGCTTAATGGCTAACCTTTGATTTGAAATTAGCTTTGATCTTGGATATTTAAAAATTTGTATTATTTTACGTGTTTGACTGTGCTTCATTTAGTGATTTATGTCGTTATAGTTGTTCCAACAACAGTGGAGCATAACTGAGTTCTTTCTCTTCCTTTTTTGCAGATTATTTAACACACAATTATCTTCAAAACATATTAAACATTTTGTCTCGTGTGTGCAGTTTTGAATCTGATGCTTCACTATTTCATAACACAAGAAAGGGCTCCTTCCCTTCTCGCTGCATTCACGAACCTCTGTTCGCCGCTTGCAATGACTCGTTTGGCGTCAAAACTGGCGATTTCTCGCCAACTTTGGCTGAAAGAATGTTAAATGACATTTTAGTTAATATCTCCGCTAATTAAATTAGCACAGAGATGAGACCAAGTGAAATGGGTCCTGCTCGAAATTTCAAATCTTTCGCTATATTGTTTGATTTGCAACTCTTCGTAGTTCTTGAGGGGATACGACTTCAGACAGACAGGCAGACAAAGACGTGTCTAGATTTCAATAGTATAAACCAGCCACCAGCGTGGCTAGATTAATTTCGCTGAGGATGAATGTTTTAACTAATATCTCTACTAATTAAATTCCTACAAAAGTGAGATTGGGCGTATGAGGTTCCCGAAGAATAACGAATCATTCTGTATCTGAATCTACTCTCAACAAGCTTTTGTTATAAACGAAATGAAATTACAGACACACAGATGGACAGATTCCCACACATTTTGATAGTAGTGAAATATTGAGAAAATCGTTGAATTTTCTACAAGTTCATCTTAAAGAATGATTAATTTGTAGGCTGCAATTCTAATTTATGTATTTCTTCCTACTTAAAAGCGTGGTTAATGTGTAAACTACATTTATAGTTCATTTATTCCTTAGGCAATCCGCTTAAAACATATATATGTTACCGTTAAATTATATAATGCAGTTATTTTATAGAATACCTAGTTATTCCATGAAATAACTGATCTTGTTCGTTAACGTGTGTAATATGTTATTAATTTTACACTTTAATTAGTTATTCAATGAAATAACTAGGTATTCTATAAGTTAACTAACGAGAGACAGTTAAAGTGTAAAATAAACAATTTATCTAAAATGAAACTACTAGGTATTCTATAAATAAACTAATGATAGACAATTAAAATGAAAAATAATCAACTTATCTAATTTATGCAGCGTATAAATGGTATTTATGGAAACACGCCATAAAATCATTTGTTACAACAAGGATTACTAAAATGACACTTGGAATTACAAGGAACATCATTTCTAAAACAAAAAATGTTTTTGTTGACACACTGTGTATTACACGATCATTTTGGGGGTAACACAGGGGTGGAAGGTAAATGTATTTGTCGTGCAAGATATGTGATATAGATTATTTTACACTTTAACGGGCTGCAGATCGTTATTCTACGAAATAACTAGTTAAATCATGAAATACAAAAAAAGTTTTACACTTTAACGGACACGATCAGTTATTCCATGAAATAACTAGGTATTCTATAAAATAACGGATTTCATACTTTAACGGTAACATATATATTTTTTAACTGATTAAAAGTATCTCTCAGAATGTTGAAAAAATAAAGTTTTACATGAAGAAAATAGATGACTGGAGATAAATTACCGTACTATCCCGCAACGATGACTTTATATTTCACTCAAATGCTTCTTTATTCAACTGAAGAAGCGATGCTTTACATAGAAGCAAAGTACTTCAGATGCATTCAATAACAGATTACAGTGATGAGTTTTTGTATCATCCTAAATCAAAAAAGAATTACAAATCTACTCCAACGGTAAAAATTTAATGGATAAAAAAGAGAGCAGACATATGAAATAAACATAGGCAAAATTATGATGAGCTTTTATCTGTACTTTTTTTACACACACACACATATATATAGATTTATATATTTATTTTTTATTTTTATATTTTTGGGTTTATTTTGAAATATTGCATTTATTTTCGTCAGCGTTGAGAAAAAAACCTTATAAAGAGCCGCTAAGGCCAAAGGAAAAATATTGAAAATTTAATCTGAAAACAATAAAACTGGCAATTTCTATTGCCACTCCCACACAAAACATGATAAAAGATAAACGAAATTCTAAAATAGCACTGTTATTATTTTTCCTCAAAGCTTGTTTTCGTTTGCGCGTATTACAAAACAGTTTAGATTGTAAAACATTTCCAGATTTCAAGGCTCCCGTTTGTGAAGTTGAAACATATTCTGCGAAACATAACTATTAAGCGTATTTAGTTTTCATGGAAACATGGAAAATTTCGCATCACCTGTAAAGGACATTTTTGCCATAAATATGACTTAAAAATTTCTATTATTTGTAATTTACAGGAAAAACATTGTTTGGAGGAAATCAAAAATAATCCACTATGCACAATGAAAAAGTTTACTTCCTATCATTAATATGCATTAAATATTTCTGAGTACTCATATTATTGTCTGGAAATAAAATGTTTCTAAATATAATTGTTTATTAAAAAAATGAAGAAACTCCAGAATAAGGCACTACTTAATTAGCAACTCATAACTATCCCCCCCTCCCATTTGTCAGTATACAGACAATTATTCTTCTTATTTGAGGAGGAACGGGACGGCGAGAGGAAATAGACAACTGCATTTATGAGGAAATAAAATGTGAAAAACTATTTCTAGCTTGCCAAGTAGATGTATGAGATTAGAGTCCAATCTACTCCATCAATCGGTCAAGCTAGAATTTTTTAATTTAATTTCGGTTTGAATTAGGAATATGTCGTTCATGAACGAACGGGTCAAAAAGAACGAATCCTTAAAATGAACGGATCCGTTCGTTCACGTAAAAAATAAACGACCGTTCTTTTGAACGGTGAGCAGTTTGGAACCCTAAATTGATGCCCTTGTGATGAAGTCGCATTTTTTTTTTTTTTTTGAATTACATTCATCTTTAAATTTTTAACTCTCAATCTCTCAATCAATCTCAAATTTCCTTTTTCTCAGCGCAGTACAATATATTCATTCTGAAACTTTATAATTTCTGCTATATTAATCATTTTTCTTTAACCGTTGCAGTTCATTTGCCATGTTTCAATGTATCCATTAGTAATGTTTTGCGTAACTTGTTCGGGCTGGGCCCATTAACAAAATGTTTGGACATTCCATTTCCTGTACTATGCACCTGCTAAAATCCTCCTCACGCATTCGGTCGCCATACTTATTACTAAAAATACCTTTTATCACTTTTCTGGCGATGTTTTTGTCTTCTATAACATCCCTATCAACTACAATCTATATTGATTTGGCTTTATTTGTAACTTGCTTGGCGATATCCAAATCGCTTATTTTACATTCAATACCCAGATATTTTTAATAAAGATTATTACTTTAATTTTTTCTCCATTTAAAAAAAGTGTTGGTTTTTTTTTTTTTTTTTTTTTTCCCCTATTCTCATCGGTACTGTGGAATAATTTTGAAGCTCCCTAATATTCAGGTGAGTCTTTTTTTTAAAAGTAAGTTATCCGGTACTCCGGCTGAGCTATTGATACATTTGTTGTTACTTTTTTCTCCCTATACATGGTCTATTGGTAATACTATACGTATATACAGTGCTGTAGCTGGAAAGAAATATTTTAATTAACGCACCTCTTTCTTTTGGATAGATGTCATGATTGACAGATGTTTGTTTTAGGGTCGAAAAAGGTCAGTTTCGACAACTTACGCCAGTTTTTATTACAAAAAAAAAGATGTTTAATTAAAAAAAACACACACACACACACACACAACTTTGTTTTGAATTCACATTACAGTAACTTGGCTGTAACTACGTCAATCCTTTTTTAATTAATGTCATCTTGTATTTTTTTCAAATTGAATTCTGAATTGCTTTCAAGAACAGTAGCTGTGTATTTACTTCAACATTTGCTTTATGATATATCAAGATACGCTTTCGCCTTGTTTACTTGCTGACTCGCGACGCGTTCTGAAACCTGTGAGGCTCCTTTTAGAGCAGGGGTCTCCAACCTTTTTTGCTCAAGGGCCACATTGTAAATTTTTGGAGGCAAGGCGGGTCAACAATCAAGCAATATTTCAATTCAGTTGATTTAGTTAACACTAGCTTCTCTCCCTCCCCCCAACACCCAAAGTTTTTTTTTTATTATTTTAATAAGCGCGCAGTGGCTTGAGTGTAGCTAGGATTCACATTAGAGACGGGCAAGCCAAGGTACAACAAGATGGTGGTTTTTAGCTGCCCCTTCGCCCAGCGCCAGTTTTCGAGGCCAGGCAATAACTGATTTTTGCTATCTTTTCTAAATTTGAGGGCTCTTGCGTGATTTCAATTTTTTAAGTAATTTTTTTAACTACTTTTCCCGTTATTAGGATGCCAATGCGCAAGTTTTCCGTGCTATTAGAAATTGATTACGAAAAAAAAAATGTTTTTCGACTCACCCTAATATATGTTCCCTATACAAATCCACAGTTTCCCTATATATCCATTTAGTCGCTCGGATCGCGACCAAATTTGCCAGGGAGGTACTTAGGCACCCGAGAAAAAACGTAGGGGAGTTTTCAAACGCAGAAAAAGCACCGAACCATTTTAATTTTAGGGCTCGAAAATGGCATTTCAAATTTCAAAATGACGGTTAAATGGCTCTTACTATCCGAAATAATTATCCGACCAGTTCAATTTTAGCACCATTCGAAAGCCCGCGAAAAAAAAAACCTGGAGTAAATTTCAAAAATAAAAAACCAAGGCTGTAAATTCACCAGAAGAGCAGTTATAAGCATTTTTAAGCCTAATGGAACAGAATTTTCCTATCGGAAAATTTTAGTTTTCGCAATCTCATTTTAAATTATTGTGAATAAAACTATTCAGAAGATTGCAACTTTTTTTTTTTTTTTTTTGACTGACAAAATAAAATTTTGTTTTTGTTTTGAGGTAAAAATTTCACTTTTTTAATATTATTATTTGGCGACTTATCTTTTTTTCTTATTTTTTTTTTTTTTTTTTTTTTGTACTGCCAGCCGAAGATAATGAAAGATTTTAGTTGTATTTAAGGAGGGTTGCGTTTAAGTTATTCCGGAATTTGATTTGCCGTTTTCTTTCTTTGAGAATGACTATTTTGACGGGAAATTTTGCGGTATTTTTTTCTTTCTAATTGAAGCCTGATTGTTGAACATGCGTCAATTGACATAACTTTTATTTAGACCGTGCAACGCCGGACAATACAGCCAGTAGTTAATAAATAAGAAACGTACTTTTGCACTGTAAAAATAATTTAGAAGCGTTCCTGGAAAATAGCTGTGCCCAATTTCTGTAAGTAACATACTTTACATACAAAGGAATTTTTTCCGCTAAAATTCAGTAACCTCCCTAATTTTATTCTGGAATTTTTGTTAAGAAATCGAGAATTCCCCGCTTAGAGCCCCTACATATACCCCCTAGTTATAGGGGCCTTTTCCCCGGTTAAAAAAAGTCAAATCAAGAGAAATTTCAGAGAAAATTTAAATAGGCTTACTATAATAGCTTGGCACCTTCTTGATCTGAAAGGAAACTCCAAAAGCATTATTCCAAACATGGCCGAAGCTAAAACAGATTTGCAAGTAAGTAGCAAGAATCGAACTCGCCTGTAGTTCTTGCAAAGCTACGGAATCCAGAGACTCATTCGCTCTGAGTCGGAGATTAGTCAAACTGGACGGGCCGTAATCGAACTGAAACCGATACCCTTAATAAATACGCTCAGTTAATCTTTAAACTGGAAGCTAAAAATATTTTTCCCAGCAGTGAGAAGCCTGTATTCGTGCAGCTTGTAGCAATTCAGGATTTTTTTTTTTTTTTGACAAAGATACTTGATTTTTTCAAGCGGATGAAAAGCTTTGAAATCCTGAAACTTTCCACGGAAATTATGAGTAACGTTTCGGATTTTTTTTTTGCAGTGTGAGTCTGAATGTTGATTTCGGTGAAATACCAGATTTGTTCACTGCATTTTACAGTAAATTTAAACAACCTCAGGCAGGAAATGCTCCAAATTCTCAGAAAATTACTGTCTGAAAAAAAAAGAAAAAACAGTACAACGATGAGGACAGTCCATTTAAACGCTTATTAGAAATACAAAAATGAACTTTACCTGTTTCCTAATGTACAATACAAGTTTTGGGATTGAGATTTGAAAAACATTTTTTTGCATAGGTTTATTGTTCTTAGTTTAATTTTCTAACTGAAAATCTCGTTTTTCCAACGTTGTCACCACATGTAAGAAACTAATATAAATTTTTTTTAAATTTCCCTTTTTCCTGAAAATATGAATAAATATCATATTATTTTTATTTACATTATTTCTACACAAGCACGCGATTTTTCCATTCATTATTTTGCTTCAAATGCATTATTCATCCACTGTTGCACTCTTATTTTTCAAAGAATCAACTGTTTCTATTGATAGGTATCGACTGTTTCTAAGCAATGTTCTGTTAACTAACATACAATTGTTCTCTTACACATATAGTGTTTCATTACACAATTTGTGTCAAGGATATGTGGAGGTGTAAATATGGGTACCCTCTTTTGTTTTTGATTTAAAGTTACTATTAATTCGAAAAATTATCGATTTTTGTCTTTCATTAACAACTACAACAAGTATCCTAAATGAGAGAAGGCGAAACAATGATTGATATCAATGATTTCATTTAAAAAACGGCGATTTATAAAAGCTTTGAAAACAACACCAGAAAAAGTCGGATGTAAATATGGACACACTTCAAAACTGTCACCAAAAAGAGTTTAAAATCAGGATAAAACTATACAAAATGGAAGAGAATATATTTATTACGTGGAAAAAAATATTCACTGAAATCGCAATCATAGCTGTCTTTCAGTCCCGGGAAAATCTGAGTGTACTCACATTTGGCACACTTAGATTGTGCCGGATGTGGGGCACACATTTCACCCACACCTCTTTCCGAGGGCTTCAGAGAACTGCCCATCTCGAAAGAGGCAAGTTGTATCGCTTGAGAAATAATTTTTGTTTTTGAAAAAGAGATGGTATAGTTATGGGCTCTGTTTAAATGTGGGACCATTTTTACACCAACTACACCTAAGAAAGATGGCCACTGTCACATGCAATTTAAAAGCGTGCATGACTAAAGGTGTGCTTCCAAAAGTAGCTCACAATCTCCGCTTTACAGATATCACTGAGAATTTAACTAAGCATAAGAACATGAAATAAAAACTATTGCAACTGCTTCTTAAAAGCTTGTAGTCCAAAAAACACCAATATTCACAATAACTCAAGCTACATCCACACTACCTTAAACAATGTTTTGAACTGCTCTCTAATTTCTTATATTAGTAAATGACATCATATACAGTGCTCACAGCCAGTTTTCAGTTCCCCACCCCCTTTGCCACTAGATAGAGTTGCCCATATTTACACCTGTGCCATTTTTACCCCTTTTCCTCTATTCTTTATTTATGTTTTTTGTAAATATATCAACTACTTATTGTTCCAGGAAAAAAAACTTCATCGTTTAATGCATGCATTAAATAAAAAGCCTAATAACAATATTTGAAGTTTTTTTGAATTCATGAGAAAAAAAAACATTTTATCTCAATTTCCAATGTGAAAAGTTACACTAGGAAAAACCTGGAACTAGGATTGCCTGTAAAAAGAAAAATCTTTAAGGTTTGACACATTTTGATAAAAAGAAAAACACAGCAGCGATGTAAAAAAGAAACCTGAGTTAAAATACTGGAAGAAAAATACATGCTTGTAATGCCAGGCTTCAGCTAAATAATCTTTAAGATAATTTCTCTTTGTCTGAGAGTGAAGAATTCTATGTAAAACATATCTTTAGCCCTTTTTGCAAGAGAAGCTGCATCCAGAGATCGTGAAAGTTTGTATAATTACTCTAAATCGCGCATTAGCGGTTGAGAAAGTAGCGGGTGTTAGTAATTAAAATATTTGTGGTAAAGAGGTTCATTTTATGTATGTACATGTAAAATATCAGAAATGGCCTCCAAGCATCAAGTTTTGCTCGCACTTTTAAGATCAAACATTTTTAATGATTTCAAATTTCTTCGTTCAGTTTTTTCTTTAACGTTGATGGTATAATGAAGTTAATATGACGGCCGTTCAAAGGGGAGATAAGCGCAATATGCAAATTGGGGATATCGTTCAACCGTCATCAGGCTTTCTTTCACTTTGGCATCCAGAGCAAGATCATTAAGGTAAAGCGATGATGAAAAAAGAGAGAAAGAAAACAGATTTCGGGAGCCATCACATGCAATTTTTTGCTTCAAAAAATATGGGATGCGTGATCATTAGATTTAAGACAGGTATTTAAATGCAATTGATCACTAATGCAACTTTTACAAGAAATTTGAAACAAATTAAGCTGTAAAATATAAAATAATTACCATAATTATTTTGTGGCTTTCTTTTGAGGAAAACAACGTTTTATAACTTTTAATGATCTTAACGTTTTATGATCAAATCTTTATCTTATATGGATAAACACATTTATTTCAAAAGCTTAAATCTCAGTTTTAAATTTTCTCTTCTTAGAGCGATTTAATATTTATACATCAAGCAAGCTGTATTTTTGCGTTGTATTTGACTGCTTAACAAGGGTTTGTGGGAATAATTAACAATATTCGAAATAATTTCGAGATTATACTTAGAAAGTATCGGTAGTAGAATTTGACTCTTCCTGTGTAATTACAAAGATACAAAGATAAATGTATCGATGTAATCATTCGCGACACTATATCAAAACTTCTATGTCATAAATTTTTGTACAAACATAGCTATTTAGCAGTTTGAGAATTTTATGAATAGTTATTTTTGTATCTATGTTGCAAAAATGTGAGTTTAGACACATTGTTCTATAAACTATTAAAAAAAATAATATAATAAAGTGTATTTTCACTTCTAGCATTATTTTTTGTGACATTCATTAATTTTTCAACTAGCCGCCTAAAACGGCATGATAGTTTGCTTTTTTACGCATTTTGCTTTTGCGTAAAAAGCAACCTAAAGCATTTATCTTTTAATGGCAAGTCAGCCGTTCTCAGCGTCTGCTTAGATAAATTTCATGGCAGTATAAAAATTATTTCAAACAATATTTACTTCTATGCCCATATATTTATATCTAGCTTATCTATATCTGTATCTACAGGTATATACTATCTCGTCAAAACAACCCTGTTGTAAAAATTTCCCCGCCAAGAAAACTTTTAGGGAAGCTTTTTGCTCACCAAGCAACCACTTCAATTTGAAAAGCTTTTCGCCAAACAGGATAAACAATTTAAAGGATCTATCCATATTTTTGAAGAGTTGAAGGTGTTAGGAGGTTCTAACGGAAGTAGATGTGATGAAAGAGGAGAACAAGGAGGTTGATAGTTTGGCAGATACTTGGCGGGCAAACTCGATATCATAACTTTTTAAGGCAGAGGTTTTTGGGGTTTAGGATGAAGGCCTTCTTTTTGTGCGGAAAAGTTAAAGGTTTTCTTGGCAAGGAAATTTTTACAACAGGGTTGTTTTTGATGAGATATCACATCTTTTTGCATTGATATTATTACTTTGTCTGTATTTTTACAATTGAGAACTTCAAGTCAGAAAATGTTCAATTGAAACAACCCTGTTTTGTGTTTTTAAGGAACAATAATTGCAAGCCTATTTTTACGTCAAGTTATTTTCTGACCATTTAGATTCCATGTTCGTTTTGCGAGAATTGGGCTGTTTAAATTTTATTGCAATCCTTGTATCCTCTCTGTTGCATAGAAAACTTCTTGGATAATAAAGTACTATATTTTAAATTATATTGTTTTCGAGTATTTTACAACTTCGCAATAAATTCTATTAGTTTCTTTATTTGACGGATTATTCAACATTTTCATGAAGGTCTTTTTTTAATGTTTTACAGCTTGCGGGCTATTTTAATCTAGCTTTTCACTTTTTATTTTATGACTTTTTTTCTTAAATCGTATTTACGTTTTAAGTTTTTTACGTTTTATGGGATAATTTTAATTGTTTGGAGATTTATCTTTCTTTTGATGGAGGTCTTTGTCTTGTTAAATGCCTAGTTATGCTTAAAAGTCCATTAAAAAGACGAAATAACGCGTGTTATTACCAAGCAAAAAAAAAAAAAAAAAAAACTAAGCCATTAAATATTTTAAATTTGAAAGTGTCAGAAGAGCTATACAACTATACTCGACATCAAATGACGGATATCCCAAATTTTCCACAGCGACTGCGCATGATGCACGCGGTCTTAACTCTTTAAAAGTCTTGATTAAATTAATTGCAAACATTTTATCTGTTAAAAAATTACTGCAAAACACGGATGTCCACATACGTATTTCATATATTTTCAATTCATAATGTGTTATGTTTGTGAAAAATGCACATGGAATCTTAAAAGAGAAAGCACAATGAGCTAAGTCCGCGCATGC
This sequence comes from Uloborus diversus, assembly GCF_026930045.1. Lineage (NCBI taxonomy): Eukaryota > Metazoa > Arthropoda > Arachnida > Araneae > Uloboridae > Uloborus > Uloborus diversus. The sequence goes on along the minus strand of NC_072733.1, from coordinate 138,825,987 downwards.
GCAGTCGCTGTGGCAAATTTGAGATATCCGCGATTTAAAGTCTAGTTGCAACTGTTGGATCTGTTTTAGTCTTGATTGAATTTCATTTCCTAAAACAACTTTGAACAACTGTTAGATTTGTTCTAATCTTACAATTGCAGTCAGAGATTAACAAACCCTATGAGCTGAGAGTAAGTATATAACAATTTAAAGGAAATTAGTGATTTTCAAACTTTAATTACTCCAGCCCATGATGTCTCTGGGGGTTGAATTTTCGTATATGTACTCAATGGCCCCCCAAGAATATGTATACCAAAAATCATTACCATAGCCCCCGGGGGGCTGTGACAGAACCCTAGGAAGGTACAATTTGGGGGGTAAAACGAGGGGGATGGGGGAGGGGGTCAAAAAGCACATCAGTAGGGCACAAGGAATGTGTGTGCGAAATTTCAGCTTGATTCGTCTTTTCGTCTGGGCTGTAGCCCTGTCAAAGAAAGCGAAAACTTTTTTGAACAGCGATTTTTTAACTTGAATTCCTCCTCCCCTGATTGTCCTGGGGATTGTACTTTGGTTTCTGTCGTCAGGGGCCACTAGAGATTGAGTATACCAAAAATCAAATCCGAGGGTCTTCATGAGGCTGAGATACAGAGGCATGAGTGAAAACTTTTTAACAAAAAAATTGAACCGCCGAAAAAACTGAAAAGCAAAAAATAATAAACCATTTTAATTAAACCTTAATAACTAAGTTCTTAAACTGATGTAAGTATACCTAAGTATATATTTTTGTAATAATTTAGAGTTTTTAATTAACCTTAATAACTCAGTTCTTAAGTTAATGTAAGTATACCTAAGTAATTTTGAGTCGGTGCCAAACAAGCAAATTAATTATTTTTGTAAAGCGTGAGGCGCAGCGGTGGCGTATGGCGACACGCCCCTTCGCCGGAAAATGCCAAGCGTTCACGAAGTTAAACCCGAACGTCGTCGAGTGGTCTCGAAGAAGCACGTGTCGAGTATTTGGCTGCTACTGAGCTTTTGCCTCATATACAACAGCCAAAATGTTTAGATCATTGTTCATCATGCTGAAGAAGGATTTCTCATCTTGTTAAAAGCTCAAATAAATGGTTTCGTGGGTCATAGTATTATTCAGCGTAAGTATGGCAAAACAACTGTAGCCGTTAATTGTATACATGATCCTGAAGATTTTTCTCACTGGTTGTTTGCGTCTCTCGTGCGAGGTCCCAAAGGTTTCAAAGCTCCAACGAGAGGTACTTTTTGTTGTATACGATCTACTAGTATTCATGATTTAATGATGGCGTGTGGAGGGAGCATTTTTTGAAACATTTATGTTTATCGCCGGACATTTCACATTACATTGCTAATTTTATTTGGTTATTTCTTTAAATTTAGGTAATTTAGGGATCTTTGTTTATTTATTGTTTGGCACCGACTCAAAACTACTTAGGTATACTTACATTAATTTAAGAACTGAGTTATTAAGGTTAATTAAAAACTCTAAATTATTACAAAAATATATACTTAGGTATACTTACATCAGTTTAAGAACTTAGTTATTAAGGTTTAATTAAAATGGTTTATTATTTTTTGCTTTTCAGTTTTTTCGGCGGTTCAATTTTTTTGTTAAAAAGTTTTTATTTTATAATTTTTTGTGGCTATAAGCTACTAATGTGGCTATAATCTGTATGCTTATATTTTTGATTACTTTTAAAATAGCTACCTACCTTACTTTAGCTATTAACATATATATATATATATATATATAATCGTATTTTAACAATTATCTGTTGTGTTACATAAATAATTTTAAAAAAGCAGGCTTTATATACTAACATGGGTAGGCCTACAAAAAATGCTGCTCGGATGAGGAAAAGATGTTTAGAAGAATCTATTAATGAGAAAGAAAAAAGGTTGGAAGCAAACAGAAAGAGAATTACATTAACACGTTCACAGGAGAGTTTAGGTCAGCGCGAGGAAAGACTGTCGAGAATGAGAAGCTACAATAACGATAGGTTATTGCAAGAAGGTGATAAGCAGCGCGCTCGTCGTTTAGATATGATAAGAGAGCGACTTTCAAATGAGAGTGAAGAGCAACGCGCTCATCGTTTAGATCTGATAAGAGAGCGACTTTCAAATGAGAGTGAAGAGCAACGCGCTCATCGTTTAGATCTGATAAGAGAGCGAGTTTCAAATGAAATTGAGGACGAACGTATGCTGCGTTTGGATGCTGCTCGTAACCGTTCAGCAATGGTGGTACTTCACGAATCTTCCGAGGAGAGAACTAATCGTCTGAGTGCCATGCGACAAGCAGCTCGCGAGCGAAGAAACCAGTGTAACGCAGAAAACTTTAAGAAATCAATTAATGTTTATGCTGACTTGTCGTGTTCAATATGCAAAAAAAAAAATTGTATCCTCAGCAACGTAGGAAATTGCAAACTAAAAATTTAGGCTCTATTTTGCCTAACGAACTGGTAGCTTTAGGTAATATAATTACTTGTTCACGATGCTCAAACAATATTAAAAAACATAAAACTCCACCCCAGGCCTATTGGAACAAAATGTCGGTAGCTGCAATACCTACAGAAATTGATGAGTTATCGGAAATTGAGAAACGTTTTATTTGCAGAGTAGTGCCATTTCTTAAAATAATAAAAGTTCAAAATCGTTTGAGCCAAGACTGGTGCAAAGGGCTGGCAATCCTTTTTGCTCAGGATGTGGTCGAGCTGGCGGAACAACTTCCGCTTGAACCTAATCAAACTGGATTAGTGCTCGTAGTAGAAAGTAGTGAAAATTTAGAACGTTCTAGGGAGTTTCAAATTGATATAGGTAAACTTCAAGTGGCATTGCAGTGGCTCCTAAAGAATAATGCGCTGTATAAAGATGTTCGTGTGCATTTTCCTACTGTGATCGATATTTCTACGATAACACAAATTGCTGACGAACCCGCACATGTTCATGACAGTGAAGAACCAATTGTTGAACGGTCAACTGTTAATAAAAATAACTATACTGTCTTGCAAAACAATGTATCTATACTACATGGGTCCTTTCATCAGGGCAATGAACGATTTTGTCCACAGTCACGTGGTCGACAATGCACAGGGATTGCAACTGTTGCTATTGTGGCATTTTCTTTGATCAATCCTAATGATTGATGCAAATGTGACATAGATTATATGTTACTGGTAGGAGATAAGTATTATAGAGACTGTATTGCGGCTCGGGTTAACCCCAATCCTGAAGAAGCACACATAGATTATTTGGCTGCAACTGAGCTTTTACCAAGTATCATATACAATAATCGAAAAGTTCATATCAATATTCTTCATGAATCATCATTTAATGGTCACGCAGACAACGACAATAGTGGAGAAGGATTTCCGAATTTGTTAAACGCTCTAATAAATGTATTTAGGGATCATAGTTATGCCATACTTACTATGAATAATACAACTGTAGCCGTCCATTGCAGACCAGATCCTGGAGGTTTTTCTTACTGGTTGTTTGACTCCCACGCGCGAGGTCTAAAAGGTTTCAAAGCTCCAACGAGAGGTACTTCATGTTGTATACGATTTACTAGTATCCATGAACTGCATAATATCGTGCGTAGAAATTTGATCATTAAAAACACATCTGTAAGTGTGTCAACTGGGAATGCTTTTTCACTGACACCAATTACGATAACACCCGAAAATACACTAGAACAGTTAAATCAAGGTAAAGAAACATCTTCAGTTCTTCAAAAACAACGCCAATCATTAGGAAATTTTTTTCCAAATTTATATGGGAACAACTTCTGGGAAAATTCTTTCCAATGAAAAAAGAACTATCAAAATCGGACGAACCTGTGAAAAGTAATGCCTGGTCATACATGAAAAAAAGAACTTATATATACGGGTCGACTTGAGAACCTCTTCCGTTTTTTCGTCGGTTAAAAAACTAATCCTAATTACAAATACCAGAGATTGAGAGGTCTACACTGCCGTGGGCAGGTCAAAGGCAGTAACTGCATTTTTTTTTTTTTTCTTTTTTTTTTTTTTTGCATTTTGTCATCTATTGTACGTTAGCTTTGTTGTACAAACTAACTTATTTGGTTTCCGCTGAAAAAAATATATAACTCCAACATTTTCTTATTGTTAGTACTACTGAATCCAACACACATTTCTTCAAATATCTCGAAAACTCATTTCTGCAGATACTGCCGCTTACCTGCCCACGGCAGTACACACGAGAGACATACAGGTCTGAAGCTCATTCATTGTGAGCTTTTTTTTTTTTTTGTAATACCCAACTCAGAATCAAAAAATCTTGGAGTGAACAACTAATCACCCCCTCTCCCCCCCCCTTAGGGTAGGAATTTTTCCCTCAAATTTATAGGGGAATTACTTCAGGCTATACCCTTTCTAATAAAAAAAGAATATTCAAAATCGGACTATTCTGTAAAAAGTTATGTGTGGTCATACATTAAAAAAATATATATATACGTGTCGACTTGAGAACCTCCTCCGTTTTTTCGTCAGTTAAAAATAGTATGTCACCATCACTAAACTTCGCCCTACATTACAATCGCCTTCATACAAATCCTGAATATAAAAAATGTTTGACGACTGGCACTGAAAACTAACCCTAATCACAAGTACCAGAGATTGAGAGGTCTACACTGCCGTGTGCAGGTAAAGGGCTATAACTGCAATTTTATCTTTTTTTTTTTTTTTGCATTTTGTCATCATTGTTTGTACGTTAGCTTTGTTGTACAAACTAACTTATTTGGTTTCCGCTAAAAAAATATAATTCCAACATTTCCCAGTTGATAGTACTGAATCCAGCGCACAATTCTTCAAATATCTCGAAAACTCATTTCTGCAGATACTGTCGTTTACCTGCTCAAGACAGTACACACGAGAGACATACAAGTCTGCATCTCATTCATCGTGAGGTTTTTTTTTTTTTTTTGTTATACCCAATTCAGCATCAAAAAATCTTAGAGTGAACTACTAATCGCCCCCCTTTCCCCACCCTTAGGGTAGGATTTTTTCCCTCAAATTTATATAGGAACAACTTCAGGCTATACCCTTTCCAATAAAAAAAAGAATATTCTAAATCGGACTATTCTGTAAAAAGTTATGTGTGGTCATATATAAAAAAATCTGTGAGTGAACAACAAATCTCCCCCTTTTCCCACCCTTAGGGTAGGAATTTTTTTTCAAAATTTTTATGGGACCACCTTCGGGGTATACCCTTTCCAATAAAAAAAGAATTATCAAAATCAGACTGTTCTGTAAAAAGTTATACGTGGTCATACATTTAAAAAAAAAAAAAAAAATACGTGTCGAATTGAGAACCTCCTCCGTTTTTTCGTCGGTTAAAAACCCAAAAAACCCCAACTTGTTCTGGCGTGTAAACTGTTCCTTAGTCGCTTTTTTCTTGCGTCTTTCTTGGCCGTGGATTTGCTTTTGTTGGCTGCTGTCGTTTGGTTCTCTTGGCGTCCCGTGATATCTATATTTTGAACTTAAACTGAATTATCTCGGAAAGTTTCATCGTTAACAATTGGCAGGAAAAAAAATTAAGTTTTCGTTATTTGCTACAATACGCTAACACAGCAACTAGTTCTGGCTCAATTGAATAAAAAAATCAGAAGAAACTTCGACCAACTTTTTTATCTAACTTATCAAAACTCCGGCTTCAAAGTGCCCATCGTCGGCACAAACTTCATTTGTATACGAAATTTTAAATGTTTCTAGATCTTTCAGATTTTCCGGGAAGCACGTCACACAAACATAAACAAACATCTTATTTCGTTAAAAGAATGGATTTATTTATATTTTGGGGTATTTTTCTTATTCGAGTCTTTCTAGTTTCATTTCTTATCATTGTCCTTTACCTATATCAGTGCTCCCCAACCATAAATCCGCGGGTCATATGGTATTCGCGAAGCTGATCCATGTAATCTATTTTTATGTTCAATAGTGCTACATTTTATACGTGAATTTACACATATAACTTCAACGAACATTACTGTTTTTTAAAGTAACAATAAGAGAAAAATGTTTGCTAAAAGTTTCTCAAACTTTCGAACGCATAATCAATCAAACACATGCCTAATTTCCAGGAAATGGGCATTAATTTTTTTAACTTTAAATACAAAGCAAGCGCTAGAGCTAGATTTTACGTCATTTATTACAACTCAAAATTTGTTATGAAAAGGAAAGCAATTGGTAAAATCAGCAGCAATATTGACTTCCGCTTGGGGAACTAATTTTAAAGTACTGCGTAACTATTGGGATGAAATTCTTCTTTCAAGAACTCTTCAACCTTTGCATTTTAGAAATTTATTTTGAATTACCTCATTATGAACTAAAAGTTCTTTGAAAAATTAGAATTCCCAAACAACGCATACATATTTTGGAGAGCATAAATATTAAAATTAGCAATAAGTTACCTTAAATCGACAAATAGTTTATCGTTCTCGTATATGCTGCATATTGTTTTCAGTTTTTGAAACTACAATTTAAAAAATGTTTTAGTAGATGGTTATAAGAGGAAACATTGGAGCAATAGTTATATTTAGGGATTGCAATACCGGAACGAAAATTCCCTACTGGTATCCGGTATTTTTAAAATGTAAGACAGGAATACCGGTATTAATACCGGTATTTGAAATTTCTCAAAAAATGATCGAAAACATATTATTTCGTTGCCACATTTCATAGTTTTGTGCAAAAATTGTGTTATTTACAAAACGTACTGTGAACAAACAGAAAATGAAGGAACAAATGTCATTATGAAAAATCAACAATACTAAGAAGCATAAATGCATCTATTGTATTACCTCTAAGCCTGGAACTTGTTTTTGTGCACAACTTTCCAGCAGTTGAAAATACTCTTTCTGAATTCACGCAGGTCGCTGAGACGGTTAACAATGCTCAATACACCTCCTCAAATTGCCTCCTTCATCTTCAAGTAATCCATCATCTTCGACCTTCATCTTCAAAGTTGATTATGCCATACCTCTTTACAGATTTTCAAGGCACTATACAATTTCTAAATATTATCTTGCCAAGTGTGCTAAATAGCGAGAAAAGAGAACAAACAAATACCGGTGACAATAAATTATTATTTGTTATTCAAGCAAGAAAAACGTTTTTGTCAAAATTCAGTACAGTTGAGGTAAATATTTAGAAAATATATATAAAGTATTACTGTATCTCATGGCTGGAACAAATTATTTATAGGACAAATACATTCGAAATCACTCTTGAAATTTACTTTCACAAAAGGGAATGTAAATGATGAAGTGATCAGGGAAATGGAAAAAATGAAAACATGGTGCACATTGGCGCACGAAAACTTGATTCATGTCACCATCTAGTAATGAAAATATCATTTTGAAGTATTTTTGTTACTTTTTTTCATGATGTTCTATTAGTTTGTGTTTTTGAAGCCACATTTTTACATCAGTAGGTTGACTTTGGTTCTGTATCATGGATAAAGAAATATATATTTAAAATAAAAGTACAAGTTTAATAAGTTTAATTTAAAACTCTTTAATTAAAAATATTGATTTTTTTCAGCTAATACCGAAATACCGGTATTTTACCTCAGCAAATACTGGTATTTCGAGTTTGCAAAATCGCTCGAAATACCGGTATTGCAATCACTAGTTATATTCAAAATATTTTTGGAATGAGTACGGAAACATATGCTGTGGTCTACTTAGCACATATGCGAGATTGGATCCTCAATTTGTAAAAGTAGGAAATAGCTTTGACGTACAAGAGTTGCAAAATTTGAGACAATTTTATTTGTATTAAGGTATCCGACTGTGTTCAAGAATATTTTTCTAAAAAGTAACATGGATGTCTTTTTAATGCTATTTTTTAGCTGCATATGTTTCAAAACTATGAAATAAATGTAAAAACAAGCTTTTAAAATAATATTTTTTTTTTAAATAGGACAAATGTGAAGAAAAATAGAGAAAACACGTATCTTAAGCTAACAGCTACGCAAAGAATTATTTTCTAATCACAAATAAATCCTTGTAGGAATACATTTTTATGACACTTATATGATTTGCTGTGAAAAATTTCTTCTTTTCAAAATAATTCTGAAATATAGCTGAACAAAGTTCGTACACTATTTTTTTTTAATACGTTTGTTTAAACGAGTGCACAAAAAATTGTTACTTAATTATAAAATTCAGCTTAGCTTTTTGAGGAAAACAGCAAGCATATTACAGAAAACTGTCTCAAAAAGTTTCACATCAATAATTGAATCACTTTTTTAAAGCACCATTGTTGCAGTAGACAGCTTTCTTCAAAACTTCCGATCTGGAGTTTCGTTTACAACTGTTTAATAATACAGCAAAAACTCCATTAACTCACATAGAGTAAAAAGAAAGACAGAAAGCTAATATCAGAGTATAAAACGGAATCATAAAAAATATATATATATAACGTTTCATATTAATGCAGTCGGATACCTTACATTTACAAACGATTTAAGTAAAATGAAAAGACAATATAGAATCTACGTTTTCTCTCCACTGCAATAATTAAGTTATTTCATAGTACGAACTAATAGTATTTTCCAATAGTATTTTTATTACCATTTCTAATAGTGTAAAAAATACACTTTGTAGTTACCGAAATGTATAGAAAAACTTGGGGGCCTTAGTCGATTATTTGAATTCGCGCAGAAAGTCTTAAAATACCATTTTTGAAGTAAAAGTCATATTATTTCAAAAATTCTTAAGCTGACATAAAGCTATAAAAATATACTATTAAACATCCGTTTTAAGGTTCTTAATACATTTCTCTTATGATGAAATGACTAAGGACTCACCACGTGCAAGCCCGTTATTTCAAGCTTTTCCGGGAGGGGGGGGTCAAAGTGTGCAAATTCAACGGAAGTTTCAACAGAAAACAGCAAAACTCACGCTCATCCAAATGTAAATACTTATATTTTTCAAAACCGTGGTGTGCAGGGGTGGGGGGCAATGAACCACTCCCTGACCCCCTAATTGACGGGTCCAATCATGTGGCGGTGGCAGCAAGTCCGAGTCCCACTTACCACCCTACCCAATGATCCAACCAATTTGAATGTAATTCATTATGCTGAAATTCTTTAAATTCTGAATTCGATTCAAATGTTCTTGATCGGATTGTTATTTACTAAGAAAACCTTCTCGGTTTCACGCTTGCGACATTTTCCTTCGTCCTCTGTCACATGTTTTGCTCACCTCTCTACCGATTGAGTGTGGTATCAAATATTCTAGTGTGTCAAATATCAAATTGATTACGAAAAAAAAATTTTTTTTGACACTTTCTAGTATATATGTTTGTGTGTGTATGTGTGCGTGTTCTCTGTGCTGTGTTATAATATGTAAAAATCAAGATGCATAGTGTTTTTAAACTAATTAAAGATTTTACGACGGTGGTTCTTTATTCAACAACGTATTCATATCAGTGGCTTGAATGAGACGCATACTTAACTTTTTACTTTACTTCAAGAAAGAAAAAAGAAATAAAAAGCAATATATCAGCTCGTAGTCCTCTTCTTAGTCAGCTTATTGCTTTCTCAGACGACATTTTCCTTCAGCTTCTTAACAGAAGATATTAACTCTTCTAAAGACGATAAGCACATACGGATTAAAAGCTAAACGTAAACGCCTTCGCTCCTAAATAAATCCTTAACTTATTCTATCAAGTAGTTCCTAAAAACAATTCCATTCAAACTTCAAAACGTCTTAAAAGGCTATAAAGGCCAAAGCTGTGGATATGAGTAATAGAACATATTTTTAATATTTTAGCTGATTTTTATTTATTATAAAATAAGAAACGAAACTAAAAGGCTATAAAGGCCAAAGCTGTGGATATGAGTAATAGAACATATTTTTAATATTTTAGCTGATTTTTATTTATTATAAAATAAGAAACGAAACTTAAAGTAGATCACAGTATAGGTATGTAAGGTTAGGTTTTGAGTGTGCTCGTGTAAGTTTGGGTACATTCAGGTAACAGAAGAGAAGTCGATGGCACATTTTCTTTTTATTTGCTGTTTTGGAAGAAAAGTATAGTTGATGTGTTTAAGTAATTGATCACTTTTTTTCCTAAGAAAACATGTTCTGATTTCTCTCAGTAGCTTACCTATTGACTTTATTAGATAGCTATTGACTTTCTAATCAAAAACTCCCATCTTTAACAATATGCCTAGTTGGACTAGTTTTGTCGTGCTGCCTTTTTTCAAATTTATCTACTGTAGAGAAATTCCCGAAAAGATCAAATGACATAGCTAATTACCAACAAATGTAATTAACGAGCAAACTGTAAAAAATGCATTATTACTGGATAATGTCTAGGAAGCAGGGCTTCCTTAAAATTTTTTAGTATCTATACAGCTTGACGTTGTATAGCTACTGGAAACTGAACTAAATAGCGTTGACAAAGTTACTAAGAAGAAGCTTTATCGTTACTAGAAACCTTTAAGTTAGCCCAGTTTCCTAGAGTTTTCTACGAAACGAGCATTTTTTTAGTGCAGTTGCAATGGAACTGCAATATTGATAGATACTTTGTTTAACTATTTTAATATACTTTATTATATATAATTTATCTGTAGATAGCTATCTTCGTTAACTGAACCGTTTATTTCAAAAACCAGTCAAGCGTCAAAATCTAAAATTTCGAAAAAGCATTTTTACTTTCGTACTAAATATTTTTCTATAGGTATTAACAATGCTTTAAGCTATAAAGGATGCATATTTAGGTACATTTCTTTCGATAAATAATGTTGCAGTCATCATTTAATAATTAAATATGGTTGATATAAATGTTTTCCTGAAATTAGCGATTTTGTCGTTCGACTGGTTTTTGAAATAAACGATTCAATTATATAAGCTTGAAATAAGAGCAATAACCAAAAAGAAAGCAAAGCATTAAAAAGAATATTCTTCACCTTTTTCTTTAAAAACAAAACAACTGAGCATATTTCATCAGATCCAAAATGTAAAAATATGTTCTAAAAATGTCGGTACAAAAAATCTAGATCTTTATATTGTACATCATTAAAAGAATTAAAATGAAAAAAACTTTTATTTTTGTATTTCAAAACGCCCAACGGTGCAAAAATATGACTGAAATTCAATACCTATTAACTGTTAATTACATTTTTCAGTTTCCTAGAAATATTAATTGAAGGAAACGGAACTTGTTTACCGAAATGTGCGGCTAACAAAACTCGTTATTTGTAGCAAGAATCAGCTAATGAAAACGGAAATAATTGAGTAATTTAATTAAAGCTGAGACCAGTTCGCTCCATTAATCATAACAAGATTTTACTCGCAACATTATTAATTTCAATCTGTACTTGAAAATAAGTCAGACTTCTCTTTGTGCCGATTCTGATTTTAATAGCAAAGTCAAATCGCGCACGAAATCAGTGTCCTCAAATTAAACAAATCTTTCGACGCGTACTTGCCGTTGAAGCGTTCAAATGAGATTTAAACTGAATGACATTTGCTCTCTGTTAGGAGGCTACATCTTTAGCAAACACTTTTTCCGCACTCAAAACAATTAAGGAATTCAATGGGAGAGATGTTTTCGCTAAACATAATTCTTAATACTATTCCTTTAATTCTTCTAATGTTAAGAATCTCGTCATGGCATGGCCGATGTGATTTTCGTCAATTAAATGTATTACTTTAAAATGAAGTAAATCTCTGCTGTTAATCATACCCAGCGTAACTGATGGCGCAAGTGTTCCCCTACGGGTATGTCAACTCATTGCAGGTCTAAATACGTATGGTCCACAGTTTGGGAATGAGTTTGTTAGCCAATTCATATTGCTCTTTGAAAAATTATAAGTATGTTTCGATGAGAGCTATTACAGTTGTGTGCAGCTGAAACTTCTCGACTGACTGTAGCAAAAGGTGATCAGTACCATTGAATATTTGAATCTTCTTTTAAGTAAATTTATATGAAAACTTACATTTGCATTCGAATCTGTAATGCCTATCTTTTAATACTTCTAGCATTAAAAATCTCAACAACACCGAAAGGATTTGGGTAAATTTGCTTTATTGCTTGAAAATAAAACGAATCTGTTGCTAAACACATTTAGAAAAACTAATGATGCATGTATTCAGCTACAAGTATGTTACCTCATTGCAGGTCTAAATACGTATGGTTAATATTTAAATGACCTTGTGAATGAATTTATTTTCCCATTGAAGCTTTAAACATGCTTCGAAGAGGTCTATTCCGAAATAGTCTGTAGACCCTTTAGTAGAAGGCAATCAGTATCAGTAAACATTTGAATCAATTCTTAGGTAACATTAAAACGAAAGTTTACACACACAATTACATTTAAATCAATAATATCTGTCATTTGATTTTTGAAATATTTACAAGACCAAAACGATTTCCGTCAATTAAATGTTAGACTTTAAAATGAAACGAATCTGTGTTGCTAAACTTACACAGCATAACTAATGGCTTAAGTATTCCCCTACGGGTATGTTCACTCATTGCAGTTCCAAATAAGTGTGGTTGACATTTGAATGACCTTTGAATGATTTCATTAGCAAGTAAATACTGATCTTTGAAACTTAAAGCATGTTTGGAAGAGAGCTTTGGCGATAGGTATGCACTCTCTTTTTAGTAAAGTGCGATCAGTATGAAAAATATCCAAATCTTCACTTACTTTAAAGTTTTTATCGGATGCATTTTCATTCACAAGCACACCTCTATTGAATGAAAAATTGGCTCTTTGTAACCCCGAAACACGTACCTACAGTTTTCTGAAAATTTGTGTGATTTAACTTTCTTTTACGCATGATTGATACATCAGAGGTATTTTGTTAGCGAGTTAATATTGTTCTTTGAAACTTTAAGCGTGTTTTGAAGAGTGCTATTACCGTAGACTGCTTACGCTTTTCAGAAATATGCCACCAGTATCAATTAATTTTTTTTTCACGATTTTGTGGGAATGTAACGAATTGATTTATAAGATATTAAACTACCATTTCTGAACTATATTTAATTTGAACTTCGAACTATTTATACCCCAAATCGAACAAAAATTTTCAACATGAGTGAAACCTTTTTTTTTTCTAAGTTGCAAATACCTCTTTGTAGTACTCAACTGACGGTATGGTTTTGTTTTGCTTGCTTTGAGTTGTTGTGTACTGGGAGTTACTTAGGTACTAGAAGTACGTCAGCGACTTCAAGCGGCAAAAATAAGTTATTATTGTAAGAACTGTATCTTATTCTTCTTAAATTAAATTTAAAAAAAACGATCTGAGAATGCATCACATGACTTCCTTTTACTCCAATTTAATGTAATTTGCCCATTATTGGCATTTTTAATGTGGTTCAATAGTTTACTCTCTAAATATCACCAACAGTGGCCAAATTGAAACCAGATTTTGAAAAAAAAAACCGCCAAATTTGTTGCCAAGTTGGCGACAAAACTTGGCGACCAAAATACTGGCTATATATCGCCAAGTTCCGCCAAATTATAACACCACTTAAGTTTACATCGAAATTAACAATGGTTCCCTCCTTCCCCCAAAGAAGCGGCAAAAGACCCCTTTAGAAACACCCGAATGCAACCAAAAGAAGAGGAGCACAACTAGACCTCACTAGGAGTCTACGTACCAAATTTTAACTTTCTAGGACATACCGTTCTTGAGTTATGCGACATACATACGCACATCCGCACTTACGTACATACAGACGTCACGAGAAAACTCGTTGTAATTAACTCGGGAATCGTCAAAATGGATATTTCGCGTCTCTATACGTTCTTAGACACTTATCCACGCGTGGTCGAGTCGGAAAAAAAAAACTCAACATTCATTCGGGGGTGAGTAAAATAGAAATTAAGATCGATTTTTGAGTGAAAATTTTTCCGCGAATACAATACTTCCTTTTTACTTCCTTTTACAAAAAAGGAAGTATTGTATTCGCGAAAAAATTTTCACTCAAAAATCGCCCTTAATTTCCATTTTGCTCACCCCCAAATGAATGTTGAGTTTTTTTTTCGATTCGACCACATGCGGAAAAGTGCCTAAGAATGTATAGACCGCGAAATATCCATTTTGACCATCACCGACGTGCGTGCGTATGTGCGTATGTATCTCGCATAACTCAAAAATGGTATGTCCTAGAAAGTTGAAATTTGGTACATAGACTCGTAGTGGGGTCTAGTTGTGCACCTCCCCTTTTGGTTGCTTTCGGATGTTCCTAAGGGGGTCTTTTGCACCTTTTTGGGGGGAAATCATTGTTAATTTCGATGTAAACTCAAGTGGCGTTATTGTCGGACACTGGCGATATATCGTTTTATGAGTTTTTTTCATTTTTGTTGAAACATTATAGCGAATAATGGGGAAATGACATTAAATTGGAGTAAAAGGAAGTCATGTGATGCACACATCAGCTCGTTTGTAAAAGGAAGTAAAAAAGCATGGATAAGCACCTAAGCTTACGCATCCTCCCCTGTATTGCATTCCATTAGATTTTAACCTTTCATGCTGTGATGTTTTGTGGCGGATCACGTCGAAGCGTTCATCTCCTTTGTGATCCTCTTACAGTACTGTGGGCATCCAAAAGAGCGTCTGTGCTCTATTTTCGACATGGGAATAACCTCACACCTTCTTCTGGGCCCTGTGGCAACGGATGGTGATTTTTGTTTTCAAATTAAGAGGTAGGGAGTTGGAAAAAAATGTTGAATTCAGTTTTCTATTGATTACATAACAAGTAGAAAAAATGCGAAAAAAGTTCATTGAAATTGAACAAAAAAATAACTTTAAAATCAGTTTGCTTCAAAAATGCATTTCTTGGAAATGCGACTAACATATAGTACTGAAAATTGAATTTCCTGAGCCACCAAGTTTTAAAAATATACAGTGAAATAAGAACATATTTTCTGATCAATGAGTGACTTTTAATGCATGTTTGATTTTTGATTATCTTTTCTGAATTTGCATTGGGTTGAAAAGATAGATTTATGAATTAATTATCGATTTTTTAACTCCTCAAGACTGTATTACTTTTATATCTCTTAATGTGATTTTTATTTTCATAATCTAAGGTGGGTAATTTTAATAAAGGTAACTTTTAAGTATTCTTGAATAGAAGGGATCAAGTTTTGTATGGAAATTTAGGTATTAAAAAAAGTTATCTAATGCTGATAAGATCGTGTACTTCTATCATATTTATATTAGCTTAATATATGCTTAAACTTTAACATTCAATTTCAAAAAAATATCTTTCACATAGTGCTCATTGCTGTGGGTTTCGTACCTCAAAAATGATTTTTTTTTAATTTAATTGTACATACTGTTGCATAAAATAGGAAATAGTGGAGTATGAGACATAAATATTTTTGTTAAAACAAGAAAAGTTTTTCCCTTAAATTCGACTTATTCCACTTTGTCAAAAGCACAACCTGGTTCCTATAATAACTCTTTCGAGACTAAAATGCAATATGTATCTCTTTTCCGCCACACATAAAAAATATGCATAAGAAAAGAAGAAAAAAAAAAGAAGTCCAAGATTTGAATTCAGGCTCGTGCATTGAATTTCCCTAAATTTCCCATTAAACCATTTCAAAACTGCAACCAACCCTCGGAAATGAAACTTGTGCACAAAAGGCGCGGTAAAAAGAAGACGCTTTTAAAGGCAATAAAAGTTACGGGGAAATACACGCGATTAATTTAATTTATTGTTCGAAGTTTCCGAGCCAAGTATGTTACTTGTATGTGAGATGGGATATTTTAATTTGAGACGTAGGCGTAGTCAAAGTGTAAATGAGGCGTCTCATATATATATTTATATATATAGGTAGACAGATTTAATGACGCCATTTAAACGCTCGTAGAAAAAAGCACGACGACATTAATGTTATTGAAACCACGTGAGCCGTTTCCGCGTTCACCTTTGTCCGGCAGAGCAAATAATCGTTTCGCGAGTCATAACGACAGAAAAACGCGCCCGGATTTCACTCTGGCAAGGGTCTTGGGGATGTACTTTGTTATCTTCTAGTTGGTTTTTAGGCATGAGAAAACGAACTAGTTTTTCCCAAATGCTGCCGAGTATTAGGTGCGATCCATTAAATCTGCTTCCGGATACGATTGCGGAAATGAAATGGTTTGCTGGCGATTCTTAATGTGGGAGGTTATTCATTGCGTTGTAATTCAATGCACTTTACTGCAAATTAAAATCATAAAACATGCATCGAAATCCTAATCATTTCCAGAAATTTGAATGAATTTTCATACTAGTCTTTTAAATTATATTCTGATAAAATTTAATAAGTTATGACTTGCACCACATGTAAAACAATTTTTATAAACAAGGGTGAAAGAAACGGGATATGACAGGTTCCTTTATAAATAAATATATTTTCATGCATAAAAATAAATGAGTTATAACTTGCACCACATGTAAAACAATTTTTATAAACAAGAAGGGAAGAAAGGAGATATTATAGCTTCATTTATAAATAAATGTATTTTTATACATAAAAATTTAAGTTACAACTTGCACCACGTGTAAAACAATTTTTATAAACAAGGGAGGATGAATGGAGATATGATAGCTCCGTAGAAATAAATAAGTTATAACTTATAACACATGCAAAGCATTTTTAATAAACAAGGGTGGAATAAACAAGATATGATTACTTTCTTTATAAATAAATATATATTATCTTTTGCTTATTTTCCTGAGATAAATCATTCTTATAAACTGATTGGAAAATTAAATTTTATGCGCTCATAAATTTATGTGCGAAAGCTAACAGCTGAACTCCAAATTTAAATAAATGAAACACTGAAGGAGAAAGCCTCTTCAGTCAGCAAACGATCAAGCCTACCTAATACTTTATCATGTACAACTGTTCTAATAAATAACCTGTTTTTAACATGAATCACCCTGAACGGTTGTAGGCAAGTAATAAATTTGTGAAAAATGCCTTACGATTCGCCGCCTATCTGAGAATTATTGAAATGCATCTTTTTAAAATTTTATGATATTCAACTGGATTTTTTTTCATATGTTGTCAAATCTATTCCCCAAAGGATTTAAAAAAATATAAACTGCTATATTTTTTTCTGGCGTGCGTAGTGAGAAATTAATTGTCTTAAATGTTCATATTTCATCAAATTTTCAAAACTTTTATTTCAAATTCAGTGTAGTAATCATCTTCTGAAAGTTTGGTAAGTCGGTGGATGGTAAACCTGAATGTTCTGATTGAAAAATATGAGAATATTTTTTTTTCAAGAAACTATTCTTATGAAACGCCAAATTAAGGTTTCATTGTAATTGTAAATGTAACATTGTTTTGCTATTGCGTGTATATATTTGTAAAAAAGCTTCCGTGAAAAAAATCGTGACAAAACTCACTTTCGAAACATTTCTTATAAAACGGTGTTAATACATAATGATTATCGAATTTGAGCATTGTTTCGCGAGTATATGCCTTATGCTGAACTCAAAAACAATAGAGGAAGCATATTCCCTCCTTGTTATTGTTGAGCATCAACAGTTGTCACAATTGTATGGATTGTAAAGCCGTCGAATGAAAAGAAAAAATAATTTCTTCTGCACAAAATCAGAGAATCGTATACATTGATTAGATATTTACACGAGAAAAAAATGATTATTGCTAAAACTCTCAGGACTTGCATGTTTACTGTTTAGTAAAAGATTGAAGTTGCAATTATGTCATTCAATCTCGCATATTTGTATTAGTAAATTGAATTCCGGATGAAATGTTGGTACTTTTTTTAGTAGGGATCATTTTCCATTTAAATATCGTGCACTGATTTAATTTTTAAAACCAGTGTACGAACACAAACTGTTCAGTTTCAGCTCGTCTTGAAGTTATATGAACCAGAAAAACGAAAGAAAACGCATCTTTAAAAAAATTTCAAATTTTCTTTTTTTCTTTTCCCCGTCAAAAGATAAACCGCAAAATTCTTCAAAGAGCAAGGAACAAGCATAAGAATGCCCCCTTCTTCGACTAGCGGTTTTAAAGTTTTCCTCCTTCCTCCATCTTAAATGTTATTGTTAGTTTCTTTCAGAAACAAGAATTCCATCGATCTCGTGCAGTTGGCTTGTGCTTGGAATTAAATTTACTACTTTGTTGGAGAATTTTTTGGCGAGTATTTCAGCGTTTGGGTAGCGTAGTAATAAACTGTCAAAATTTAGGAGTACATGTCCTAAAATTTAAAAGATTCGCTTAAAATAATTTCATAACTCAGACTCAAAAAAAAGTAATATATATTTATATGTTTAATATATATATATATATATATATATATATATATATATATATATATATATATATATATATATATATATATATATATATATATACACAGTGAAACCTGTGTAAGTTGACCACTTGCGGTGCAGTACTTTGGTGGTCAACTTAGACAGGTGGTCAACTTATAAAGGGGGTAATGATTTTTTTTTTTTTTTTTGTCACTTCTTGCACCATGTATTCATTTTTTGATTGATTGACACTTACTCTTTCTGTTCAACCCACTTTCATTGTTTGGCATTACTTTGAAACAATAATTTAAAATGTTATTCAAATATTTTTAAAGATTATTTTCCCGGAATGACGCATAATGTGTCATGCAAATTTAAAATTTCAGTAAATTGATCAAAAAAAAAAATTATGAAAAGTTACTCATTGATATTAATAGTTCCTAAAAATTCATAGCTTCTCAAAAATTACCAATTTTTTATACATTTATAACCCTATGATGATCTACTTTTCAACAAAATAACTCCTTATTGAAGTTGGCGCACTTATTAGACACTAGTTTCAGAAATTTCATATGTGTCAGCTATTTTCTCTGGCTTTCTTCCTTTTAAATTAATTTTAATATTTCATACCTTTTATCAATCTCAAGTTCAACTAACTTTCTTTTTAAAGCCATTTTATGTAAAACTATAACACAAAGAGCAACAAGTTGGAAACTCATAGTTCAAAAAAGCAGTTGAAAATGAAAATGTAGGATCTCTTAATCCCTTGCACCCGAAATACTGCAATGCAAGTAACTTTACTCTTTAGCACAATTCCATTGTTGCCACAAAATATTGCAACTGGAAAAAAATACTTTGTACTTTTCTATAGGGTTCTTAGTAGTTTTGCCATGTGGTTAAGCTCAAAAGGAGGTTTAGTTATGCTGCTGTTTCATTTAGTTAGTAAAATGCTGGTCTGGTATCAAAAATATTCTTGGAAAACTATAAAAAAAATAAAATAAAATAATTTGCTAAGTAAAATTTTAAAAATAAACCAAGTGGTCAACTTACAAAGGGTTTTTTACAATACTCGAAGCCAAATTTGGTGTTCATTAGTGGTCAAGATAGACAGGTGGTCAAGATAGAGAGGTGGTCAAGTTACACAGGTTTTCCTTCATTATATAACATAGGACTAATTCCGTTCCTGACAAAAGCGGTCAACATAGACAGGTGGTCAACTTATAAAGGTGGTCAACTTTACAGGTTTTACTGTATATATAAAAGCATAAGTGCAGCATATGCGGCATGCGGAACAAAATCATATCCTCCAACCGAAACTTCGATGTCTTAATGAGGACCCCGGGGTTCTTAATAATGAAAACCATGGTCTTTTTGGGCTTGAGACTAATTTTCTATAGTTATCAAATGGAGGAAACAATGATGGAACGCCGGGACATTTTATTTTTAAATTCGTCAACTTCATAATTAGATTTTCTAGAACAATTAACAACTTTTTTATGGTAGAAACTACTGTGTGCAATGGACAAGCAAAATTTACTGTAACATAAGATAAGGAAATTTTGAAAAGATTCTTTTGTAAAAACTGCTGCTAAACTTTTGCCTGTTGATTACAAACTGCTCGTTGGTAACGCTTTATCATCAGTTAGAGTTTCTGATGACGATAAAATCTCGATGTAGATAATTTTTAGTACCCATACCCATACATAGAAAATTGGTAGATTGGTCTTATCTTTCTACATGAACTCATTAGACGCACCCTCTTTAGTAGTCTGCGAAACCTGGAACTAAAATGGCAGACGAGTCGATTCTCCTAGTAGAGCGGCATTACGACCTACAACCCTGGAAAGAATCTTACATTTCTGACGGTGGCAGTAAATCCTCAGTTCTTACTCATTGAAAAGTTTTTTTTGACGATGAGCATGTTCAAAAAAAAAAATTAACCAGCTAATTCATTTATGTATTTTTTGAACAGTTCAAAGGAATCGAAAGCGTACACAAATTCAGGAAATAATTTGAGTTTTTATCCCGAGAGATAAAAACGTTCAGTATTTTTATATACTCGAACCACTGAAGAAGGTAAACTACTTATTCACTAAAAGATGTTTTTCATTAAGATGTTTATAAATTAATAATTGTTTTATTTTCACTCTAAAGAGAAAATTTCAAGCAATTTTATGTTTCGTACGATGTATTATTAACCTCTTCAAACACAAGACATACCTACTTTAAATCGTAAATTTTAAAAGTCCTTGAATTAATTGGTTTTAAATATATCGATAAGTACTGAAAAAATGATTTAACAATAGTAACACTAAAGTAATAGTGTTTAATTTAGAAGAAGGAATGTTTGATTGAGAAATTGGCAATCTCACATGAAAAATGTGGTTTCGGGTTTAAAGGTGCACAGCCTTTTATTTTGCCACACATTAGGCATATTAGTATTTTTACCCCTGATCTTTGATAACCTGGAGTGATTTCTGTGAAACTTAGGTGAACCGAATTAAGTAAATCATAGAATAGTATAAATAAAATATACATATTGATTTGTTTAAGGATAATACAATTTTAAATTAAATTTCCGTTGCAAGGATATCGTTTTGATATAAGTTTAATATTGTAATGCTAAAACTGTTGAAGATTGTACTTCTATAATGAATGCATTTTTAATACCTATCTCATTTTGGTATTTTCTGTGCTGTTTATGTAGACAATACAGATCGAAATTTGTGTTAAATATTGTTACGGTATTATTACTTGTAAACTTATTAGCGAAAAGAGTAAGCAAATTGAAGACAAACCGACGGTGAAATGCATCCCTTTGTCTTTGCAGGGTGCAATTTAAGAACCACTGAAAGACAGCATTTCTTTTCCGCTCGGCTTTCTTGCCAAACATGCTCTACGCTTGTCTCTAATCGACATGAACGGCCAGTGTTGAGGATACTTTTTTTGTTGATTGCATTTAAAATATCTCCTGGTGGTTATATGTTGCTAACCATTTTCATTTGCATTGAACCAAGGTTCACAAAATTAAAGATTACAGTTAAACTTTGAAGAAACTTTTTTCGTTCATTTTTTACAGGCTTTTCATCCAGACCAAATTCATAACTATACAAAAATTCGTTCGTGCAGAAAAGAGCAATTTTGTGACTCAAAATATGAAATTAGACCTCTTTGGGTCTTTTTAAAATTCCAAAAACCCGCCTATATGAATTCCTGAGCAACAATTTACCTTTGTGCCAAATTTGGAAGAAATCCGACGAAAACTGTGGATTTGTATAAGGAACATACACACATACCCACAAACATACATCCATTTATATATATATAGATATATATATATATATATATATATATAGGGGAACATGGGACAAAGTAAACTAGCGGGACAAGTGAAGTGGTAGAATATTTTCCCTGCTTTTAGCTCAACCTACCTAATGTTATTTTAACTATATGGTACCATATGTAGTCTATTAAAGTCAGGATAAAAATACCGAAAAAAAGTAAAGCGTTTGGTAATACAGAAATTTTTTTAAATGATACTTATATTGTAATATTTTGTTGTAAGTCAACAAAAAAAAAATAACTATAAAATTATAAAGTTAGTGTTATTAACATTTTAAATATTAATTGAGACCTCCTAATGTTTAATGCAGCATTAATTTAGTTAATATCAAGCTTATTTGTATTTTAAATTAGTTGTACAATTAGTCAAGTGCATACGGGGCAAAGTGGATGGAACAAAGTGAAATAGGTTGTTTCATTCACACATTCAATCATTTAATATAAATCACTTAAATTTTAATTTATTCATTAATACGTTTACATTCCATTATTTAGTTAGTCACTTATTTATTCATTCATTCACTAATTTTCTAATTGATTCATTCTTTTTCTCTCTCATTTATTTTCCTTCATACATTAATTGATTTATTCATTTAATTATTCGTTTACTGTTTCATTATCCTTTCATTCATTCATTCATTCTTTTATTTACTGATTCTTTTGATCAAAAATATGTTTTATAATCGAACAGAAAATATTTCATTATAAAAATATTTTACTTTCTCTCTGTCTCACAAAAAAGTGAAAATTTCCCCCCTTTTTTTAAGACTTTAATTTACTGCCAAAAATAAAAAATACTGTTTCAAAGCAAGTTTTATTTCAAAATACAATGTTCTTTCCTTATGTGCTGTAATTTTCAAAACGAATTTCCGATTTGTTCATTTTGAAAAAAAATAATTATTAAATAAAAACAAAAAAACCCGACTGCGTAAAAACCAAAAAAAAACTAAAAAGAAAAATGTATAAGCCCAGTAGTTTAAAATGCTATTAAGTACTACTGAATAACTGCACCATTGAAATAGTTTTATATTCGTACACAAATAAGACGTATCATAAATTCAAAAACAGAATAGAAGGATCAACAGCGGGGCCCATTTAAATTTTACGGGGCTCCTTGATTGAAAAAGGAATGGGCCCCGACTGTTGATCCTTCTATTCTGTTTTTGTTTGAATTTATGATATGTCTTATTTGTGTACGAATATAAAACTATTTCAATGGTGCAGTTATTCAGTAGTACTTAATAGCATTCTAAACTACTGGGCTTATACATTTTTCTTTTTAGTTTTTTTGGTTTTTACGCAGTCGGGTTTTTTGTTTTTATTTAATAATTATTTTTATTTTACACTTTTTAGTTAATTTTCGTTGACTTAGTCATTATGGTTATAAGACTTGCAATCTTGTCATTTCATTGAGAGAGTTTGTATCGTGAGGTTTATTAAGTAACTTGCGGTGGTTTAAACTACAGATAATTAGTCCCTCTAGGGACCTAACTCGGCTTAAAGCTACGTGTGCTTGACCTTTAGCAAAAATGCGAGAACTAAGTCAACCACAGCACAGCTATATAAACAGCCTGTATAACTCATGATGACGCGAGCTAGCAAACATCGTCAGTCAAATCTTTCTCGCAAAACTAAAAAAGCCTGTCGCGAAAGTACATGTAGCGGAACTCAGTCCCCTGAATCACGACAAAAACTAATGAGGAGAAAGTACATCCGGAGCGAGGGTGGAAGTCCTAACCACCGTCTCAAGTGTGAGAAGCAATCGCTTAGATCACTCCGCCACTGAAGCCCCAATTAGTAGACACAAGTAAACAAAAAATTCATGCAGTGAAAGCTACCTGCATTTGCCTCACGCTGTGTCGCACGCAGGTAGTGAGCGACACAGCGACTGCGTGCGACACGATCCCGAACTAACAAAATGGCAACTGGTTGTTGATATGGAGAATTTTGAGTACTGTCATGTGTTTAGTGACACTCCCAAGGTTAAGACAAATCGATTGACGTAAGAATTAAAAAAATTGGCCAAGGCGTTTATCCTGTAGAACGCCACATAGAAACGGACATACATACATAGACTGATAAACACATTACCCTCCTTTGCGTCGCGCACGCGCAGTCGGGTAAAAACTCAGTCATCTTAACCATTTCACTTTTCCCTCCTACTCCATTGTACTGAATTTAGAGAGGTCGCTTTACCTCACAAAAATTTTAAATGCATAAGAAAACTGGAATAAGATACTTATATAAACAAAGATTTATCTTTTTACAAGAATCAGTTTACTTCAACTTGAGCTCTTAGGAGCCCGGTCTTTTTCAGTCGTTATTTTTTAAATGAAGAATATCTGTCATGAACATAACACGCTTTTGAACATAAGTTTTAAGCTTTTCAATTCTTGCAAAATATCCTGCGGATATAATTCTCGAAATTTTCTTGTACAGGGTTGCCATAATTAAACGACCCAACTTTAAGGTAGTTTATTGACAAAACTATTTCTCAGAATTTAAAGAAATTTTGTATTGAACATAATGAAGAGATGGAAATTTGTATCGTTGAATAAGGAAAAAGACCAGAATACACCACCAGAGGACGAATTTAACTAATTAACAGAACAATCACTATACATTTATGATGATTTAAAATTTGCATTGCAACAAAACGTGTTCAACATGGTGACCATAGTTTTCGGCTACTTTTAGAATCGCAGATAAAGATAGCATGTTCTACAGTTACCGCAGTATGCTCTGGAAATGCTACAAACACGTTGTGAGAGTTGGAGATGTTTCAAATACCTCCAAAGCTAAAAGTCACATCGATTGAGGTTTGGAGAAGACCTCAATCGGAAAGACCACAGATCATGAGAGTGGCGGCTGATGGATGACACTTTCTTCTGTGAAGTGATTTTTGAGCATGTCCTTAAGAGGAAGGCTAACTTGTGGATGAGGTCAATTTGGTAAATGATGTAAAAGATGGTGATATCTTTATATCGAACCGGTCATGAATATGTATTTCAATTTTAAAAAATGCCCTCTGGTGGCGAAATTTAGAACTGTTCTTTTTGTTCACTCAAACAAATTCTCATTCTTTTATTATTTTCTACACAAAGTTTCGTTATTTTTTGAGCTAGAGTTTCGTAGCAAGACAACTTTAAAGTAGCATCGTAAAACTATGGCCACCTTTTACATTGCTTTTTGCTTATGTATTTGGTGTGGATTGGTTTTGGATTTGTATTTGGTGTTCATTCCAAAAGGATACAAATAATGGACCATTCCACAGAAAATCAGATATTTGATCCTGTGCATGCGACAGTTATATATTTTTCTTCAAAAGCAATAGTTAAAAATTTTTTTAAATTTTTTTTTTTTGCCTAAGAAAGCACATGCGTGTGATATTTCTTGGGTAAAAAAATATTTCTTATTACACGATTTGAAATGAAGTGTAGAGCAATCACCTGCAGCCTAAATGTCTGCCGTTTCGTGTAATTGCGTGGATATGTATCTAACCTATATAGGTAGAAAATCAATATTGGTATACAAGAACGTAAGCTCGTTTCTTTTTTGTTCTTATTTTGTAAAAAAAAGGTATGGTTTCATTACCTTAGCTGATTTTATAAACTTGTTTTGGAAGTGCGAAATTTTCTTCTTTGTGCATTCAATTAAAGCGTCTTAATTATTTTTGTGGCTTATTTTCACTGCTCAAAATTTGAGAGAGAAAAAGTTCCTCACTTAAAGAGAAAATTGCTGAAGGGCATTATTCTATTTTATTCGTAGAAAATTATTTAATTAAGTTCCAAAGATTATGCGGGGGTTAATTAATATTTTAATTGCTATCGAACATATATTCTGGTTTATGCAGTGCAACCATTTTTAGAGACAATGTTTTTTTAGAAATAAACAGTTAGGGACAAGCTTATTCTCAAATTCGGTGGTGTTGATAGAGTACTTTTTTCATAGCGCAAAATTTATAAGAATCTGAACTCAGTAATCATAATGTATAATAACTATTTATTATATATTATACAGCGAAAAACTATTTAATATTAATCATATACGTATATACTAATTGCATTGAAGGGTTTGTAATCAATTGTCAGTTGTTTGGGTCAGTTTAAATTGTACAGCAACTGTCAATAGAAATATATTTTTTTTCGAATTATATAACTCAAATTTAAAGTTTCGTAGCAAGTTCTTAGTGAAGCTCAGTGCCTCTTATTGGTAGCGCTTCGCGCTCCCACGCTGCAGGCCCGAGTTCTATCCCTGGGTCGGGCATGGTTGACTCAGTCGTTCATCCCTTCAGTGGGTCGATAAAATGAGTACCAAGCGTGCTTGGGAACCAAACACTGGGGGTTCCACGTTAGGCTGACCATCTAACCGGAGTATCTTCCCTGATCAGGAAAACTGAATTGAGCACAGTAGGCTTCGGCCCTCGCAGGCTGTCGTGCCACAGGGTTTGGGTTAGCATGCTCTAAGTACAGAATCGACAAGAAGAAAACTTATAAGACTAAACAATGCAGAGAATATTTTCTTATATAAAGTTTATTCTTGTTACATAGTGCGATTAAGCTTCATGCAGAATATGATGATGAATTTTAAAATTAGTTTAAACATCAGTTCTTAGTTCAAGGTAAATATTTTGTCCTTTTTTTTTCTTGTAAATATTATATAACATTAAATTGTTGCCCAACTTTTTAGTAACAAAAGAAATTGAAAAATACAAAATAATAAAATAAATAAATAATTTATTTATAATAATGTAATAATAATTCACAATAAATTTACAAATTGATGGTAGCAAAATATAAATTATAAATCTTTACACCTTTTTTAACAATTATAATAATCCTACAATGATATCTATAATGCGGACAGGATATGAGAAATTTCACATGTGCCCCTAATCAAGTGCTACCCACAAGTGCCCCCTTCACTTACCTTAGAACTGCTTCTCAAAAATAAAGAATTCTAAATTTAATTAAAAATTTTAAACATTGTAATTCATTTACTTGAATGTTCATATAATGGTTTACAGTATTTAAGTTTAGCTCATTAGTTAGTTTAAAGTATGTTTTCACTGAAGAAGAGAACGATAAAATTACATACAACACCAGCTAAATCAAAGAAATTGTCACCACCGAAACATGAACTGGCTCTAAAAGTTTGGAAACAGAAGTAGGACTGGTACTGCAATTACTTCAGAATTTTTCAAGATTTATTGCTTGACTTTATCCAACGTAAACATACCATGTTCATATGTGCCCCCCATTCCCCTGCATCATAAATCTACCAGTAAATCCATATGCATAAATTTCATGCATTCAAGCAGTTGACTGTTGTCTCTGTTTCCCCCCCCCCCCCTGTTTTCATAATTTTTTTTTTTTTTTTTTTTTTTTTGAGCAGTCACATTGCTTATTGTTCTCATTTGACTGTTTTGATTTTCCTATGATTTCACTTTCCCCCCGCCTCCCTTTGCAGGACCACCGTCGGCCGACCCCTCCCAATGCTGCTCCTCTAACAAAAAACATCTCCAGGTTGCGTCCATGTCCTACTCACACACGCATACATACACACCTACACACACATACATACACACACACACACATACCCACACACTCATGCCTGCACACAGACACAAACACACACGCCTACACGCCTACATACACACACACTCGTGATTGCAAAAAACATAATTTGAATTCCAGATGTCAAAATTCATTTTTTTTTTTTAATTTGACTTCTACTAAGCTAGCACTAATTTAGCATTTTAAAAGCAAGAACTATTAATCGGTTGACAATAATTCACTAACATGATACAGGCTTTTCTTTTTCATTAACATTGACCCAGACTAAAATTTCTTAAAATGTATGATTTTTGTTTTGCTTATTACTAAGAGTAATCGTTTTAAAATGCTATTTTTGGATCAATTCTTACCGTTTTCCCGCTCCAAAGAAAATACACTAGTTATTTTTAATTGCGAAAAGCTAATTCTTAAAATTAAAAATACGCTCTGAATGTCTCTGGGGCTAATTACCTTATTAGAGCACCTCAGATGACATCAGAATAGCTAAAATAGAATAACACTACGTGAAATTAAAAGAAGCATTAACTAGGAAGAAAAGAAAGAGCTGCAATTTCTTATTTATTCCATTTACTATCTCTATTTGCTATGAAAACGCAACTACATTTACAACTATTTTCCAAAGCAAGAGACAACATTTATTTCATTCAATTCTAAAATTAATTGGAAGAAAACTAATTTAAAAAGTTGCTCGATTCAATTAAACTAGCTGCTATTCAATAACGTCAGTAAGAAGGGCTTTCTTCGGGTGTAAGAGCACTTTTGCGAGCTTAAAAGCACGTACAGAAGTTTCAACTTTTAATCTACAATTAATGTAACATGCGTTATAGTATATTTGTACGAAAGTGTGTATGTGTTTAGAACAGTTGTCAGACTTGTTTACTTACTGCTCGTTTTGCAAGAAGCAGCTTTGCGAATCATCTCTCCAGCTATTTCTATTTCCTTTTACATAGTAAAGGAAGTATGTATTCGCGACATTTTTTTCACCCAAATATCGGCCTAAATTTCCATTTTGCTCGAGCCCCCCCCCCCCCCCGACTGAATGTTCAGTTGTTTTTTCGGCCCAACCACACTTGCATATATACATACCGTATAGGCGTCCGAAACATCCATTTTGACGATCCTCGAGTGAATCACCACGAGTTTTCTCGTGACGTCTGAACGTACGTACGTATGTATGTACGTATGTTTCTACGTATGTATCTAAGTATCTCGCATAACTCAAAAATGGTATGTCGTAGAAAGTTAAGATTTGGTATGTAGCTTTCTAGTGGAGTCTAGTTGTGCACCTCTCTTTTTAGTTGCTTTCGGATGTTCCAAAAGGAGGTCTTTTACACCTTTTTGTGGGAAAATCAGAGTTAATTTCAATGCAAGCTCAAGTGATGTTATAACCTGGAGAACATTTTGCAATGTGTCGTCAAACTTTTGTTCGCCAATTTTTTTTGCCAACTTAATGATGCATCGTCAAGTTGGTGACAAATTTTGCGAAAAAAATTATTTTTTAAATCTTTTTTCAATTTGGCGCTATTAGCGATATTTAGAGAGTTAATCATTGAATCACGTTAAAATTACTGTTATTGGGAAAATTATTATCTGTAAAACGCGTTTTGACTTTGGTTCTCGCCAAACTAAGGGGGGGGGATATTTAAAGTGTTTCCTTGCTTTCTTTAAGGTACCATTATATCATGAAATTGGCGTGAAAAAGAAGTCAGAGGGAAGTGAGACACACATCTGCTCATTATAAATACAGTCGGCCTGTTTATAGTGAAGTCGAAGGGGCCAATTAAAAAATTCGTTGCGGTCGTACAAAAGAGTAAATAACTCACAGTAAAACGTGAACGGGGATTGAAGTTATTATTTTATTGCTTAAATTAGCTATATATGGCTTTGCTATTGACGGGCACTACTGCAGATGACGAAAACCAATGAAAACAAGTGAAGTTATCAAATTTAAACAGTGATTTATCCGTCTTCGAGTTTTTTCCTCATGAAAAACTAGATTATGTATAGTGAAATACAATTAGTGATGGGAGTTTTCCAAGTCATAAGCTGTATAAAGCTGAACGAGTTGTGCATTGGGAAGTTGACAAAAAAATTATATAAAAAATTAATCCTAATGCATAATTTTTGCACGGCATGATTCTGAAGGATTGCAATACGTGTCTTGTTGCCTGCTACAACGTCTTGTCTATGTAGTTGCACTGTAGAGTTCTTATCAATGTTAACACTTTCATGACGATTTGTTACCTGTCGTTTCCATCAAATTCCACTTTAGATTGGGTTAAATGAAGATCAAATCCGTGTTATGCGAAACACCAGAAAGGATACAGCCTTTCA
Source organism: Uloborus diversus (assembly GCF_026930045.1). Lineage (NCBI taxonomy): Eukaryota > Metazoa > Arthropoda > Arachnida > Araneae > Uloboridae > Uloborus > Uloborus diversus. The sequence goes on along the minus strand of NC_072733.1, from coordinate 138,796,466 downwards.
AATTCCGTTATGGATTTCATGCTGGATTAATTTTCAGCAAATTTTATTTAAGAAACAATAAGGTGTGGTGAATGAGCTCAACTGTAAACGATTGCGATTAATCTCAACAGCAACCGGCCATCTAAGAAGATCTGAAACTCTAAGTCATACTCTCCTTTTGGTGCATGCCTTGACCAGTATTTCTGAGCATTATTTTCAGTTCACACAGTTTTATGAAAGCCAAAAAAAAAAAAAACTGTTGAAAATACTTGTCATCCTGAAGTCATATTTTTGCACGACATTTTCAGTTATCACATTTCAGTGAATGCTTGGGATTTCATCGGTTTTGCATCCAATTGGTTGAGCTTATTCCAGACAAACACAGAAGAAACATTGTTTCGAGTCCTTGAAATGTTTTTTCACAAATATTCCTTTCAAATTTGTTGATTGAATGACACATAGAATTCATTTCAGATGAAATTACTGATATAAAACGTGCAACTTGTTTTTATTCACTCTAAGTTGAATCGAGTATTTGCATCAATACTCCACACTTCAAACTCTAGCGTCCTCCCTACTAACCACTATTTGTGGTTTAAACAGCTCTGATTTTTTGATCCAGACCAGAAGTCGAGCAATCCTTCACCTAGCACCCCCAGAGCTATTGATTCACAAGGAGGACTTTGCGACCACGACATATTTAACGTACCCAGTCACCACTAGCGAGCATGGAGAATCTTCGACTGGATGGGGTCGAGCCCGGTACCCTTCAGTTATGATTCCGACACCCTACCTATCAGACAACCATGGCCTCTGCATAAATACTAGTGGTTAATAATAAAAGTGCAATTATATCTCATTATTTGCATTAAAAAGCATTTAACTCCTATTTGAGTCGCATTTTTATAAAATGGCAATGTATATGCAAAGAGAAGCTCTTTGCTTATACACCTTTAGCATTTTATAATTTATTCTTATTACTTATTTCTCTCGGGTGTACAAATACGTGTATTAAAAGTTAAATTTGGAGGAAGTTAAAACCATTTCAAATGTCTGTATTACAGATATTACATGCAAAATACCCTCATGTAAAGTACCGTCAGTCACGCACTCATAACACTGGGACATATTTAATGGAAGCGCTGGAATACGTAAGCGCTGTTACATATTTCATAGAAGATATGTAGGAACGCGAGTGCGAGTATAAATATTTACGCAAGTATAAATCAAGAGACAGAGGTATTGCATGATATATTTTGATTTCTTTTGTCATCAATGTGACAAAATGCAGCACTTTTATTTCGATGTGAAAGATGATACTTCCTGTTTCTCTCAAAGTATATCTTTTAGATTTCCATGCATTAAGAATTATGCCTTCAAATTAAGAATTTTATTCTTCGTTTATTCTTCTTATTTTGTAAATGTCAAGCATGTATACTGCTGAGATTGAAAAACAAAAATAAAAAAAGTAAAATCACATACAATACACCCTTGTGAAAATTAATGGAATCAAGCCATTTTTTTTTACAAATTCACTTTGATTTACAATCATTAATTTTAAAAAATCAAAATCACCACTTAGTATTCCCCCACCTTTTTTTGTCCAGCACCATTTTCACTCTACTGGGCATAGAGTCAACTAGAGCTTTGGACTTTTCTTTGAATTCTTGATCTCTAAACCATGTTTTCAGCATAGCAATCATTTTTTCTTTTGTTGTGCAATCAAATTTTCACTTAATGTCACAATGGCCTGCCTCTTCCGTGTAGAAATATCCATGGCTAACAAAAAGATAAAAAGTCACCAGATTGAGAAAAAACAGCAAAAATATGTAGAAATTTATAACACTTAAACAAAACACACTATTTATGTTTAAAAAAACATGAGGTTATAGCGCCTAATCAACTGGTAGGCTAAACAGCTCTTATAAATAAAGATTGAGCAACTTAAAAAATTCGAAAATTAAAAATTCCCAACTTGGTTCCATTAACTCGTACAAAGATGAATTTTTAACTGAACAGTAATTATTCTGTTTTTACAACAGTATTTTTTTTTCTGCTAAGCATCAGCACATTTTACTTTATTCATGTGATGAACTGAGAACATGTGAAAGTTTGAAGCAAAAAAATTTAGTTTCATCAAAAAAAAAAAAAAAAAAAGATTATTTGTCTAAAACTTAAAGAGCAACTTCATCTACAATTTTAGAATTCTATTTTATTATTGAAAAATACGGAGCAAATATATTTTCTGTATGCATTCGTAGTGCTTATGGTATAAAGCAAAACTATGTGCTGAAAACTTCTTAATGAAGAAAACTAATTAGTAAACAAAACTAAACTTCTTTAGGAAAACGATGGGTTTTATAAATGTTAAAATATTGACTTCGATTATTAGTGCAGATCGTGTGTCAGGGCCAAATTAATTTACCATCCAAGTTAAAGACAGGCTTATGAAGTAAAACAAAATTATGTACTGAAAAGTTCTTAATGAAATATACTAATTGGTAAATAAAACTCTCTAAACTTCTTTTAGGAAAAAGATGGGTTTTATAAATGTTAAAATATTGATTTCGATTATTATTGCAGAACATTAATCAGTACCAAGTTAATGTACCACCCAAGTCAAAGACAATCTTATGTGTTTCTGAATTGAAATATTACTTTTCAAATCAAAAGCAGTTAAATTCAGTAATTATTTGATATGCGTAAAAAACTTACTTTTTTAAGTGAAGTATTTTGAGAATTCTGAGATATTCTGAAGGGAAATCTTATTACTTTTCAAATCCGAAACATTGAACCTCTTAATTTATAGTACGTGAAAATATGTTAGCTGCAAAGAATTAAAATTCGAGCTTATTGCATATTTATAAATGATGCATTCAGTCAAAATGTAAATATGTTATTTATTTCGATGTTTATTAGGAGTCCATTAATTTTTCGTTTTCAGCTCATTACTTCATGACCCTTTGAGAGTGGTTGTCCTTTTATACATTATTGTGATTGGGACTTTTCTTTGATGCGTTAAATTTTTTTTTATCCTGCAGTGGCTATTACACTAGCTCAACTTGATTTGTGATCAATAGAGTTAAAAAATGTATTTCTCTTTCAATTACGCTTTGTCGTAGCATTTCTGATTGGGTTTTTCAGCTTGTCAGTGAACAATTACTTGTTTGTAAAACTCATCGCACATAGCATTAATTCTGAATTTTATTTACTGTCGATATGTAACTATAGCGACTAGAGAAATAATTTTTTTCCCTTGAGCATGTGAATGAAAAAAGCATAAATGAGCATACTGGTTGTGGGGGGGGGGGGGTGCGTTACCCCAATATTGCCCTTTTGCAGTTGTGGCTATATAAAAAAACTCATCCATGACATTACAGTCGCTCTAGATTTCCTGATTGCTGTAGGACTCAAAGTTTCAAATGTTTATTTGTTTTGTGATAGTATTTTAGTAAACCAAACATTAAGCGTATCGTAAATAAAGTATCACTTGCATGAAATATAGAAAATTAAACATGAACTGAAAAAAAAATCGTTTAATTTAAAGCGGTCCGTAACTATATGCAGGTGACAGAGCTCGGGAAAAGAAAACACTTTTGATTAAAAAAAAACTTTATTTTCACCGGGAGAAAACGTACTATAACTTTTATGGAACGGTGACAAAAATAAAAGCGACAAGAAAATCACGATTTATCACAACCCTAGGCGCCATTCATATTTTCCTGGTGAGAAATTTGAATAAACGTCATTTTTCGGATGTGCAAATAAGCCTCTTGAATTTTGTTTATGTAACGCATCTTCTTCTTGGTGTTGGGATTTTATTTTTCGCTTGGTGTATACATCCAGTCAATTACCAACATAGATCTCCAACGATTACAATCCATTGCTGAATAAAAGTCTGTAGGCATTTGGAAATGGAAATAGTATGTACCTTGTACATATATTATTTACCGATATTTTATCAATAAAGTAAATAAGTTGAGAAAAAAAATAATACTATACTATTTGTTAAAGTTCAACATTAGTATATTTCTAAAATAAACGTCACACGTATTTTTTAACATAATATCCTTATATATTATTGCTGTAGCCTGTTTTTGGTTTCTACGCCAGATTTTCCTCAATTCTTGATCGATTTCTTTGATTTACACCTTATTTTAAAGCTTATGGTGCGGGCTACTGACGAAAAATAGACCCACGGTCTAAAAATTGTTTTATTCAGCCGAAAAACCTGTTTTAAAGAACCAGAATGAGGTTTTCGGTTAAACTTATAACTTTAACTTGCACTATGACCGACAGAGCTGAATAGCTTGATCGGCAGAGTGTTCTCCTCGTAACCAGGAGAATAAGTGTTCGGGCCCACGTCCGGACAATCTGCATCAAAAAATTAGAAAAATATCGCTCTTTGCATGAACACTTAATTAAGTGAATAACAAATGCGAGGGAACAGAATAAATGAGAAGGAAACGCTCCTTGCTGTTATGATAACTTGATGTGACTTTGTGCTAAATTACTTCTGAATTGTATGTTTTTTTTTCTTTTTTAAAGTTTTGGCTTTGGTAAGAAAATTAAAGCATAATGTAAGCGAAAATATAAGTAACAGGTTTAAGATTTCAGACTACAATAGAATTGTTTTTTATTCAGAAAAAAATAATAAATTGTGTATTGAAATATATATATTCTTCTAATGAGTTTTTGACTCTTTGTACAAATAAAGAAATTACTACCTCAATTTGAAGGGTAAAATATATATTTTTTCTTCTTTTTGCAAAAAAAAAAAAAAAAAGCTTATCACATTTTTACTACATTCGAAAAGCTACGCTTAAAATAGAGCATAGTTCAATTTATTTTGTATTTTAATCGTGCTGTTAAATGATGAACACGTGCTGCCATCTAAGTCATAACGGTTCAAGCAGCCTGCGGTAACAAATTGTAAAAATTTTCAAAAATAAAAACATTTCTCTTCAATATCTTATCTTATATATTATTCCCTTCTCATTTTAAAACTTATCAGGCTGGCTAATGATGAAAAATAGACTTACGATCGAAAAATCAAGTTTTCGAAAACACCCCTTGCTGTTTGAAAACCTTGATGCAGCCTGTAGTTCTTATGCATTTTTTTTTTTTTTTTGCAAAGTTCTAATGCAGTTTTTCAATTTTTACGTCGCTTTCGGCAAAAAAGGCCTGTGTGCGTGTGTTCATATTTTAATAAAGCTTAAAAGCACTGAAATTAGTTGTTTGGTTAAATTGATAAGTTTTTTTCGGTAGAGCGTTCGGCTATAAACTATCTGAACTTCGGGCAAGCTTGGAATCTCCGACATAATATGAAATTTATATTAGTATTACGCATTACATGTACTCATAACATACACACGTAATAAAATAAATGCAGTGGGAATGCTACTTGGTGTTTCGACTCCTTTATGCAGGCTACAGTTATCATTCAGATAAGTTGACTGTTAATCGAAGGGTGTTCTTCCTTTTTTTTAAGCTCTGACTACATCCAGATCACTCAGCATAATATAAGTATAAAAAAGTATTAGATTTACCTAAAGGAAATCCTTTTTGTGCAGAAAAACATTTTCATTGTATGCTGAAATGTAGATGTTTGTAATAGCAGTGTTCAACCTTTTGTACAAATGAAAAAATACTACGCCAAATTAAAACTACGAGTTTCACCCAGTAAACCTTTAATTTTTTATTCGCGCAAATACGATATTAAAGCATTAAAATTATTATCAACTTCATTAGCAAGAAATCATTTTCTACTCCTCTGCTTTCTGCTGAAAAAAAAAACATTTTGTCTACGTTTGAAAAATTACACTTAAAAAACGAACTCAGTTCAACTGGTTTTGGTTTTGAATTTTAAGTGTTCGATTAAAAGAGAAACATGTGCGGGCATTTTAGCCGTAACGGTTGAAGCAATCTTCTTTGTGAAATAGTTCAATATTCAAAGATAAAAACACTTATTTTCAATCTAAATTATTACTTTTCTAGAATGCTTATTTCAATCACTACGTGAGATCTTCGTCATTCTTTAATCAAATTCCATGCTTTACGAAAATTTTAAATCGTATCATGCTGGTTAATGACAAAATATAGAAGCATGATCTTATTATTTTTTTTTTCGGCAAAAAGCTTTTTTGCTGTGTTTTACTACGCATTCCTTCAATGAATAGCTTTCGAAAAGGAAGGCACAATTGCTAGGTTTGTTGGGGTGTCAGGCTGTTAATCAGAATGGCGCCAATTCGAATCCGTGCCGATAAATATCTCTTTAATGTTTCTTTTTTTCCTGTCAGATGCTCACATGGGCAGGACTGTATTTGCCATAACCTGTTTTTTCACATGCACAATTATTGCTTTTTCACGAGTCACTACTCAGCCACTTTTAAAGATATTTATGTTTGCATTAAAAATATGTACGACCAAAGTGAGCGATGATCAAATTATCACAACGTTGTATTTAACGGGGTTTTGTTACTGATGTCTTTAAATTACATGCCTTCTCTTCTGCGCTTACTTTTTTTCGGTTCTTCTTCCTAATATTCTTCCTTTGAAATTTTTAAAGAGCGAAGTGCCTTATGAAACGATTCGAAGCACAGTGCGGAGTTCCGCACGGGTCGACTAGTCTTCCTTAATGTTCTCTTTGGTGATTATCTTACAAAATCTTTAGAGCATAAATAATTGAGAAAACTTGTATACTGTAAAAAAAAAAAAAATCCGAAGCGTCCAAATTACTTCCGGGAAGCGTTCCGTGATTTCACAAGATTCCACCAGTTTCCTGTGAAAAACAAGTGTTCCTGAGTTTCTACAAGTCTCAGCAATGAAGACTTCCAGTCTATGGATAATATTGCTTTGGAAGAAATGCATAGGCAAATAAACTGTTCAGTATTTGCTTGCAATTCTGCCTTAGTTATTACTATAAACATATCTAAGTTTTCTTTTTAAGTTCCTGATATGTTTTAGAAACATGACTGACTGTTATTGGAAAGGTTTCTTATATAATTTTATCTCCCTTTTATTGGAAAGATTTCATTTTGATTTTAGGAAGTTTACTGACTTTTATAGAGAAACTTTTCTGTTTGATGCGCGATACGTTACTGGCAGAAATTAGGCACATTAGCTTCCCCCATTATTTTTCCAGGATTTGTCATTTTTTGACAGTGTACTTAATAAATTATATATATATATATATGTATATATATATATATATATATATATATATATATATATATATATATATATATATATATATATATATATATATATATATATATATATATATATATTAGGGTGGTCCTTATTTATCTGGGAAAATTTTTTTTTTCGGAATTCAACAAGTGACGCCCCCTAGTTTTGTGACACTATAATAAAAAGTAATCGGTGCAAAATTTGAACTCGATCGGTCAATAATAACACGTGCCCCTAGGCCGTTGAACTTTTTACCCGTTGAACACTTTTGATAATTTTCTTACCAATCTTCGAGTTTTTACTTCAGACCTCGTACATCGTTTCTCCTATGTTTTCAAAATAATTTTACAGCGAGGTAGCGCTAAAATCTCCTCTTTCAGTTGTATCATTCACAACTCTCAGCATTTTAACGATATCTCTTCCCTTTAAATAGCTTCCTTCATTTTGCCATGAATCAGGATCAAATAGGAAAACATCTTTTGGTGTTTGTAACTTATCAAACAGTTTTATTGACTTGTAATTGATTCTATAAAGAAAAAGATCTTTACTAAGAAAGTATTCCAAATAATCTACTGTTATCTGAAATTTTTTATACAGTCATCAGACACGTCTTCCTATTCAGCAAGCATTTTTTTTTTTTTTTGAAGTAATGTTTTCCAATCTTCAAAGTTAATTCCCTCTTCCAATACGGACAAAGCTACTAGTTCATCCCCTAAGTACCATAAGTGATTTAGGAATTTTTCAATCACTGCTTCTGCTGCAGGTTTGTCATCATTTTGTACGATGCAGGTTTTTTAGACACTAGACTTTATATTAATTTAAAAGGCCTAGAATGAGTTACTGCGAAAAACTATATCTTCATACAACATTTAACTGTAAAACAGCATTTACGGGTATTCTCTTCATGTAAGGTCAATTTAAATTGTTTCCTAAATACATAAATATTCAAACAATAAATTCCTTTTGCCACCCATCTGGCTCACAGATAAGCTCCAGGTTGCCGAAAACATATCGCCGTAGGAGGGAGGACTTCACCAAGAAATATTATTACACGTTATGAGAATTCTCTGTAATATTTCTTAATTCCGCTTTCTACAAACAATAATACGTCATTAAATTCTTTTTTTAGAAATTAAGTGATATGTGTAGTTTTTGAATTTTGAAGCGCTTAAATAATGGAATATCGAGTCTAGAACTAAAAAAGGCAAGAACTTCTTTAAAGACACTCTGCAGTACGATTTCAAGTGCATGATGATAGCAATACAAATGCAATATATCACCGTTCAGCTTTTGCTCTAAAAAATTACATGCACAATTTATACGGCCTGTATTGTAAGCCGCTGTATAAAACATTACAACTTGAACAGTTAGCAATAAAGAGCAATTATCTAAGATATCATATACAACTGAAGAAATATCTCAGAAATTCTGAGTAGCTGTTCAACTTTGGGACCTGAAGCTATCATGGTAAGCCTGTCGGCATTTTTTTCCAGTTACATCTGGTTGTAGCTTTGTATCCCAGGGAATAACTAAAAATCTAAATTTAAATTAATGAAATCTGATTTTACCTCTCGAAGATTTTCTCTTGCTCTCTTATGGGATGCACGATTGATCATTAGGTTATTTGGATTTAAATTTACCGCATCTACATAGGCTGCTAATAAATGAGCAGCATCTTTGTCCCTAATATGGCATTTGTCTAACATTGATGAAATGTGAGCAGATATCAATAGTTGTCAAGCTTTTTTGCGTTGTGGTAAACCAGATATAGAAAAAAAGGTTCAACAGGTTAGGATAGATACCCATTACGGTTTCTAAATCTTGTGAATTGCAAGAGGAATTTGATGATAATAAAGGACTATGTACTGAAATAGAAGGCAGTTTAAAGTATAGATTTTTACATAATTCCGATCTAGGTTTTTTTTAAATTTATATTTTAGATATGGAAAAGAGAGTTTATTTTCATTGTAGGGTAATCGAGGATTTTTCAAAATTTAAATTATAAGAATGCATAAACATTTAAGTATATAACTAAAGAACAGCGAATTAAAATATAATTATCATTACTTATATTTATAGCATGGAAACCTAGTGACCTGATATGCCACACCTATTACATACACAGAAAATTTTCTAAATCAACACCCCCAAACCTGGAGGAGGCAATTTGTTGCTGTCAAACATCATTCATTAATGGCCTAGGCCGTTTATTATGGGCCTTTAGAATCCCTTGTGTCCATCTTGGTGGAAAGAAATGTTCCCCTGCCGCTTGGTTTGAAACGAGCGCGAATAGCGGTATGCCTGTCCTAGAGCCATTGGTGTACATGTACCCTATGTAATTTGTAAAATTTTACAGAATGAAAGTGAGAGAATGGTTGGTCTGGAAGTAGCAACATCTATTGAGGTTCAAAATTACTTTAAATATAAAACGTTAGAATTATTTTTACATAAACGAGCTGATGTGTGCATCACATGACTTCCTTTTACACCAATTTAATGCTATTTCCCTATTATTGCAATTTTAATGGGATTCTCTCTCTAACTCTTTAAATATCACTAGCAATGGCCACATTGAAAGCAGATTTAAAAAAAAAAAAAAATCGCCAAATTTTTCGCCAAGTTGGCGACAAAACTTGGCAACCAAAAGACTGGCGATATATCGCCAAGTGACCGCCAAATTATAACACCACTTGAGTTTGCATCGAAATTAACAATGATTTCCCCCCAAAAAGGTGCAAAAGACCCCTTTAGAAACACCCGAATGCAACCAAAATAGGAGGTGCACAACTAGACCCCACTACGAGTCTATGTACCAAATTTCAACTTTCTAGGACATACCATTTTTGAGTTATGCGAGATACATACGCACATACGCACATACGCACATACACATACGCACATACATACAGACGTCACGAGAAAAGTCGTTGTAATTACCTCGGTGATGGTCAAAATGGATATTTCGCGTGTCTATACATTCTTAGGCACTTTTCCGCATGTGGTCGAATCGAAAAAAAAACTCAACATTCATTTGGGGGTGAGCAAAATGGAAATTAAGGGCGATTTTTGAGTGAAAATTTTTTCGCGAATACAATACTTCCTTTTTTGTAAAAGGAAGTAAAAATGAGAAAATCCGCAATTTTTTCTTCGAAACTCAAAAAAGGGGGCCCTAGGGGCACGTGTTAATATTCATGGATTGACTTAAAATTTTGCATGGATCATTTATTTGTATAATGGAACAAATTGAGGGGGCGTCGTGTAAAATATCTACAACTTCAAAAATAAGGACCACCCTTATATATATATATATATATATATATATATATATATATATATATATATATATATATATATATATATATATATTTATTTATTTATTTATTTATTTATTTATTTATTTATTTATTTATTTATATATATGTATACTGACCCTTAAACCTATAGAACTCACGTCAAAATGAGCTACCTGAGAACTCGGAAGCGCCTATTTCCTTAAAAAAAAATTTTTATCCGTTTTTGGTTCAAAATATTTCGTTTACTATTAATTCTAAATGCCAAATGTTCTGAAAAATAATGGTATTTGATGAAACAAATGAGATATTTAATGAAACAAAATAAGAGTTTCTTCTTTTCTTATTGGGAGCATTTCATTCACAGTTTGATCTCTGGAGAATTAATCATGAGTCTGCAGTCTATCGTTAACCATTCAGAACCAACAACTCTCTTTCTTTACATTTCCTGTAATTTCTCGATTTTAGAACGCATGTTTTTACTTCCTTTTACAAAAAAGGAAGTATGTTATTGCATTCGCGAAAAAATTTTCACTCAAAAATCGGCCTTAATTTCCATTTTGTTCACCCCCAAATGAATGTTAATTTTTTTTTTGATCCGACCACTCGTACATATGTACCTAAGAACGTATAGACGCCCAAATATCCATTTTGAAGTTCCTCGAGTTAATTACAACGAGTTTTATCGTGGCGTCTGTATGTACGTATGTATGTGCGTATGTATGTCGCATAACTCAAGAACGGTATGTCCTAGAATGTTGAAATTTGATACGCAGACTCCTAGTGGGGAGTTGTGCTCCTCCCCTTTTAGTTGCATTCGGGTGCTTCTAAAGGGACCTTTTGCCCCTTTTTGGGGGGAAATCATTGTTAATTTCGATGCAAACTCAACTGGTGTTATAAGTTGGCGGACACTTGGCGATATATCGCCAGTCTTTTGGTCGCCAAGTTTTGTCGCCAACTCGGCGACAAATTGGGCGATTTTTTTTTAATATTTTTTTTAATCTGGTTTCAATGTGGCCATTGTTGGTGATATTTAGAGAGTTAGAGAGAGAATCACATTAAAATCGCAATAATAGGGAAATAACATTAAATTGGTGTAAAAGGAAGCCATGTGATGCATAAATCAGCTCGTTATGATTATGTTGAGCGAAGTAATTGTTTTCATACGTATGCGAGATTTAAACAAATGAGAAAATGAGTTCAAAAGTAAAAAGCGGGTTTCTTCTCTTAGGGTATGTTTAATAAAGGTCTACATTACTATTAAAAAATTGTAATGTTAACAACAATAAACTATCAGGGAGCTCAAAATAGCCGAATTTCGTTTACTTACTTTTTTATTTCATCGCCTTTAAAAGGAATTTCCGATCCTCTTTTAATTTTTCATCGTAAAAAAAAGGAAAAATTATGAAAAGAAGTGCAGTAAATTATGCACACCTCGTGTGTATGTTTAAAAAATCAAACTTTTCAATAGTAAAAGAAGCAAAAAAAAAATCTGAAGAAGAAGTTTTATTTAAGTATTAAAAAAATGAAACTGGCGTCTAACAAGTAAAGGCCACTAAATTAACAACTGTCTTTGAAGTAACGATGAGATTTCACATTTAAGTAATGTGCAACAATTTAAAATTATTTGCATTAGAGTTGAGATTGTAAATGCAATACGAGTTTAGCTCAAGAAAATGGGAAAATCAAGGACTGAAAATTTAAAAACAGAAAGAAAAAAAAATGAAATATAAAGTTAAAGACCTAATATGTGTTGAAACATGCAAATAACACGATTTTTTTATAATCCCATGCATGCACGTAAAATATCACGAACTATTTAAGCATTGACTATTGAACTAAATTAGTAATTTTACATTTGTCTTGATGCAATAAAAGGAGAACGCATGTCATACAATATTTTCCCCCATACAGCAAAAATGAACTTTTATCAGTCATGAAATTAATATTTATGCATGATAAATATTTTCTGACCGATTTTAACAACTAAAAAACTTGATAATTAACTTTCTTTAAAAAACTCATTCGTGTTGGAGTTACGGATTAAAATCACTAATTTTAAGCATTAAAAAAAAAGAATGTAGCTTTCATTACGTTGCACAAAATACTTTCCAAGAAAACAACTTCATACATTGAAGCAAAAGAATGTTTTGTGTCAGTAGTGCACGATGAGAGCCGTATTTTATTCCCCCAAATAGTTGAGAACTTGAGCGTTTATTTGCTGTGGACTCCAAATATCGTAGTAATAATAACATATTTAATAAGGAAAGCGGTAGGCCCGTTGTCTGAAGTTAATACTAATAATAATAATAAAAAAAAATTGATGCTTGTCCCTTCTTGTATAGGTGAGGCAGAAGAAGTAAGAAAGGAAGAAAGAATAAAAGGAAGGAACCTCTTAACGAGATTACGGAGTTCATTTACAGCAGCTAGCGAATCAATTTCCGCCGTTCACCTCCTGCTAGGAATGGACGACGCCGCGGATCGATCTCTGTGTTCAGGCCGCTGGTTCGAGACGGGTTACCACATCACGGCATTTAGCGAGCGCATCGACTGCCAAAGCCGCTGCCAAGCATGACGGAGATTTTGGATAACTTTTCCCGGCCAATGTTTTCGCCCACAATGGGGATCACTTTGATGGAGGAGAAAAGTTTTTCAAGTTTGTTGGGCTCTTTCGCTGATGAACGCGCGAACGTGAATCGCTTCTCAAAGGCTCACTTAGCTAGACAATAATCTGAAAGTCAACGGAAAGTAATTCACAGACGGAAAATTTTAGTTCATCAAAATAATAGCTCCTCTTGCCTTTCGGAGTATAAGAAGACAAGCTAAATAGTTATAGTGATTAATTATATGTTTCTTAGGAGAATTTTGCCATAAATCATGTGTAGAAATTTTTTTAATATTTTCTTTGCTAATAAATAGAGAGCAAACATATAGGATAGCTAAAAATATAGTTTTTATAATCAACTTAAATTCTGTTAAGGAAGCATTTGGCAGTTCAGTGAGAGATAAGCGCTTTGACCGTCCGACTCTTTCCCTGATGAACACGCATATGTGAGTCGCTTCTCGAGGCTCGCTCAGCTAGACAGTCATCTGAAAGTCAACGGATTAGTAATGCAGCGACGGAAAATTTTAGTACGTCAACGTAATAGACAAACTTAATACGCTGATTAATTTCCACAAGGAACAAGTTGATGTTACAATGTGAAGTTTTCGATATGCATTGTTATTGTTAGGTTTGGGTGGTGCGAAAATTTTAAAATTCGTTCACTGCAACTGTAACCGTAGGTACTGCGTTGTTTCAAATCATCACAATCTCGAGCGCATGAAGTAAAGTACAAAACTTAAGAAAAATTACCTATGTATCGTACCTTTATATACAATACAATACGTTCATATGAAGGCCGTAGAATAGTTGCCTCTGACTCTACAACTGTCGCTGTATTTAGTCAGATGTAGAAAATGAGAAACCTATTTTATCAATGAAAATGAAAACATTATTGAATTAATTGATTTTTATTAATCAAAATCATTTATAAAATTAGTTGAAAACAAAAATAAGTAAATTAATTCTGCATGCAATTTGTACGGTTTATCCAACTTTTCGGATTTACGGGACTTGGATTGGCAAGATTCTAGTGTAGCGGAGGAGCGGGTAAAGTGAGCCAGGAGGAACAGTGAGACAACAGCAAATTATATGTTTGAATAATTGCAGTCTGGAATACTGGGAGCAATGTAATAGAAAATAGTTTACTTTCAATTCTGGTGTACTGAAAATAACTGTCATCATAATTTCGCCCCGTCCAACTCAAGTATCTGCGTTGTTTCTAAACTGCTAGAAAAGCTTTACAGACTGGTGTATGTTGTTGTTAACTGATGTCTGAAAATGGCACCAACTGAGCTTATATATTTCATTGAGGGAACAGTGAGACATCATTAATTTATATCTCACTACTCCATGGTACATTTAAATAAAGAGTGGAGAAATTATATATTGAATAAAATTTAATTACAACAAGCCTGTTAATGCAAATAATAAGAAAATGTTTGTTTGAAAGCCCTGCAACAACAAATTAAGGTTGTTTGAAAGCGATTGGAGTTATTCTGCTGTGGGCAATAACTGAAAGTTTTTCATTTTCATTTTTTTAACCTTTTTTTTCAAATATTGTATGTTAGCTTTATTGTACTAGCTTGCTTATTTGGTTTCCGCTGAAGCAGATATATTTTTAAAGCTTTTACAAGCGTATATGTGTTTGACACATTTGAAATCGGAAATTTGTCTCGAATGTTTATGCATTTTTATGCTTTTTATTTTTAATAAAAAATTAGCATCATGAAATATGTGTGAAAGCATTTAAAATTACTGTTTTTGAATACTTGGTTAGTTTTTAATTACAAAGTGCCAATCCTTCTAAATGGCAAAAAAATAGCGAAAAATACTTATTTCTTTACTATCTTCCATTTCTTCCTAAGAATGATATTTTTTTTTTATCGATTTCATCGCAGTGATGGCCAACCCTGTTTTCGTACATTTCGCTCCGCCAAAATGAATTCACTCCCCAAAAAATTACCAGGAAGTATTTTGACGATTTGAAAAGAAAAAAACAGCTAGATATGTCTGATTTTAAGTAACCGTTTAGTTTGTAGATCTTCTTATTCACGATGCTACTGACTGATGAGAGTTGCCACTACCAAGTTATTAAAGTCGAAGAGAGAGATTCAATCTGAGGAAAATATAGGTGTCTCATATTTTTTCTGCAATCTGAGAAAAATATTAAACTTCTAAAAATTATTCATTCTGAATTTATCTTATGAATTATGTTTGAGTTTCAGTTATTTTAAGTTTTTTTGACATCTACATTTACAATTTTTACAAAAATTACCGCTATCTGATTCTGCTGTTTTACAAAGATGGAGTTGTAAAGCTCCAAAATATATCATTAAATAGTTTTACTATCAAACTAAAATAACGGATTGTAGGTTACAACTTTACTTAGTAAATATTATTTTTTCAACTAAAGCACTAGAAGCAAAGGGGCGTAAATGACAAAATTTAAAGCATTTAGATAACTTGTGCAAATGGTAGCAGCAATTTCCATATGTTACGGGGGAAGAGATGGTATTATTATTCCAGGTATGTGCTGCTGCTTTATGATTTAAAGAAAAAAAATCAATGAAAGCCTAGATACAGTTTGAACTTATCACGAGTTTTGCTCAAAACTGTAAGAAGTCTGCTTACTTAACTTTACTTCCCGTTGCCTCAAACTTGAGAAAACTTCAAATCATCTAATTGATACTTTAAATGTCTAAATGTTACAAAATTAGTGCTCTTAAAAATATTAATACATATTACATTTTTCGATGCAGTAAGTGCATTAAATTTTTAAGTTGATAATGTAATATTTAGCTTCCGTGATTTTATTCTATAACTTGAAAATCGCCTGGCAAGGTATGACGGGTGAAAATTGCTTCTCCATTTGAACGAAGCCAATACATAGCGTTAATTGTTGACTACATTTCGTTACTTCAATCTCCTAAAATGACAGTCTAACCAGTAAAACAGTTAAATAACCGGATCCAGTTCAGCTTGTTAAACTGCATGTAAAAAATTTCCCAAAAATATTATCAAATTATCATGCTATGGCACAAGTTTCACTCTTGATGACGTCAGAGCGTTACTTGAGCAGTGAATTCGCTATTGTATATATGCGTATTTTAAGCTAATTTTTGAGAAGACTTTTTTATTGAGGTGTACAGATAGTTAGAATTTCAAATTTAGCCTACAGTGAACGATTTTTTGAACGATCATTTTAAACTTCTCAAGTAATCGATTGCAAACTTCAATATTCAATTGATAAATAAAGGACTAACGCAAAGCGTGCAGTTATGCATTTGTTTTCTCTTGTTCTAAAAACAAACGTAGAATTTCCATGTCCATGCGCAAATATTTATAAAACAATGAATGGCATTTGCGAAACAGACACATAGCTTTCAGCAAGTAAAAGCAGCATTCTAAAAGAAAGTGATTGTTTGAGGAACATTTTTCTCCCTGTTGATGAATTTGTTTCTAGAACTTCTTTCATCACTCTCTGCATTCTTGTACATTCAAGCAGAATTGATTAAAACCAAGCAAATGACATTTCAGAACAATTGTCTTCCTCTTTAAGCGAATCCTTCTTAACAAAAAGTCGAAGAATGAGAGAATCGCAATAAATAATGTTACCTTTTCGGAAAGCAAATTTTTGTTTAATGAATTACATCGAAACTACATGTTCAAAAAATGTAGCTTTTTTATACTTTAGAAAGACTTTTCCAAACCATGGGTTGCAATCCACTGGTGGGACACTAATTAAGGACTGGTGGGTCACTAATTAAAGACTGGCGGGTCACACTTGATGACTGTTGGTTAGTGTCTGCAGTGAAAAGTGACTTTTATTTCTCAAATAATTTTTTTAAGCATAAATATCATAAAATAAGCAAAAACTCGAAATTTTGACCTTAGTTACTGATTATTTTTGTTGAACTTAAAAAGATATCATGAGCTATTTTAATCTTTGCCAAAGGGCTATAAATTCGCAAAAGTTATTTTTTGATTCGAAAAGCAATTTTTGACAATCACATTGTACAGTTCATTGAAGCGGTTTTTCCGTGAATGAAATAAGTGAAGTAAAAACATATTTCTTTTCTTCTTGAAACCCATTTTTGAAATTAATTTTCCTTCCTAAAAATTTTTTACTGCTCCGGAGAATGTGGAGGAGCATCAAAAAAGTGCATCAGAACATTTAAACATTTGAGGACTTAGAATATATAAAGAAACACAAATTTTTTTTTATTTTAGTATTCAAGACAACACTCTTCTCCTATTGTTTTTTAAACGTAATCTGCCTTTTGTTCTTTCATTTCATTAAACGTACTGAGTGAAATGACATACTAAACACGTAACTAGGTGAACAAAAAGGTTGTGTACTCATTCCACTAAGAGGACTTAAAAATTTTATCACGCGCGATCATATAACATCTTTTGCCTTCTATGGCTGGGTAAAAAATTAATGTTTGGGAAACAAGTTGCTATTTTGTTATTTATTTCGAGATTTATTAAACTCAAGGGTCCGCAACAGCTAAACGCTAAAAGGTTGTGCAATTGCACCACCTGCCAAAGTATTAAACTGAATTGATGATGTGTTTTGATTCTGGTTCAACATTCCAGAATTTTGTAAAAAATTTCATTTTCTGATCAATGTTTTCTGGGTGTTTCAAAAATCGCACCATCAATAAGATAATATTTTTCCTTTAAAAATAATATTGACGATCGATATTGACAAGTATGGCAAGTATTTATGTTAGCATAATGAAACGCGATTTTGACTAAAATGCTATCTTAAAGGGCCAACCAGATTTTTGCCCTATAAGTGCCGATGCAAATGATAAATTATATGAGCAAAAACAAATTTTCAGCTTTTCCCTCTCATTTAAATTAATGGATATGAATGACTCAGAAATCATCATAAGTGACTGCACAACGAGTTACAGGCAGATCATACGCAACTTATCAACCATGAGAGATAATTGAAAAGTTTGTTTAAGCATATTCGTATTTCAAAGACATTTTTGATTATCGATGCAGTAAAAAAACGACGAATTTAAGAGGATGGAAATCTGATCCTTTAACTACACGAGTACATAGGCCTATACTATCGAGCAGAAAGGTGTTTCCATAGCATAAAGCGTCTCGGAATGCGACCATAAGTAAAGCAAAATGAAAACTGCAACTGCTAATTCGAAACCAAACATATCAACAGAAAGCGCCATCCTCAAAAGACAACAACAAACTTTTTTTTTAATCAAACAGATTCCTTTAAAGCATTACTTCTTCGCTTACACAGGTGAAAGTTAAGTTTAAATAGGAGCTAAGTGGTTCAGTTTCCTCTGCAAAAAAAATCGTACAGACGTGATATTATTTTATGCATCACTGCTGTTTATTCTGTTCTAAGCAATATTTTCAAATAGTTTGAGGAGAGAACAAAGAAAGCTAATAGGCCTTTAACTGGAATGTTTATTTGCGGGAATATTTTTCTTTTGGACTGAGATGGTAATTGCATTTTTCCACACATTCTGGAAATGTACCCAAAAAAAAGTTGGAAGAAATCTTTGTGATGTAAGTTATTACGTTGAGAGAAAGCATGTTAATTGTACTGCAAGAAGTCTTGTTCTCCTTGGCGTTCCTTTCTTTTGAAGATTTGCAATAATGCTCGAAATGTTGACTGCTAATGTTTCGTAAAATAAGGAATGGGTGAGTCACGAAGCTTACATTTTTTGGTTTTGGTTTTGAAGGAGAACCGTTTGTTTTCCAGGGACTTGATCGTTTCAAGAGCTTGAAAGGCTGGTAAAATAAAAATTAGGTGTGTGATGTTAGTATCAGAGAAACGGCGATTATGACGATCATTTTTATGTTCCCTTTTGTTTTGATGCAAATTGCTGGTGTTTATTTATTTGTTTATTTATTGGCAACATTTTCATTGATTGAGACTGCTGTATGGAATATTTATCTCGTTGATGAAAACTGTCAGTCTTTTATAACTGCTAAAGTCCAAAGTTTGTACCTGTAAGTTTTTTAAGCAAAATATTCGTCGCTTGTACCAGCCAACTCTGTTGTTTTCCATGAGTCGTGATTGTGTATATTCTCTAAGGAAGCATTTGATAGTACTTCGAAGAATTTTAACTAAAATCTCCCCTCCCCTCATTGCTGGTATATCTAAATAACAATAAAAAATGCAATACTGCTGTGTGTCGCCGTTATCTGCTGATTTTTTTTTTCCAGTAAATGAGGGCAGGCATGCATGTACACGTAGTATTCATAATCATGTCATTTAGTTATCGGAAGAATATGAAAGGTGTACATTTTTCCTTTTCTTGGTAGTTGCACAGGTCGAGCGTATGTTATGCGCGTCGTTATGTGGGTGAAATTCAGAGGATTATATGGATGTTTCAATTGCCAAATCGATTAACTCCACTTTAAAAATAATCCTCATTTCTGCTTTAATAGTGCTTTCTCAATGCTCAGCATGTGAATTTATATTAAAGTTTTGGTTCAGTACATTTCTGACCATGTGATGGCAGAAAATGTAACACGAGGACCTATTTTCTCCTATGGATATATAACACCATCTTCTTCATAACTATTCTCTACTTTTTGTTTTATGGAGTTGGTCGATTGGGCAAGTGAGGCATCTATATTCCAATAGAAAAAAGATGCAAGGAATTTCACCGAGCAAATGCCGTCAGTAAAGTACTGATTATCATATAAATGCAAAGTTATTGTGTAGTTCAACTGATGCGAAATGATGATTATATTAACTTTGTATTATGCTAAAACCGCAATTATTACATAACAGTAGGCTAAGGTAAACGATGAAAATATAAAATAAAATATCTATATCTTTAATTCATTTAGTAAGAGGATAATTTGACTTATTAGTGGCTTAATTTATTTATTCGACGGATTATTTTGAATTATAAAGAGGTTTTTAATCTTGCTTAATGGTTCATTTTATTTAAGAGCCCATAAAAAAAAAAAGAATGGTATCGGCAGACAGTTAGTTATCCTGTGTCTTTGACCAAACATAGTGGAAAATATTAAGATTGCCAAACAGTTGTGGAATGTCATCAGCTAAGAAATTTTTAGTTTCCAATAACGATAAATTCTTTATGTAACCAATTTTCTCCTATTCTGTACTGCAGTCGCCTCTTTCTCCTAAGGCCAACTTCTCAAACCTGTTTACTCAAACTCTCTTAACGAGATATTTAAGCTTCAGAAGCTACTTCAACCCAAATTCAAAATAATAGAATATCAGAACTGTTTGAACAAATCTTGTCCAGGAGTCGGGAACAATGAACTCATTCAAACTAAAAAGAAGAAAACTCGTTATTCATTAATTGTTAAACCAATTTAAACAACTTTTCAGATAGTATTTTAGTAACTTATGGATCATTAACACATTGGAAAAATAGATTTTTGTATATGGGTCAAAAAATTTGAATAATGTATTTATTCAATGTGAATTTTAAAAAGTAGCGAAAATATTTGCATACCTGTTAACCAATATATAGTCCCAAGTATGGAGCTTAGCGCCCGGATAATTCTACGCTCTTTTAAAAGCTTTTTGCTGCTCAAAATGGGTCGTCAAGGTGATAAAGAGGAAAAAACGAAGTTACATATTGTATCATTTCTTAAAGTTAGAAAAAAAAACTATCCAACTCAATTTAAATGAACGTTTTACAATCTATGGTATGTAAGATTTTAAAGGTATATAGAAGGACTGACCAACTAAAAAGTAACCGAAGTAAACAAGGTAGAAAAATTGTAACACCTGGCAGAGATGAACCCAAATTAAAGTAAATCGTCCGAAATAAACGTTGCAAAATGCTTCTTACGTCCATAAGTGCTGGAAAGAATCTACAATTATCGTGTCCACGCCAACTACACTTGGATGGTTGATAAACTGCTGTTGCGATTGCGGATCTACGAAGTAAGACCAAAGGTAGACATGAAGCAGAAACGTGCACGACTCCCTGGAGCAAAGAGAAGCTCATACAGGGGCAACAAGGTTGGAAAAGTATTATATTCAGTCATGAATCATTTTTTGAAATATCTGTGGACAAAAAAAAGGTGTTCGGGTTTGACGTTTAAAAAGAAAAGCTTATGAGAAATCTTGTGTAAGACGTTCTCTACAATTTGGCACATCATTTTTGGATTGTGGGTGCATGAGGGCTGCTGGAATTGGGAAGTTATACATATATCTAAAAATAAAACAATGCGTGACTTCCGCTGTTTATCAATAATACTGCGTGATACTTCATCTGAGGCACAGCAGTTACACATTTAGTGACACATTTTATCTTTCAACAAGATTATATTCCGTGTCATGTCTCTAAATTGATTCATATATTTTAAACAGAAAGAGGAATTTTTACTGGACAGAGGAATATTAAACTGGTCAAGCAACTCTACTAATCTCAATACGATCAAGAATTTGTGGTACCGTCAAATCTAAAGAAAGAGGTTCAAGACCTGGTGCCCGCCAACAAAATTGAGCTTGTTGCCACATTAAGGAGGGCATGTAAAGTGTCAGAAACAATTAATATAAACAGGTGTCAGAATCCGTGTGTGAAAGGATTGAAGCATTAAATCCAGCAAAAAATGACGCATTCTAGTATTGATATTGTTTTTTTTTTTTTTTGAAAGTGTTTTTCCTTCTTTAATCTAAATATTCTTTTTTTTTTTTTTTGACTCAATGTAAACCTTCATCACTATAAACTTTTGAATTATTCTGTCTAAGATTACTTTTAAAAGAGTATATTTGAAATGAAAAGCACACATTAAGGTCTAAGAAAGGTGGCACGTTCATTTAAATACCTAATTTGCACTTATATTTGGTTAGAATAAACTTTTTTTCAAAAAGTGAGAAGTATTCTATTATTTTGAATTTGGATTGTAATACGTTTAGTTAATATGCGCTATTCAACGAGTCTGAGTTTTTCATTTTGGTCTATGGAAGTGCACGGCTACATAGATATTTCGCAGAGCACATGTAGGGGAATGTGGGGCAAAGTGAAATGTTGAAATATTTAATCTGCTTTTAGTGCAACCTATCTAGTAATATTTTAACTATGTAGCAACATATGTAGTTTATTCCAGTCAAGAAAAAAATAAGTTTGAAATTCAAAGAATATGATAATACAAACAATTTTCAAAAATTGATACTCATATTGCAGTATTTGTAGTAAGTCAAAAAATATTTTTTGGTACTACTAAATGATAAAGTTCTTGTTTGTAACATTTCATGTATTAATTCAGACCTACTAATATTCGTGCAGTATTTTTTTGTTTAATATTAAGCTTATTTGTATTTTAAAAGCTTTGTACAGTTAGTCAAGTGCATGCGGGGCAAATTGAAATAGTTCATTTCACTTACTTATTTAGTATTTTAGCAAATCTCTTACGAATTCATTTATTAATTAGTTTTCAGAACAAATTTCCAATTAGTTCATTTTGAAAAAGTAAGTTATCTTAACCATTTCTCTTTGCCCCACATTCCCCTACTGTCTTAAAACGTTAATACCGCACAAGGACGCCCAAAATTAAACTTCTGAGAGGGAGGAGAGGGGGGAGGTATTCTCAATCAACCGAATGAAGCTCCGAATATTCCCAAATTATACATTCCTACATCTAGTGAGAACCATTTAGGCATCATTAAAAATATTTATGAAAATATTTAGAAACATTTAATTGTAATATTTTAGTACTGTCTCCAGTTTTTTCGAATAGTCACACACAATTTGTCCAGTAGGAATTTTTTGGGAGGTTGCAATGACCTCAAGTGACGTACCATCAGAGCCCCCTGGCACCGAAGAACGTAAAAACAAAATCAATCACAGATTGAAAAAAACTTTGCATATTTACTTTCGCTGTGATTAAATTTGAATGGATTGCAGCTTTGCTTTCTGAATACACATGGCTCATCCGTACAACTAATAGTCTTGACAGCACAGTAAATGATGCGATATAGACTTAAAAATGTCTATACTTGGTTCCAAAAATTAACTGTTAGGATTAAAAACAACTTTCCGTAAAACAACGGTAGAAAACCTTTTTTGCCATGTTTCCCACAATTCATCAAAGAAAAAAGGTTTATGTGATACGGACAATTACATCCACAGTCCGCTATGTATAAATGGCCAAAGTTTCTTTTCACTTCTAAAGAAATCCTTACACTTTGACCACATCCTTTGTAAAGATTAAAACAGATGAAAAAAAATCCTGCTTTCTTAAACTAGTGTTCGGATTTCGTGGGTGGTCCACTTCACCTATGACACCGAGCGTTCTGTGTTTCGTATACTGGGAATAAATTTCTCTGTATGTTTCAGACGGCTGACCGTTTAAAGTTTTTACCAAATCGGTGTCTTTTCGTCTTCAGGTTCTCTAGCGTTCTGTAATGCTCATTTAGAATGCATCGACTTAGAAACACTGCACACCAATATGAAAGTTGAAATTCGGTGGTTCTGCTTCACAAAACTGTAATTGGGATGTCCTTTTTTTAAAAAAAAATCGGGATTTGCGCACTATACTACCCAACTTTTCATACTCTGCACTTATGCATAAAACGCAATTATCTTTTTATAAGCCTCACAAACGACACAATCCAGCTATACAAAACATCCGAAAAGAAAAAAATTGAACTGTTTTCTGGCCAACTCTGTCACAGAAGAAAATTTTTGAATTCATATCTTGGCTAACTCTGTTTTTTTACCTTACAAACAGCTTTCAATGTATCAAGGATAGAACTAGATATGATGAGAAACGCATATACGTCTATGTTAGTATCTTATGCAGCTCCCAAAAAAACGCATTACTTAGTTAAAATTTTCGAAAGTCTATTATGTATCAATAGGATCTGTTTTAAAAGCAAACGGCTGTGAGCCCGGGGTCGAGTACCATGGGATTTAGAAAAAATTGGCAAAACCATTTTGTGGAGTCGCATATCTGTAAGGCTTAAATCTAGTGGAGGTATTCAGTACTCCATTCACCTGTATTCGCTAATATAGAAGTTTAATATGTCGGTATATTTCAAAGTTTTATACCGTTCAAAAGCTGTTTTAAGTTTCTTTGTCAATTATAAATTAGACCACGAATAATAATTTAGTTTTATTTTATTTTTATTTTTTTTTCATTTATTTATTTGTTTATTTATTTATTTAGTTTTTTTTTTTTTTTTTTTTTTTTGCCGCAAATTTTGAGACTTTTTTTTATACCACTAACTTAGTTTAAACTAAATTAGTGTGTCTAGCAAATTAATTGACTACTAATTCTTAAAGAAAATCAGTTATTATTAATTTCATGCACACTAGCAAAGAAGATTTTATTTTATTTTAATTTTTAGAAACTTTTGGCCTTGTTCAAATGGAGAATTTTTAGGAAATCTTTATCATGCTCTAATGGTTATTTTTATGGACTGTTGACCTTGTTCTTAGGGGAAATTTCAGGAACTGATGTATATCTCTGTTTAGGAAACTTAGTTTTTTTTATAATAGAGACTTGAAGAGAATTTTGGAAAAGGTTTAGGAAGAAGAAAAGGTTGTGTGTGTGTGTGTGTGTGTGTTTCAAGATGCTTAGCAAGCTTGCTTCTCAATTAAGGAGTAAGCTAGAAGTTTCGGTACATTGAATTATGCTCATTCATTACTGTTTTTGACAATAACTGTCCTATAGTGTAGCCTCTAGTTCGCAGTGTTCTTACTGCTGCAGAAAAAGTACTGCAGTTTGTTTTCACATAACACATGCTCCTAATTGTTCCAACAGTTCTTGATCTCATGCAATATTTGAGTCTTGCACATAGTGCACAAAAATAAGGATTTTTTAAAGTTAAAGTTGAAATTTTCTTTATAAACACATTACTGTTCTTTCTTTCTTTTGCAAATGTTGGCTTTAAAATTTGTTCAAAATTTTTTTTGTGTAAATGTAATGTTCTTTTGTGAAAAAAAGTAATTTTGATTCCTTTTCAAATAAAGGGATATTTTTCAGTTTCTGTTAATTTTAAGTACGCTTTAGAAAAACAAAGTAGTAATTATTGTTATTGTTAAAATCATTTCCTTCCATTACTAGCCCTTCCAACAATTCTAAAGTCATGCAAAAACTTTTTTGGCATCCTTTTATGTCTGACGATACGACGATAAAACGCTATCTCTATATCGTTTTATCGGCTTTTTTTTCCTTTGACAATTACCTGTTTTTTTTTCTAGTATTTTTTGAACTAATTATTTAGAAGTTTAAAATTGTATGTTTTTTGGTAATCTAAAACGCAATGAATGAAAAACAATACCTTTGAAATCATTTCAAAGTAGCAGGAATATTTGATTTCAACTGACATGAAACAAATCAGGTGGAAAATAATCAATTGAAAAACAAACTAAAAAGAAATTATACTTGCATAAGAAAAATTAACATTTGTATTTGCTTGGAAAATGCTGAAAAAATTGCCACTTTTTTCGCCATTTACATGAGTTTTTGTCATTTTTGCGTTTCAGGTATATGCAAAGGGCTGAAAAAAAATGGTTTAAATAGCTGGTTTTTGGTTTATATTTACTTTTAAAATATTTTATGAAAGCAGAATGAGTAAAATATTCATGATACTAAATTGCTAAAATTGTGAAGGCATCTTTCCATTTATAAGGATAATTGTTTTAAATGCAAGACATATTTTGAATGAAGCTCTTCATGACTTAAAAAATGTGTCTTTAAAAATAACTCTCAAAGGATTTGAAATTTAATTTAAAACTCTTTATTCCGCATCATTAAACTTTTTTTGGTTTCAATCCATTTTTTTTTCTTTTTTAATTACAAAAACGAAATGATAATTGTTATTTTTCAAGTATCAATTATTACTGTTACACTAAATAAATAGTATTCTGACAAATGTTTTCGATTTGTACCCTTCACAATGTGTGGAGAAAACCAGTTTTAATACAAAAAAAAAATAATAATAATAATAATAAAAATAATAATAAATAAATAAATGTATTCCCACTGCGCTTATCTTGAAAGTGTGTATTGACATCAAGCAGTGTTGCAAAATAACTTATGAATTTACCGATTTTAGATGATAAATGTTTCACGACTTGTTCACTCAATATTAGTTTTGATAAGTTGTAATGTATGTGCTGTAAAATTCTAGTTTTGGTAAAATATCAATGTTAGACACTGAAAGCGATTTTATTAGAACTATACCAGGGCCGTAGTCAGTAAGAGGTTTTGGAAGTTCAAACAACTCCGAAATCTGACACAAATATTTCTTTTAAACTTAAATTTGAAATATTGTTTGTTTCCCTCTTTTTTTTTCTACATTACAATTGTATAATTTCCATTTAGTTTGAAATAAATAGCGTTTATTTTTTTATTTCATTTATTTATTTATTTAAGTTTATAAAAAGGTTAGGGATGAAAAACCAACGAACCTTCCCGAAAGTAATTTCTAGCTACGGCTTTGCTCCAAATAGATATGTATAAAAATCTTTTTGGGTATTGATCAGAAATTTTATATATGAAAAATGCATTTACTGTTCATGAAACAAAACTGATAGAGATTTTTCACTAAAAATAATGACAATAAACAGATACGCGTGTAAAATGTTGCAGATAAATCTTTATCTGTTTAACTGCTGAGCAATGCTTAACGTATTTAAAAGAATCTTATCATATCCCCTTTTAAAAATATCTTTAAACTTGCATTTGGGTCAGAAATGCCGCAGACATTACTTTAACAATGACGTTCTGTAAGTATTACGTATAATATTGACCGACTTACGAATATCTTCATTCATACCGAAATAAAGTGGACAAGCGCCCCCTTTCGGTAACGTTAAAAATACGGTAGAGAAATATGACGGTAGGGGCGACTCGCACGAAACTTCAGAAGGGTTGCCGAACTTTAGAAACTTCGATCGCCAAAGATCAGTCGCCAGGGAGTGCCAAAAGTACCTTCGGGGAATTCCTATACATATTTGGAAACATAGTAATTTTAAGAATTTGATACATTATTTCACAAAGATGTTTTATATTCTGTGGTAGATTTAAAGTGTTTCATCATTAGAAAATGCAGAAAAAGTTCAAATATATCCGATGGTACGCATGTATATATATATATATATATATATATATATATATATATATATATTAACGTGATAAAGCTATTTTTTCATATAAAATAAGGGATTTATTTGGCTGATATGAATCAGAAAAGTCGTTCAAAACGTTATGAAATTCGGGGATAAATTTTTATTTTTGTCGAGTGATGCTGCTGGTGTGATGATTGATATTTTCCCCACCTATAGTGTTTAGTAAAAATTTCTTAATAATTGAACCGTTTATTTCAAAAACCGGTCAAGCAACACACTCTAAAATTTCGAAAAAGTATTTTTACCTTCGTTTTAAAATGTTTCTATAAGGATTAAAATGTTTTAAACTAAAAGGGATACATATTTAGGTACATTTCTTTTACTAAACAATGTTGTAATCATCATTGAATAAGTTAATATGGTGATTTAGATGTTTTCCTAAAATTAGCAATTTTGTCGCTTGACTGGTTTTTAAAATAAGCAATTCAATTTTGCTCGACTTTTGATGTTGAATTAAATCTAACTATTTTTAAAAGCATTTCTTATCACAAATTACATATAAGGTAAACACACCAGTAGTAGCCAGTGCTGAATAGGGCTTCAGTAGTGGCTACTTCAAGGTTTATTTTTGAAGAAAAAAAAAAGGATTTCAGGTTTCCCTATAGATTCAAAAGTGCATCAAACGTGAGCACTTCCTGCACGATTGAATCCATTGGGAGACCTAGAGTCCTATTTTTTCAAATATAAACCATATATTTTTTCAAATATAGTCGCTGCTACTGAAGCACTGGCCACTACTAGTGTGTTTACCTTAATGCTTCACTAATCAGATATAAAACTTGATTGGAATGAACGTGAGACCAGTTTCGTTCCGAAGATAGTAGTTTTTCAATTTCAGTTGTAGTGATATTCAATTACGCATTTACGGGATTTGCCGTCACAATCAGGGGCGCCTTGAACTTAATTTTTTTTGTGAGAGCAGAAATTCTCAATTTGCGGAATGAAACTCCAGCTTTTTCCAAATGATGATAATTTTTATGAACTCCAAATTTCGCAGAATGATGATGCTGTTGCTAAATAAAACTCCAAATTTTGCCGAATGATGATAATTTCGCTGAATAAGGATTTTTTGGAAGGTCACAGCAAGCTCCCGTGACCTCCCATCGCCTAAGGCTACGATGTTTAAAATTTCCAATACAAGATTTTTCTTTCCTCGGAGCAAACTGCTAAATGCTCTTTGCTCTTATTTACAATATTTGAATACAGAGCTCGTGAAATTGAAGAGAAATTTTGCGGTCTTTGGCATTTTATTAGCTATTTTATGCTAAAATATTTTCATTTTGTAAACAACTTATTTATGTTCACTTTTTTTTTCATTTCACTTTGCATTTTGGAATAATGACGCCTGCTTTAAAAGCTGCCGATGGGCGTTTTTCTATCAGTATAACATCTTAAAAGACTTATTCAAACTGTCAAAATCACTTAAAACCTTTTAAAGACATTACTGAATCATATTCTTTGTGATGTGCTTAAACATAGCAAATGCTGCAGAACGACAGCATACAATGGGACTAAAAAAAGCAAGTACCATTTGTTCAGCCGCGCAAAATAGCGAATTTATTGAAATGCAAATTTAAATCATGATATTCTTTTCAGACTTGCGTTTGAAAATCTGTAGAAAAATACTTACTTAGTCCTTTCTGAATTTCGTTTGAAAATTTGCTGGAAAATGTGTACCTGGTGTTAATGTAGTTATTTAGACACTTTTTGTCCTTTTATGTAAACGTTTGATTTCAAAGAAAAAGTATTAGCATTTGTTTGCATAAAGTAAACAACTTGCATTGGACTATTAAGGGAAAAAGTAAGTAAGTAGTAAAAAAAAATGTTAATTAACATTTATCGGATACTAGCAGCTTAAACAACTTTATTCCAATTACATTGTCCCCGTTGTAATGGATTTTATTTCAAGAGATCAAAAAATCAATTTGTTTTCTTCTCAAATTTTTGGAAACTGCAAGTAGTCAATATACTTGCCATCTTGCTAAGCAGAAGTAACACACCTATATTTATCAAAGTTGTGGATGACATCCTAAACCCTTTTTGTTTTCTTAAGCAGAGTTTTTAACTATTTATTTATTTACTTATTTTTTTTTTTTAATTTCGCGTTTCATTAGTTTGTGTGTCTGACTAATTCGAAAATCTCACGTACCGATTTGGCATCAATTCAACAGTATCATTTAAACAACAAAAACCCTTTAAAACAACAACAATTACAATTTTTACAATGATGATACGAAACAAAGATTAAAAATATCGTTGAATTTAAGGAATCAAACACAAGTTGCTTCGAAAACAAGAAGCAAATTAAAATGGTTTTCATATACTACTACGTATTGTATACTATGTAAAATTTACATTTTGGTTGAAATTGTAATTCCCTGTTTTAAAAAAAACCGCCATCAAAGCAACTGATGGCAAAAAGAAAAAAATTGTTATTTGGAACATTTTGCCTCAGTTTTCGCGTATTCATGAAGTTTAAATAACTACACAAAATATCTTTATTTTATTGTCAAATCAATCTTAATCATGGGATGTGTTTAAAGATCAACCATATCGGTGTAGTGCAGCTCATAAGAACACACATTTGCAATTCATGAGTATAGTCATTCTGGGCAACTTTGAGACACGAGTCCATGAAGCATTCATGAGCTATAATCAAAAAATTAAAATAACTTCATAAAATTGCTTTGTTTTGCGGTCAAATCAATCTGATATGAGTTTAAAGATAATCCACTTCGGTATAGTGCAGTTCATTAGATCACACATTTGCGATTCAAGAGTATGGTCAATCAGGACAACTTTGCGATACGAATTCCCATTTTAAACTGTTCCAATCATATTTTAAAGTTTTGTTACATTGTTCGTATGAAATGGAAGCAAAAACTACTAAAATAGTGTATATTTGCCCAAAATTTAGAAATAATAGTTATTAAATCTATTGAAACTGAACGATTAGTTATTCTTCTATTTAGAGCAACTTTGAGTCACGAGTTCTCTATTTTAAGCTGCTCCACTCATATTTCAAAATTTATTACATATTTGGGATAAACCGGAAGCAAATATTACTAAATTTGAGTATGAGAGATTCTCTCCAAATAGGTCAAACTAAGAGTTAAGAAAAAATTTTCTATCAACTTTGTTAAAAACGCGTCATGTATTCTTTTGTGGGTTAATCTAATCTCATCTATATGAAGGGAAAATATTGGCCATGCTCACTCATAATTATTTTTTGCACAAATTTTTTTTCTTTGTTTTTATATAAGTGAGGAAGTGACCACTATCATAATCTTTATTGTTTGCATCATTTTGTTTGTAAAACACAACAAAAATTCTGTCAATTTGAATTTATTTTATAACAGCAATAATTTAATTTGAATCCCACAACATAGTAGCCAAAGGGAATGTGAGAGAGTGACGAATTTTAACAAAATGGCCATTTTCGTTCTTACATATATCTAAAATGAGATTAGACTGGGTGGGTTTCAACAATACCTAAATACTAATAAATAAATAGTAATAAGAAACTTTTAATATTTATTTGTGTTAAGTAGGGGCTGATGAGGGAGGAGGGAGTGATTAGGTAAAAAAAAACTTTCAGTACACTCTCTGTCAAAATTTCCCAATGAGAACAATAGAACTAAAGCTCGAGTTGCTCTTTTTTTTTTTTTTTTTTTTGATGCAATGTCTGAGAAGGCTACCAAAACATTACGATTCCATCAACTAGCTTTTTATGCCCTCTCCCAGCAGTTAGAGAAACTTTGATAGATCGGTGAGGGAGTGACGTAAAAAGGTGGGGACAATATTCAAAAATGGTATTATAGTTATTATTTTTACTAATAAATCATAATAATGTTATATGGCTGCTTCACTTGCCAAATCGATTAACTCCATAAAAAAAGTCGAGAAAAGTGATGAAGAAGATAGTGTTGTCCATAGGAGTGAATGGGCCCTCATGTTACATTTTCTGCCATCGCAGGATCATAAATGTACTGAAGTAAAAGTTTAATACAAATTCACATTCTAAGCATTGATTAAGCACTATTAAAGCAGAAATGAGGATTTTTTTTTTTTAAAGTGGAGTTAATCGATTTGGCAACTGAGGCATCGATATCATATTCCCTCTTTGAACATAAAATCAAATTAGTAAAAAGTAAATAATGCTTTCATGTACTTAAGTATTGCATAAATTAATTTTAAAAGTTGAAATCTTGTGTGAGGACAGTATGAGGGAGTGATGAATAATTGATTTGATTTACAATATGAACTAATTTATAAATATCTAAATTATAAAATCTACGAAAACAACTTGCGAACGTCCTATTATGCTTGCCTGCTAAATTTATTTTAAAAACAACGATAAACTAATGAGACATAGGCTTGAGGCATTAATTTGACCTATTTGTAGAGTACTCGTATATTTAACCAAAAGTAAGAAAAAACTAATTATTAAATCTATTGAAACTGAATGATTAGTTGGCCTACCATTTGGGGCACGAGTTCTCTGTTTTAAACTACATCACTTATATTTTAAATATTTATGATTTTGTTGGAATAAAACAGAAGCAAAAACTACTAAAACAGTTCATATGTATCCAAAATTAATAATAAAAAATAATTATTAAGTCTACTGAAACTGAATGGTTATTTTTCCTGCCATTTAAGGCACATTTCAGAAACGTCAGGAATGAGATGTAAAATAAATTATTTTCAAAAAAAAAGCAACTTTAAAGCAGAAATATAAAATTTCTAAATGTTTAACCCTGTCGCGGGAAGGTACATTTTCATTTTTATTTTTTTCATCTGATGTATTTTAGCTTTATTGTGAAATTTTACTTATTTAGTTCCCGCTGAAAATAAAGCATGAAAAAAACGTCAAATTTCAACATATCATTGCTGTTGGTATAGAATCCAAAACATGTTTCTTGGAATATATCAAAAACTCATTTCTGCAGATATTGCGCTTTGCCTTCCCACGGCAGTGTACTTGACAACTTCACAAGACTTATATCATTTATAACATAGCACATATTCAAAGTATGAAGAGGAATTTTAATAATTCCAAAAATATAGCTCCCAAACACACAGTAGCTTCAGAATTATTGATGTATGAGCAGAATTTATAATTTTTATTTATTTATTTATTTATTATTATTTTTTTTTTTTTGGAAATAAAAAGTGAAAAATATATTTCATAACCACGCGATGGGCCTTTTCTTTTTTAATGTCAAATGTCGGTATGACTCAAAGTGATCGGTATGACTCATGAAATACATTTTAGAACCATGTATTAATCTACAGAGAAAGATTTTGTGCTTAATAAAATGATCATAAATTAGATAACTTTTACTTTTTATAAATAACTAAAAAACTTTTAAACTATAACTTCTTAAAAAATTTCAACGGTCTTAATGCGGTGCCTAAACCAACAATTAACACTTTCATCGTGACAGACGAGCCATCTCATTTTCCAAATCTTTATTTCCATGCTTCAGTGACGATATAACTCGTTCTCATTGCAATATTTTCCGGCAATGTTACACCCCATTCAGTGACTTATTTATTAAGTTTTTAAGGCAGTTAACTCTATGTGATATGCTTTTAAAAGAATCTATGTAATACGTATAAGGGGGCCCATTTTGGCTAACTATGCAATAACATTTTAAAGACTCACTCTTTCGAATCAGGTCTAAATTGCACTTAAATATTGAATAGTATTTATCTTCGAGTAAAATGAAGAGGCGATTAAACAAGCAGTGATAGAAGATAGCTTAATATTACTTTTGTGTCAAACTTTTAGGAAAAAGTAATTTTGGAGACACACAAAACACAATAATCACGACTGAGCTCAGAGATGTGAACCCAAGTTACTTTGAAACACGTAGGGTAAAGTGAAATACTCAAGATAACTTACCTTTTTCAAAATCAACAAACTAGAAATTTGTTCTGAAAATTGCGGTAAATAAAGAAATAACAATATATGCGACAGTAAAACTTGCATTGAACATTGAAACTTTTTTTTTTTTTTTTTGGCTGTAAGTTTGTACCTCCAAAAAAAAAGTGGAAATTCTTTCAATTCTTTCCATGGGGCAAAGAGAAAAATAAAATATTTTTCTAATGAAATATTTTTCTTTCGATCATTAAAGATATTCTTGATGAGATAAATAAGTGATTTAAGGATTGAATGAACAAATCAATATAAAATGAAAGAATAAACAAAAATATTATAATAAATGATTGAATAAAATATTGAATGAATGAATAAATATGGGAATTATTAAATGAAGGAATGTAAATACATCAATTAATAAATGAATACGTAAGTGATTTGATAAGTTAAAAAAATAAACTGTTTCACTTTGCCCCTTCCACTTTACACCACTTGGACATGCCTAATTATTCAAAGCATTTACAATACAAAAAAGCTTAATATTAAACAAATAAATACTGCACTAAATATTTGTAGGTCTCAATTAAAATTTCAAATGCTAATAACAAAAACTTTTTCATTCAATAATACCAGTTTTTTTTTTTTTTTTTTTTTTTTTCTGACTTACAACAAAATATTACAATATGAGTATCATTTTTTAAAAAATCCTTGTATTATCTTATTCTTTGAAATATTTCACCATTTTACTTTGCCCCGCTGTTTCACTTTGCTTCACATTCCCATCCTTTTCACATTACTTATACTTCACATTGCATACTTTTTTTTTACTTACCCAGCAAAATTTCTCCCGTAGAGAATGTTTATTCTACGTGAAAGTTTCTTAGCTGAGTGAGAGCGCGAAAATGCGCGATAAGTTCCTTTTATTTATTTTTTTTTAATACTTTATTTGGACGGTACTGCCGACAGAGAAAGCATAATACTGACTTCCGGATTTATCTCTAATTATTCTTCAGATTTAATAATCTTTAATGAACCTCAACATTTAATAAAACTTCTTCCGCAAGATATAAATAAATGCGTTTTTAATTATAAATTTATTATATTTGTAAGGATTTTAAAATTTTTTATTAATTGTCTCTAGTGGCAGTAAGGCTCACAAGTATTTTTAAACGAAAAATTGTTGTTAACAAATTAAAAATAATTCGACTGTTAGGTTTTTAGGCACATATACTCTCCTTTCCTAGTTTACAATTTCAACTGGATATTGATGGACAATGATCA
This sequence comes from Uloborus diversus, assembly GCF_026930045.1. Taxonomy (NCBI): domain Eukaryota; kingdom Metazoa; phylum Arthropoda; class Arachnida; order Araneae; family Uloboridae; genus Uloborus; species Uloborus diversus. Next base: position 138,762,116 of record NC_072733.1, on the reverse strand, counting down.
ATATAAATAATTTCCTTTTCGCGTTGAAAAAGGATGCAGTTAGCTATAGTTATTGACTTTTAATCAAACTTAACATATTTATTCGGTTTAAACATTTTTGATCGTTTTGTTGCATCACATCGCTCGCGCATTTATTAAAATTTCAGTTTTAAAAATGAGTTTTATAAACATGAAAATGAGTCACAAAAATTTAAACTCGGACATAGATATATTTTTTAATTTATTTTATTTTATTTGAAAATATTTGTTTAATTCATCCGTGAATGAACACAGTACAGTGAATGAACAGCTCATGTATAAAAAAAATAATAAATAATTTAAATAAATAAAAGAAAGAAAGAAAAAAAATCATTTTTCTTTTTCTTTGATGAATCGGCAGTAGTAAGTTTCTTGCCTACATTTCCAAAACGGAAGCAAGTAGAAATTGATGTATTTTTCCACTGGTTGGGATTGTTCATTCACTGAATTGATGCAATTTTTTTTTAATTCAAATTCCCCCCCAAAAAAATGAATACAGGATCGTAAAAGTTCTCACACTGTAAAAAAAAAGTACACATATGAACTATAATTAAAATATTTTAACTGCCATTTGCTAAATGTTGCAGTTTTTAACTGTTCTGAATTTGTGAAAACGAAATTGTGCTTAATTATCCATTCTTTTGCATGTTTACCATAGTTAATAAATGAATTGTTTTCTTATGCTCAGTTCACCACTTTGTTACTCTTGACACGATATCTCGTCTATTTAACGTCTGGGAGTGTTCAACTGCTGTGTTGGTTTTAACTGAATGCTTGTAAGATGGCATTAAAAGTTTTTTTAAAAAGTAAAGCAATTTTTCTTTAATTGAATAACTGAAATTCTATGAACTGGTGCTTTCCCATTTTTATTTGTAAATATAAGAGTAAAAAAAAAACATTTTCATCTCAACAACTAATAAACTTTCTTTTTTCATCGTTTTTTCTCTTTTGTTACAGCGTCTGTCTTTTACAACTCTATTCACTCTCATTACTTTATTCCATATGCCCTTGAAATTTCTTTTGAAAAATATTTAAGATTTTAGAAGCCAGAAAGAGAATGAAGTGAAATGTTAATTTTAAGATACCTTTAAAGGGATAAAACGGGATTTGAAAAACGCTATCCATTTTTACTCAAAAAAAAAAAAAAAAAAACGAAGAAAAAAAGAAGGAAGAAAAAACACTAGGTATAAAACGCTTAACAAACCGAGTCTCGCTTTGTTTTAATGACTGCGAGTCACCAAAAACTAACTAAGAGTAATTGAAAGTCAATTGCTCGCAATCCAATAACAAACGAACTCGAATAGATAGTTAAAGGAAAAAATTGGGTGAGTACTTAATGAGTTCGCTTTTACTTTTAGTCGTAAATACAAACAGAATGTTAGCATAGTTGCTTGCCGACGTTGTGTGAACAGTTGATTTCAGTGATTTTAAGTACTAATATATGCATTATTGACTTAACTTAAAGTCACGCATAAAGCAATCTGTTTTTGTTTTAAAACAATGGTAACAAATGTATAACCGTTAGTCCTAGATGTATACTTCCAATTGCAAAAATGTTCAAAATCAGGTGCCGAGTTAAGATATTGAAAGTTTAAAGTAAAAATAAAAATGAATCAAAATATACAAAATTTAACTTTTTATACGGGCCCCAAGTCCCCTTACTTATATTTAGGGAAATTTCCTGCATTGAAAAATCATTCCAACAGATAAAGTTTGACACTGGTACGACCAATATTCACCGAGCTATGAAACGCAGCGTTTTGTGACTTACACCACTTTAAACTCAATATCAATAACACCTTTTGGGGGAAAATATAGCAGTTAACAAGGGTTTAAAATTAAATGTGTGCATATAGTGTGATTTTTCAAAATTTTCGAGGTTTAGCAGTGTGCTTTTGCGTATCATGGCATAACATTTACATTTATTTTGGAATAGCAATGAAAAATGCAAATACTTATTTTATTTACTTCGACGACTTGACATTCCTCTGAAAGGGCGATAATTTCCGAACTCATCTCTTGTATGGTCCCTTAAAACTTTACACTCGAATATCTCCTTGAATTTTAGTCGCACAAATGTCAAGTTTTTTGTGTCAGTAATAGTTTTCAATGGAGATTATTTCTCTAAATATTAGTTAGGGTACCTGGAGCCCGTATAAAAAAGTTATTATTTTTATTTTTTGACTCAATTTAATTTTTGATTCAAACTTTCAATATCTTGACTCTGTATTTGCTTTTGAACATTTCTGCAATCGGAAATATACATCTAGGACTAACGGTTGCGAAAATAAGGGTCTTTGCAGGTTAAAACGGAACACCCTGTATATATATACTTATAATACTGTTCGAAAACTTTTGAAAAACCATACAGTTAAGCTATTTTTGAACTACATTGAAGCAAAATGTGGAATAACGTCAAATAGCACAAATTGCAGTAATCTGCAATTTGTGCTATTTCACGTTATTTATTATTTTACTTTTAGAGCGAAAAAGTTTTTATTTATCTTACATTGAAGAGTTTTATTATTTTTTTTAATAGTTGAAGATCATAAAAAATAATATAGGGTAGACCGGGGCACGTTTACGCGTTGAGCACGCTTAACGCAGTGCCCTTTTTCCGAAACGAGTTATAACTGGAGATCCAACAGTCATACCAGATTTCTACTCCCTAGCAAATATTCTCACAATTTTTTGAGCATCAGTCGAACTTCGGTTTAGCATGCGAATAGAAAAATCTGTTTTCTACCAAGTTGAGTAAATTTTGAAACGTTTTGAAACTTATTGCGAAATAAATAATACACAGATAAGAACAAATAAATATATAAAAATTAGTAGAATTTTATCCTTTTTTGAGAAGTGTATTTGTATGGACAGAAAAATTATTAAATTTTGTTGCACGTTAAAAATAAATCCAAACTTGCCGACGGGGCACGTTTACGCATTTTCAGTGGGGCACATTTACGCACCTTCTTACTGTGTCTTATTAATCTGTCTCACTTCAAAACGGGACCCGGACGCTTTTTTCGCTCTGTACTGTTCCAAACCTTCAATATTTTTATGTTATTTAGTTTTGAAAACCACCATTTATTTCTAATTAAGTAACAGATTCGTATCTTATAGTTTACAATCATGTAGCGTTGTCTTCATGCCTGTAAAACGTTCTTTAATTAATTGTGTGTAATTCTTTATTATTAAAGTGTTTTAAGATAAGCGTAAACTTGCCCCTTCTTCAGGGCAAGTTTACGCAAACGACTTGGACTTAAAAAAAACATTTTTTACAGTTAAAAACACAAGCTGCGCATCAACTGAATATACGAATTTGGACTCCATTAACTGCTTCATACAACCACAATGTTTAAAATTTCCTTGGTTAAAACATAAAAATTAGAAAAGTCATTGAAAAAAATCCTCGTAAACGTGCCCCGGTCTACCCTATATATTCCGAATATCCTTTCGCAATATAATTTTATATAATGTCTTCTATTTATAAATAATTTATACAATGGGAATTTTAAGCTACTATGTATATAAAAAGCATATATATTAGACGGTCTAAATCGCTCTTCAATAAGACAGATAAAGTGCAATTTTTTGCTTGCATATCATTTATATAATAGAATAGTTTCTCGGTTTTCAACAGGAAATATTCTTAAAAGATTATCTTTGCGTTTAATAGATTAAAAAGAGGAAGCTATTTCCGTATCTGCACTTTTATTTTTATTTGTGCATTTATTACATCCATTTCTTACTTCATTCATTGCGTCAGTAAAATCTATTTAGTTTTGTGAGAATATTATGCAGAAAACTGCACATATTGTTATTTTATTGCATCAAATTTTCAATTGAAAATAACTAAAATACAAAATAAAACGCTAAGATGCGAAATATGGTTATTCTATTATTAAAGCACTAGTTTTTTTTCCTTTGAAATATTCAAATGAAGGTTGAACGAGTCTGGAATTTTTCTTGGCAATATTTTGTTTCTTATTCCATTTGCTGTAATATAATAGAAAGTTGAATGGCAGTTTAATTTCAGTTTTATAAACGAAAATTTGAAATAAAAAGAAATAATGATCAATATGTTAAACTTCACTTTATTGTTATACTCAGTTCGTTTCAGCTAATGTATTTTTTGTGTTTTGAATTGTTTTATTAAATTTTGAACCTTCATTAAAAATTTACAAAAGTTGTGAGTTTTTAATGACGTTTAAATACTCAATAATTCATAACATTCGCTCCAAAGGAATAACTAAGCAATATTTAATTAATTATGAAACTTGGGTTATAACTAGGCTTGCCAGTTTTCTGAAATGTTTAACCGGGACACCCCCCCCCCTCCCGTACAAAAAAGGTTGTATTTCTGAAAAAGTTATATCGGTTAAATCTTTTTGGGAAAGTAGAACTTAGTCTTTAATGATTTCCCTAAAAGCCGACGAAGCACATAAGTTTTATCTTTTGTTCTCTGCTGATTCGTGCAATTCGGTAGTTTTTTTTTTCCCTAGCCTGGTTTACCTTGACACCGTATTGCTTTCATCCCATTGTTTAAACCAGCTTTTTCACCATACCATTTCTTTTTTCACATTTGGAATGGAGTGCACATTTTACAAACCACGTACTTTTCAATAAATTCAACTACAAAAATTTTAATACATATCTTAAGCATCTTTAAAGACGAATTTCAATCAATACGAAAAAGAGGAATGAGTTATAAGAAAAAATATGCCGATTAAGAAAAAAAAATCCAAGTGCGAGAAAAAATAAATTTTCATTATTCCGCAGGAGAAAAATATCATGTTTATATTACTTAACAATTTATAACTATACAATGAACAATTGGCTAAAAAAATGTTGAAAAGAATTTAAAACTTAAATTACTAAAAGAGTCAAATGATTATTTAATAAAATACGAAATAATGATATAAAATTACAAAACAATAGATAAATTGCCTAAAGACTAATTAAATGTATTTAAATAAAGATATTAATCTCAAAGAACTGTTTTAAATATTTAAACCGCTCTAAACTGTTCGAAGAATAATAAACTCTGATTTTCTAAAAATATTTTTTTTTTCATTTAAACTTTTAAAACAAATTTTTCAATGATTTACGTTATTCTTTTTTAGTGTTTTTTAATGTACCCAAAACATCATACCATCGGCAACAGAATTCGATGGTATTTCATATACTTTTGGTAAAAGTTCAGTTAAACTCATCTTTAACGTTGATTAAATTTTTCACGGTGCGTTTTGATCGTCTGCTGCGAATTTTTAACATATAGGTAAGACTTCGTTTCTATTGGACTCGAAGCAAATATTCCGATTGAACAAACGTCAAATCGTGAAGGTTTTTTTTTCTCTTCTTTTTCTTCAGTTCTTTATTTGGTACAAAAATTCAAACAGTACGTTTAAAACGTCATTTAATAATTATTTTATCTCTCCAAACTTAAAATACGGAAGGTTTAGAATTAGCTTCAGTTTTTAATTCCTAGAAACGTAAGTATCACTGTGCCAGACCTGGCGGTGAACTGACCAAAAATGTAGATTTTTTGGAGGGAACATACTCACGCTTCGATTTGTTTACATAGATGTGAAGCAAAAATGGTTTTATTACTCGTCGACGAGAATTCAATTGAACTAGCTCGTAAATATTAACTAAAGCAAAAAGCCCTCCCCATTTTTTTACTGTTTAGAAAGAAAATGTAAACTTATTTTTAAACTTAGAAATTTTTTCCGGGAATGTATCCAAAGTCACTTTCATAAACCATAAATCACATTTTCAATTTACCAACTGAAATTAAATTAAATAATAATTTGCTTCTGGTACTTCTCTCCACTTTCAGTTAATGCGATGAGCAACTATTGTACAACTTGACAGAAATCGGTTAGATTTCATGCCCAGTGTGTAGACAATTACTGAAACATCTTGAGGCTATCGTTCAAAGCCTGATAACGAATAGCCACGGCGGTACTACAAATTACCAATCCTATTCAAACTGTACAGATGACAGTCTCGCTAATTCAACACATAAATGACCAGGCAGTACTTTAATACGTTAGTTTTGTCGGTTGCAACAGCTATCGTGCAAATAATTTGCTGCATAATTTCCATTACAGTTCTCGTTCTACTGACATTTAGATGTGCAGTAACAGGTTGATGTAAACATCGGTTTAGTCCGAGTTATATGCTGATAGATAACTCACGCCTTGTCGCTAAATCTATAAATATCAGTCAGTTTTCGCTAATATATCTCATTGCTGTAGAGGACACGTTTCAATTCCTCCCTACGTCTTTGAACGCATGCTCGTTACGAACTCGATCTTAGAAGGAATTGAATACTGTAGAAGCACTTATTTTCGTGAGTCGTGGTTTTCGCGAAAGTGAGATCAGTGACTCCACTAGTGGAAAAGTTCGCGGATTTCATACAAACAAGAAAAATAATGATTTTATGAGGCTTAAACTTTCGCAATTACGACGGGCTTGCGAAAATTAAAGCCTCGTGAAACTTTGAGACATTCAGGTTAAATTTGCACCACTTCACATTTTTTGATACATTTCACAAGGTGGGAGAAAATCTTGCGGGAGGGGGGGATGAAGGTAAATATTCATAATATATACAATATCAGTTTTAGAAGTTAAGTTCTATGCCATCAATACTTATTTTGCGGCCCATAGGTCACATGAGACTAGCTGAATTTTCTGAAAAAACCCAAAATCAGTTTTAAAGAAAAATCATACACAAAATTAAACTATTGGAATAAATTTATGTAAAATACACAAAATTTACATCACAATTTAATATTATTAATAGAATCCCTTAAAGTACTCCTCAAAAACATCTGGAATGTGTAATTCATAAATAAATGTTTTCAGTAACCTTTTCACATAACAAGTAAAACTAATTGAAACCAGTTACTTCGAATTTGTAGACATTTAAAGAGGAAAATGTAAGATCCCTAAGCTTAAAAAAGAACCTTATTTATTGTCACTTTCAAACAATGATGACGTCAATACAATTGCTTTTAACCACGTGGAACTCTCAGAGGTTTTTCTATATGTCACCTAGTCTTCACGCATCAACAGTTTAGTTTCAAACATTACCATCAGTGTGGTAATAGCGTTTGTTTCTCTTTACCCCATGTTTCGTTTTAACTAAACTGACCTCATTTACGAAACAGTATAACATCCTGATTGCGCAGAATAGAGTATATTTTTCTAGTTCAAATAATCATTTTGTTCACTTAGAGCTTATGTTTTTTTATTTATTTAAAATAAAGTTTTCTCCTTTTTGTTTAATACTTTATACTTAACTCACTCAAAATTGAAAACTCACGTAAGTTATTGTTAATCTCTCTTGAAACCAATAAATTGGGAGCACACGGATAATGTTTTTTTTTTCCCCAGCTTCAAGCTACTATCCTCTATTATCTGGCAGTGACTTTTCCCAAGTGAATTCCATGGATTCATTTTATTTCGTTTCTTTAAGTACTAAATGAAGTGAGTTCTCGTCATAACTGTAGTTTCATCTTCCTATGGATAAATTTATCCTACCAGACAGCGAGAGCAAATTTTAATTTCTAACAATTACTATAATCAATTGAGGCAGTTTATGGGAGGATAATAACCGACACTGGAGCCTTTTGGCTAGTCTCATAGCAGGCTAACTAGCTGCACTGTAAAAAAAAAAAAAAAAAAAAAAGGTGTAAGGTTATCAGTATTAATGGGTGTAACGTTACACGAATTCTGAAGTGTGTAGCACCAGTTTTAAAAACTTAAATAGTTGGAGGAACCTTGCACTATGGTTTCAACAGAATTAAAAGCGAAGGCGTAAAGATAAGAATAAGTATAGAGCAGGTAAACTTATTTGCCAAACGTAAACCGACCGAGGTAGCCGAGCGGTAAAAGCTCTTGATTTGCGAGATTGTGAGACTCGCGTTCTGGTTCGGATACCACGAAGGTCATTTTCTCTCTTAGGAAAATAAAAAAATCCTGTTTGTATATTAAAATAAATAAATATGATATATTACAATATAGACTTTGGTTGTTAAAAGCATGAACTTGATAAATCGTTCAAGAAAATCAGATGAAAGTTTAATGTGTAACCTGTCAAGCAATTTCTCTGTAAACATACAGAAAATTCTGGTGTAACCTTACGCATAAATGAGTGAAACGTTACGCTATACATTACTATGGTGCAACTTTCTATTATTGATGTGTAACTTTACACCAGTTATATCAGTTAAGTTACTTCAAAGTAGTGGAGGCAGCTAAGCCTCCGCCGATTTTATGGAGTAAGTTTACACAAAAATGTTTGCAGTGTATATATGTTACTTGGATAAAACAGCACCGACAAAATCTATTTAAGAAATTCAACACATCTACCTTATATGTTCCAGTGCTGAGATTATTACTTTTCACCGAGACGACACAGGCTCGACTCGAGGCATTGAAAAGTTGACCATGTCTTGCCATGTCATGTTGGAAATTTCTCGTGGCAACACATTGATATATTCTAAGACTTCACGCTAAAAAGTAAGGTGATAGGCAGAAAAGTTAAATACATCTCAGATACAGTGAAAGCATTTTGGTTAGAAGAATGTAAGAATTCATTTATTGTAATCAAACTACTGGGAAATACTGGTTCAAAGACTGGAAAAATAAGTTAGCAGTAATTTCTCTAAAATGTAAACTGTTACAGTTTATTTAATTAATTCAACAATAATAACAAGAAGAATAGAAGCAATAACAATAATATCGTCATCCACGACAACAGTTTATTATTATTGTAATTACCATCTTTATACTGTTATTATTAATGATTATTATAAACATAATGTCATCATTGACAACATTAATATTTAGGTGAAGTTAAATGTAATACCTTTGTGCTTGAAAAGTAAAAAAGAAATAACAACGTTAAATTGCATAAATTTCAGACCCGAAACACGTGTCTGCAGTAATCTGCGATTTGTGCAATTTAACGTTGTTATTTCTTTTCTGCAACACCAATATTGTTATTGTTATTACTATGAAACATGTTATTAAAATAATTAAAATAATAACTTTTATTATAAATCTTTTTAATTTAAGGCAAAAAACGCTAAATTAATTACTTTTTTGCAAGACCTAGGTTTTTCAGGTAAAATCTTTGAATATATTAAAGCTATTTGTTTCACGGGTAAGAAATCTTCAGTCATTCCAATTTTTTTTCCTTCACAAAAATCGATAGAAATGTTATCGATCAGTTAGACGGCTCCCACAAGACTTAAGTAGGAATTAGTAAAGAATAATAAATATTCCTATTAAATGTAAGTTTTCACCGTCGATTACTTATGAACTTCGTTTTATTAAGATTTATTTAAAGCGAACCCTACATTTCCCCTGAAGCGGCAAGATAATTGTCTTTATTGATTTCATTTATCATTCTTGATTTAAAGCACAGTTGGGAGTGGTTGCTTTCAGAGAAAAAGAGAAAAGAAAAAAAAAACGGGAGAACTCTCTTTCATCCGACCTTTCAATTATCCCGATTAAGTTGAAACATCGCCTGAAACAAAATGCACTGAAATCTAATTGGAAGGTAACTCTAGGACGAAACCCTTCGTTAGCAGGCATTAGCCTTTTAGAGAGACAGAGAACATCAACACAGATCGGGGTGAATTAAGGTGGGAAAGGGGGCCAACTCTTTCTCATTACAAATCGTCAGTAAGCAGCAGTTAGAAACAACACATGCGTGAATTCGCCACTTCATCTATGCGCGCGTAATCCCGGGGTTGGACAAGGACAGTCGATCAGTTCAACCCTTCCAGCACGCAAGCGGGTGGAAGTACCTGCGAACTCGGGCAAGGGTGGATAATAGTTTTATTACTACCGAGTCTGAGAGGGAGGATCCGGGTTTGTGAGTCATTTGCTTCATTAGATCCCAGCCACTCCGGAGGCGCAAGAAGGCACAGATGGTCACCCAAACAACTCATGTCCAGGTGACGTTACATTGCTTCCCGCCATACTCGACATGGCAAGCTTCTTTCCTGGCTTCAAATGAAAAGTACTGGAAGTAACTTGAAGTAAATGAGCTGTATCGATATTTATTTTCGTGCACGGGGAAAAATTCACCTCTTGAGCGTAACGAAACATTTACGTGGAAAATTTTTGTTATAATTGCTTATTTTAAAATGTACAAAAGTGCGTTATTTTTTCCTTTAAATAGATAAAGTGCGCTTAAAAATCTCATGCAGATGTGTAGCAACAATAATTTGTCCAGAACTAAACGAGCCTACTTGTACTGACCTCCAACATCGATTTTCTATCCTTCGAAAAATATCTATCAGTTTACTAAGCATGTAAATTATTTCAAATAAGACCATGTAGATCAATAAGACCAACTCCTCATTTCTCTACGTAAGATAGAAATATTCTAAAGAAATAATTTTAAATTGCAAAAATGATGGCTTTCACTCTGCAACATTTCTCTTCATAAGAACTGGTAACAGAAAGTTAATGTTTTTATTCAGGACGGATTCATCACCTAGAACAGGTACCAAATAAAAACATTCAACCTGTTTTTATTTGAGCACAAAAAAAAAAAATCTAATATTCAAGTATCCATCGTTGTCAGCGTGGTGATTCCCCGGTCACGTGAGGGTTTCATTTGTATACAAAATAATAAGGGTTGACAGTTAAATATTTTTAGACCTGTCAAAAGAACATTTCCCGTGAACTTTATTAATCAAAGAATTCTTTTTAATTGTTTTTTCTTTCTTTTAAAAAATAAAGTCAACCTGTCACGTCTGAGACACTTTTGGACATCAGCTTTAGAGTTCATGATTCTACCAATATATTCATCCAATATCTTGCTGCAACTTTATTAAATATATACTTTGCTTTCCCACTAATAATTTTTTAGTGTTAGATTCAAAAGAAACAAATAGTGTGCCCTTCTATAGAAAATCAAACATTTTGTCCCACACGTGACAGCTCTATATTTCAAGTAAAATGTAAGGATTGAAAATGCAATAAAGATGTTTTGTTTAGAAAACCAAACATACACGTGTGATTTCTTAAGCAAAAATTTTGCTTATTACACGATTCAAAATGAAATATAGATCTGCGTCACGGGTGGGGGGGGGGGGGGGACCAAATGTCTGCTTTTTTTAATGGAATGGCCCTGTTTCTTTTGTACTTTTTCCGGCAAAAAAATTTTTTTTTTTGCTTCCAAACTCTACGAGAGCAACATATTGGTGGGTCGCAAAGACACCATAGAAATGAAACTTTTGAAAAACAAGAACACACTCGAACTTATAGGAACACATCCAGAGGACAGGCCGACCAATCCTCCCTTTTGGTTCAAAAGCACTTTAGATCCAGTCTTGTTTCAATTACCATATTACCCCGCATTATCCAGTACGCCGGAAAAATGCGAGATTGACCAGCATGCCGGGAAATTCGAATTTTTCGGCATGCCGGACAATTCGAGTTGTATTTTGCAACAAAACAAAAGTTAATTTCCCCATTCAGTTCCATTCAGAAAGCGAACCACTGTAAGGAAAAAAAATGTATATTACATATATGTGCTTGCTATTTATGATAGGTCATTATTAATGGATTTAATTATATGCCAATAAAGTAATAAATTCAGAAGCAATCATCGTTACTGCGATTTGTTCATAAGTTTTTAAAAAAAATATTTTAGGTTCCTTTTAGGGAGGTAAGTATAATTTTTATTTGTTGAATAGTTATGGTAAATTCTTTAGAACTGGTTTAGAGGTGGTAACTTACTGCTTAAATGATTGCTTACTTAGTTTTAACTTCATTTTTATAAAATTATTCGTTATTAAACAAGTTTTTTCCTGTTAAAATAACAAATGAAATTGTTAGTAAATATTTTTACAAAGTTAAACTGTTTATTAATGCTATTAAGATATATACAGAATTTATATTCATTTCAAACCGGAACACATATTTTTTTGTAGTATTATTTTATTATTTTTATCCCTAACCTCGATTTTTCCGGCATGCCGGAAAGGACCAGGCAAGTGCTATTGAAAATCTGATGACCCCCGAAATTTGCGGCATGCTGGACAATGCGGGGTAATACGGTACCTTTAAATGGATTTTACTATAGTCGCTGGTTGCTATCCCGTAAAGATAACTGATGAAAAGTTGAGTAAAACGCACTTTCAGTAACTCAAGCAAGGTAACTAATTTCTTAAAACAAATAATAGCTCCTGGAAAAATATTTCCCGTTAAGAAACCAATTTTCATCCCTTACTTGTTTTAAATGTGAACGAATGAAATCTTCTATTTTTAATACAAGTCAAACATCAATCAAACTACGCATCTGAAGTTTAGACTCCAGTTTTCTTATAAGCGATCTTCGCTACACATGCTAATAGTGCCGCAAATTGCAATCTGACTGAAAATCACACTGCTCAATCGGCACAGCGCAAATTTCAAACCCATCGGACACCGGATCGGGTCTCATTCAAGTCGTTTTATGCATATTCAAAACTAAATTGCATGTTTTTAATGAAAAAGATCGATTATAAACAACAAAAACACTAAATAATACTTAAAATGCGTTGGTTATACACCCCTGTTCCAACGGATGCTCTGTTGATGACCAATAACTGTACTCACCGATCACTACGCTAGCCGAACGTAGTACATGCAACCACGGTCAACGAGATAGAAAGAAAGCGAGAAGAGCGCATGGGCGACTTTCTGTCACCCAAAAAACATTCGTCACACAAAAAGACAGGGAGTCAGAATTTCAAGGCCCTCGCATAAAAAGTTTCACTTCAAAACGCTTGTGATCTAACTCTTCTAACCCAGAAGGTAGATTATCACACGTGTCAACGTGGTCTTATGAATCATCATACTATTGAGTTTCCTCTTCCTCCATCGTTGTGTAAACCTTGGCTTACAACTGCTTACATATTTTTGACGATTTCGTTCTCTAGTTACTGTGTTTTCTACTTCAATACTAAAGGGTGTTTTTTTAGAGGTATAGAACTTTAAGTTGGCAACACTGTTTGATATGTGTGCCATTTTGATAGCTGTCACTTGCTTTGTGTTCAGTTCGGTATGCCATTTCATCATGAATAGACAACAAGGCGGTGCAACATGCCACACAGCGCGTGTCACAATTGATTTATTGAAAGAAACGTTCGGTGACCGAATAATTTCGCGTAATGGACCCGTGAATTGGCCTGCAAGATCATGCGATTTAACACCGCTGGACTACTTTTTGTGGGGCTATGTGGAGTTTCTGGTCTACACCGATTAGCCACAGACGATTGACGCCTTGGAAGAGAACATTCGCCACTTATTACTAAAATACTGCCTCTATTGCTGCAAAAAGTGAGAAAATTGGACTTTCCAATTGGACTTTCTCCGAGCCAGTCGAGGTGGCCATATGCCAGAAATCATATTTAAATAAAAATGGCAAAGAATCATCTTTCGAATAAAGCAACATTCATGGCAATTAACCAGCATTTAACTGTTTTATTTGAACCTAAAGTTCTCTACCTCTAAAAAAACCACCCTTTATAATATTTGTTTTTCGAAGGTCTGATTTGCAATGATAACTTACTTTTTTTTACGCCTTTTCTTCATTTATCTACGTTTTCTCTCGTACATAAAATTACAAAACATAAAATTTACCTTTAATATTTTAAACCGGACGCAGTTGGGCAGTATCTCCCTGCTCCAACTAAGACTATCTCATCGTACCCCGCTCTGCCACTCTGCCTTTTTGATCAAATTCAACATTTTAAGGGAGCGGTTTGTTTACATGTTTTAGATGATAATTGACTGCAAGAGTGGATCAATTAACTTGATGAAATGGTTAGTTTTAAATCACAGAAAAAAATATTATAAATCGATTCATGCAAGAGCATTGTGAAAATAACAACTTTAATTTAACGGGGAAAATTGATTTTACTGTCGGTTTATCATTTTGTCTAAGGGAAAGCCGGATATCTTAACATTCAAAACTCACTATTTTGCATTGATAAAAAGGTTCCCTGAAAACCCGAAACACGTGTATACAGTGATCTGCTAATTTGTGTCTTAAAACGTTGTTGATTTCTTTTTATTTTACATTAGGTTTGTTTATTACTGTTATTTTAATCTAGACCCTAATGCTGAGAGTGATACCGTTATTACGAAAAGGGTCAATGTGTTATCAGTGTCATTGTGAGGTATTTCCTACACTCACGCCCTCATAGACGAAAATTAATCTTCAAAAGCCAAAGACCCTGTAGGATGAAATAGGTGTGTTCCCGATTCAACACGTAACTTTATCTGTTTTTGACAAGCTCAAGCTCTTTATTCGTTCTTTCCCATTGACCTTCTTGTGTGCATTCTGTGAAGTGGGGCGCACAGCAGAAAGTGATAACTGGACATCGTGTTCCCTGACGGCTGCTCCTCTCAACTTGCCATCTCCCGTCTTACAAAAAGAACGACGACACGGGAAGAACAAAGTTCAATAAAGAGAGACGCAATTTTGACGCTTCTGCCAAAAGGATTGTCATCAAACCCTGGGCTGTCGCAAACATTCGCTAAGAGATTTTTCCTTTTTACTTTTACTTTCACTTTGCCTCTCTGGCGGGGGATTTACCGGTAGAACAATTGTTCGCCTCAGAAACTGAATACCCCAGGCCCGTTCTTTTCGTTTACCCATTGTCCATTCCAAATGACCTTTTAGATTGTCGGAATTGGGTTTCGAGATTTTTGTAGTTAAACGAACACTCTCGTCTCATGTAGCTTTTTATGACACGTTGAACTCTCCATTGGTTCTCCCCTTTCTGATTGTCAGGAAGTGTGTCTTGTTTCTTCTTCTTAGTATATTGAATTCACATGAGTTTAAAAAAACCTAGTAAAATGATGACTTATAACAAATTAGGAAACTAATAACAAAGAGCGTTTCCACTCAAAAAAAATTAGCACTTTTAATAATTTTCAATAAGTTTGAAGCTCACAGCTCAGAAAATTTAAAATAAATGTTTCGTAACTTTAACTCAAGAAGTGCATTTAGTTTTTGGTAAGTGGTTGAAAACAAATTTAACTTCATTTAAAAATTATTTAGTGTTTTTAAATGATTGTGCATGTGTTTCACGCAACCGTTAAACGATGTTAAGATGTCTAATATTTGAATGTATAATTTGTTCATCTCAAATGGGGCTCTGTAAGGCGTTTTTCGGCTTCGTTGTATGCTTTACGGTAAAGTTTTGTGCATATATACGGACGAAAAAACTGCATCACTTGCTGAAGTTCATTTTAGAGAATTTCTTGAGAGATACAAGAACAGCTGTTTTGTACCTTTTGACATATAAAAGGTATGATTCAGCTGACATTCAATAAAAAATAAATAACCAATGCACTTAGGGGACCACCAGCTAATTGAAGAAGCAGAAAATGTTTTTGATCATCCGTCATCGTAAATAGATGAAAATTAGCTGTACGTTTCAGTACTTTGTTTACTTACTCTGTACGATAATTTCATAGCTTTTCGTGAAAGTATCACTTATATTTATAAGGATATAGGAAGTTCTTTCAAAAACATCAATTTCGCTCATATGTTCGAATTTTCAAAGATTTTGTTTAATATTTCAGCTTAATGATTACCTTGTATGCTGTCAAATTTTCTGAAATTTTGGTAAGTCAAGACGGAAAACTCGCGTGTTATGCGCCAAAAACATGCGTACAAAATTGAAATTTTTAAAGGAATGCTTATGAATGCTTCTTGAATACACCGAATACTTTCACAAAAATCTACAAAATTACTGTAAGTAAACTAAAAATTAAAATTTAGAGCGAATTCCCAGCTATTTACGATGAATAATTATAAAAAAAAACATCGGTTTCTTCAATTTGTCACTGATTAACTATATGCATTAGTGATAAAAAAAAATTTGAAAAGTATTTTCAAAAGTGTTTTTTAACAGAAATTTGATTCTTTGATTATACTATCACGCCACAAAGGGATTTTAAAACGAATACTTCTCAATGAGGTCGAAGACGGCTGCCAAAAACCAAATGTACTTCAAAACCAGCTCAGCTCAACCCATGCTTTTACCAAATTAGTACTCAGCAAACGAACGAGTAACATCAGCAACATGATCATGATAAATTTTCAATCAACTCATTTTTATTGCTTAGGCAAGTACATGGCATAAAAGGGATAAAAAACGTGAATTTAATTGCGATTTAAATGGGAAATTTAGCGAAATAAAAATAAAACAAGGCCGATTTACTTTAAAACCAGATCCATCCAAAGAAATTTCGTCTAAAAATAATTAGACAATATTGCCGAAAAATAAATAATGACTTAAGTCGCTCACCGTCTCCCCCCCCCCCACAAAAAAAAACAATTCATCTGGAAAAAATAGGATAGTACACTGTCAAAAATGAAACGCTCAATTTTGACGATTTGGCAATCCTCGAGCACTATTTCGTTATTTTTGACGATCCTTTCGTCACCAAATCACGTGATATTTGACAAAACCAGAAATCTCAACATTTTGACGAAATTATTTCGTCCCGGATTCGTCATATTGCAGTGCATTCTGGGAGTTTTCCTTTCAGTCTTGTACTTGCTCGTTAAATTATCCTAAAGGATTCTTAAAAAAAAGGTTAGTATTTATTAAAATTTGTATGTGCAATGTGCTTTTTCTTTTATTTATTGTTAAATTTTTGTTTAGCGTTGTGTTTATAGTTGTGTTTAAAACACATTAAAATTTAAAACGAACCGTTCGATTAGGTTTAGAACTCTGTGTGTTTTTTGAACTAACTTTGAATCACCTCCACGTTAGGCTTAACTAGCGTTGTTTGTTTATTTGCAGAAGGAAATGTTGGCTTATTGACATTAGTTTCCAAAAACGTACTTCCTTTATTTCGTTAAAAAAATGTCAAACATGACTACAGAATTTGTACAAATTTAAACTTACAAAAAAAAAAAATTCCACCGTAGCTAAACTAACGCAGATGATAAATACAGCGTTTTATAAAATGCATAGAACTTTGAAGCTTTTAATTTCAACGTTGAATATATTGCATGGTTATGTGTTTTAATTCTTCTCCATGAATTTTACAAAAATAATTCTGTAAAACAAAGTGTATTTTTTAGTTTGATATTTCAAATTTTTTTCACTGTGCATTTTTATTTTCTTAAACAAATATGTACCCATTCCCCAATAAGTATTGATATTTTTTCATCTTCCACTCTACATGTAATGTTTTATTCAATGTTATAATTTATACAGTTGCTCCCAAAAGTGTTCGTACACTTACCATTTTCAATGAAATATTGCTCTACCCATTAGTAAAAATTAATATTTTGGAATGGGTAAACAATATTACAAAACTACATTAAATATTTTAATAGCAAAATAAAATATGATTTTGAAGAAATTAATAATCAAAAAGTATCAAGAACTTTATAACACAAAAGTGTTCGTAGAAAATATTTTAAAATAATTGTTTAGCAATCTTTGAATAAAACCGATGAAACTTGAGGAAAAAAAAGCGCTTGATGCAATAAAAAATAAATGCAAATCACTTATATCAGCTTTTGGATCCGAAATGATACCCTCTTTTTTTTATGACTTTAGACAGGACTTATAAATGCTTACCCCATGTTGTTTATATAATCTCTTTCCCTACGGCAGATGTTTCTAGCAATAAGTGCTTATGTCCATTATTTGTGGAGCGGTTTTTTTTTTTACTTGCATAAAACATGAAGTAAAGTAAATATCAATTTAATACAAATCATTTTAAGTTAGAGAAGACATTAATTTCCGTAAAGAACTTTATTTTTGTGCTTGATATTTCAGCAGAATATTTTCAATATTTTTTTGAATTTTTCCGCAAATTAAATAAATTAATGAAAATAGAGTTTTAATGTTTAACCTCGATTTAAAAAAAATATATATATAGTAGCATGTTTTGAAAACAATAATGATCAGCATTTTTTGTTGTTTATTTCCACACTTAATACACTAAATTTATAAGTTTTTCTATGTCAATTTGTGTTACATGATTTGTGATAATTATGAGTTTTTCTATTATACATAATTTCTACGGCTAAAATTAATCAGCATTAATTTTATTGCCATATTTCACGTTTCAAGGTATTGTCAACAAAAAATGAGAAATCCGGGTGCTTACAAAATGCTTTTTAGTCCAGACTAAAAAGCATTTTGTAGATGAGCTACCAATCAATCCAAATGTAAATTACAGTTGTGATTTTTGCTGGATGCAAAGTAAAATATCTGAAATTTTAACCGAACAGCTATACTTTAATTGAAAAATTGAAAGGATAATAATAAAAAAAAAAAAAGGAAATCCATCGATATCTGTCAATTAGTTCTCAAGACACAAACAAAGAAAAGCACTATGTTATTGGGTTTCCCCTGTCTTTGACAACTCTTCTCCCTTGGCGTGTTTTTTATTTACTGCGTGAAAATTACATATTTTAGAAATCAAATATGCTTGGGGAAAAGGTAATACTTACTTGGTAATACTCCCTCCATCTCAAACTAGTAGAGCGACGTTTGAATATTTTTGTACCATTGATTAATTCTGACGCTTTTATGATTTTGTTTGAATGTTTTTGATGAATGATTTCAAGGTGCCATACTATCAATTAATCGAGTGTTGGAGCCCTTGGTTTTTGACTCTAATTTTGTAGTGGTTTAAGGAGGTAAGGCTCGGTAAGTAAATGTTGCTTATTGATAACATAACACAATAAAATTTCTGAAAAAAGTAAAAATAAATCATAATCATCAGTTTCAGTACTACTTAATTTGTTAATATCTTAATAGAACTAATTTGTGGTGGAGGGAGTACTTCAGAAAACATTCGTCAAGAAAACTGCAAATCTGAAAACGAAAGTCGGGAGAAAACGGTGTATTTTGGCTGTCGGCTGAAATAAAAAATAAATTTAAAAAAAATCCCAGATCAACAATTGTCACACCCTTAATTTTTTTTTATAGCTCGAAAAAAAAAATGAAAATTCACGATTTGATATGCAAAGGAATTAACTAGTTTAATGGCTAAGTAATGCTGATTGTCGATAAATTGAAGAAACTCTAATTCCAGAACGCTATTCAGAAATTAATTTCAGATACCAAATGAGAGAAATCATTGTCTGTCTGCCTAAATAAAAATTTTGCCCATCCGCTGTAAAAATAACTCACTCTTGCAATCTGCTTGGAAAAATAGCTGTCACCGTCGAAATAATCATATTTTGAAAAATATGAAAATGAAATCAGATGCTCCTTAAAGTCACAAGAGAATCGTAGTTTTTTAACTAAAGGGGAACAATTTTGAAAGAAATTGTGGAAAAATGCTTTATTTCAGAAATAAGCTGCTGCATTTAATCGTAAAACTTGCCTCGAAATAGAAAAAAGATCAATGTGCATGAGGGCATACACTCATGGACTTACACATTTACTTATTACACATATATTTTCTTTTTAAAACTCTTTTAGGATGGATCCAACATCATGGAGATCATCAGAATCAAGACAGACGAAGATTTTTTCCATAATTATAACAATATTCAGAGTGTTCGTATATTATACAGTGAAACCTGTGTAAGTTGACCACTCGCGGTGCAGTACTTTGGCGGTCAACTTAGACAGGTGGTCAACTTATAAAGGGCGGTAATGATTTTTTTTTTTTGTCATTTCTTGCACCATGTATTCATTTTTTGAGTAATTCACCCTTACTCTTTCTGTTCAACTCACTTTCATTGTTTAACATCATTGAAAGTAAAACAATAATTAAAAATACTATTCAAATAATTTTGTTATTTTTTCCTTGTTTTTAACAATATTAGACACTGTAGTTTTAGAAATTCCGTATGTGCCAGCTAATTTTCTCTGGCTTTCTTCATTTTCAATTAATTTTAATATTTCATACTTTTTATTAATTTCAAGTTTCTTTTTGAAGCCTTTTTATGTAAAACTTATAGCACAAAGAGCAACAAGCTCGACTCTGCGTATCCGCAGTGCGAGGGGTCCGCGTCCTTAAAGGGGCTAACGGCCCTAGAAATTGAAGAAAAAATAGAAAAAAACTAGTACTATGACTTATTCACTTTACAAATAGAAACTGCTAGCCACTAGAGAGTGGCCCTACATATTTTGTAGCAGAGGGGTCCAAAATGTATAGATCCGGGCCTGCTCTTTGTAGCCCAATTCCTGTGTTGCCACAACATATTGCAACTGAAAGAAAAGACTTTGAACTTTTCTACTGACACCTATTTTCATCGAACAGAGTAAAAAAAGCTATCTCAAATAGAACAGCAAATGAAAAACAAGTTTGGAGAATAAAGAGCAGCATAAGCGTTATGCTGCTGTTTAAATGCTACTGTTTAAAATGCTGCTGTTTAAAATGCTGCTGTTTAAAATACTAGTCTGTCATCAAAGTATTAAAAACATTCTTGGAGAGCTATCAAAAAGAAAATAATAATAATAAATAAATAAATTAATTAATAGATAATAAAATAAAATAGTTTGCTGAAGAAAGTTTAAGAAAATAAACCAAGTGGTCAACTTACAAAGGGTTTTTTACAATACTCCAAACCAAATTTGGCGTACATTAGTGGTCAAGATAGACAGGTGGTCAAGATAGAGAGGTGGTCAAGTTACAGAGGTTTTCCTTCATTATATGAGATAGGACTAATTCCGTTCCTGACAAAAGCGGTCAACATAGACAGGTGGTCAACTTACAAGGGTGGTCAACTTTACAGGTTTTACTGTACATTGATTTCATGTTACACATGTTTGGAAATAATAATAAAAACTTAGGGGTAAAAAGCAAAGGTATATTTTATAATTATTTAACAAACATTACACTAAATTAATTTTACCAAAAGACTTATTTCACATCTGCATTTTTTTAAGATTCATATTTTCAAATACCTTTTGCAATTTTGGCAGAGAATTGTTTTCAAAGTATGAAGTATGAAATGTATGCAATAATAAAGTTCCTGTATTAAACATAAATTTGGCCAAATAAACATTCTACCTACAAGCAAAATTAATAAAACAAATAATTGATTGGAAAAAGCTTTTTCTTAAGATAATCTAATTTTACTTTCTGTATCTAATTTTAGAACAAAGATATACTAACTTAAAGTTGTCCATTTTATTGTACTTTTTCTTTGAAATTTGTGGTATAAGTTGGATAAAAATCTTTTTTTTTCTGGAATTTTTTCATGCAATGGAATGAAGAAGAAAATCCCCAGCAAATTTCTCCTGAGCATATATCGATGTAACTGTGCATAAAAGTGGCATATGATTTATTTTTCCAGAGCCCAATGTCTGCTGAGGAAGTAGCACTTTTATATTCCCAGTAGGACAGGGCGATGTAGGAATTTCTACATCGTGATGCATCGCCATCCTTACATCGCGATGTAGCGATGCATCGCGATGTAGTCCAAACAGTTTGAAATATTCTTCCCGCTTTAGGGGCACCCCCCCCCTCCCTCATTATGGGAGTTTTCCTTACAAAAATCCAGGCTTTTGTCAGATCATTTTCTAATTTGCCACATAGGTTCTTTAATCACATGGGGTAGTACCCCATATGAATACTACCCCATGGGAAACTATCCTATGTGGATTTCCAGCATCAAAGGACATCTGGGCAGAATCTGGAAAAGATTCGACGAAAACTGGATTTTTATAAGGAAAACTCCTGTGGGGTTTGGCACACATAACGGGACGAAAACTACACTATGGGAATTCCCAAGCATCAAAAGACAAATGTACCAAATTTGGAACAAATCAGACGAAAACTGGGTTCTTATAAGACCCCCCCCCCCCGACACACACATGGTTTCTCACTCCATAGCGGGACGAAAACGGGAATTCTCGAGCGTCAAAGGACATCTGTGACAATTTTGGAAAAGCCCTGATAAAAATGTTTTTTTTAAATAAGAAACCCCCCCCCCCCATTTGGTGGTTGTCTCCCATAGCGTCGCTAAAACTACTTTATGAGAATTCCTGAGCTCAATGAACGAACCTCTATGCCAAATTTTGGAAAGATACAACAAAAAATGATTTTTTTTCAAGGAAAACCCCCATTGGGGGTTGCCCCCCCCCATAGAGTAACGAAAGCTAACCTCCGTGAATTACTGAGCATCAAGGAACCTCTATGGCAAATTTAAAAAAGATCGAACAAAAACTTTTTTTTATATAAAGAGAACCCCCAATGCGGGGTTGCTACCCCCCCCCCCCATCATGGAGGGTTGAAAACTTCCATGTGTGAATTTCCGAGCATCAGAGGACCTCTGTTCCAAATTTGGAAAAGATATGATAAAAACTGTTTTTTCATAAGAACCCCCCCGTATGGGGGTTGCCCCCCATAGTGGAACGAAAACCACCCTATGAAAATTCCTGAGCATGAAATAACGAAATTCTGTGCCAAATTCGGAAAGATCCAACAAAAAATGGATTTTTTGTAGGAAAACTAGCATAGGGGTTGCCCCCCTCCCCCCAAAGAGGGTCGAAAACTACCCTGCGTGAATCCCCAGGCATCAAAGAACCTCTGTGCCAAATTTTGGAAAAATCCGACAAAAACTAGATTTTTTCAAGGATCCCCCCCCCCCCTTATAAAGTGATGAAGACCACCCTGCGTGATTCTTGAGCATCTAAAAACTGTGGCAAATTTAAAAAAGATCGGACAAAAACTTTTTTTAGTACGGAGAACCCTCAATGCGGGATTGTCTGTCCCCCCCCCCCACATAGAAAGACATAAACGACCTTGTGTGAATTCCCGAGCATCCATAACGAACCTCTGTGCCAAATTTGGAAAATATCCGACAAAAATTAGATTTTTTGAAGGAAAACCCCCATTATGGGAGTTTAATTAGATACCATGGGGAGTTTAATCTGCAATGATTTGTTTTACCTTTTTTAAGAAGTTGTTTGTTTGCAATTTACATAAATAAAAATTTGCTTGACATATTTTATGTGCCTCTTTTTTCAACAATTACTTCTTTTTTTGATGGGGAAGGGGGGCTGCAGGCCCGTTATTTAAATTTTTCCCCAAATATGGCAAAGAGACTGTACTCAATAAAAATTTTACGGAAAACCAAGTAAAACGACGGCCAGTCATGTGTAAAAACATGAATGTTCAAAAATCAAGACACGAGGGGGGGGGGAGCGTCAATTGAACCCTTGACCCCATAAATGACGGGCCTGTGAAAGTGACTATACGCATTATAATGGGAAACTACGGTGGTAAGCTTCTGAAGTTACGATTTGATCACACGCACACGAACCTTGTAAAATACAGTCGAACCTCGTTATAACAAACTTAAAAGGACCATTAAAATCGATTAAAAACGTGGTTCGCTTTATCCGAAAAACAATAAACAATAAGACAAGAATTGCAAAAAAGTTCATTTCAGCAGTTATTTGTTTTAAGCGTGTTCGAATTAACGAGGTTTGATTGTATTCTGAAAAATAAAAAAAACTAATGTGCTCCAAGATTTAAAAAAAAAAAAGGAAATAAATTTTCTTAAAAATTTACGAAATTAACGTCCTCATATATGACGAAATTAATTTGACGAAACTAATGCTCTCAAAACTACGAAAATGATTGTTAATTTGACGAAACCAGAATGAAGAAATATTTTGTTACATTTGACGAAATTCGCATCCTCAAACCACTAACAAAAGCAGTTTCTTCAATTTGACGAAATGTTCGCTCGGAGCATATCCCTGGAAGTGGTTTCGTCAAAAACGAAGAAAATTTCGTCAAAATTGAAAGTCCATTTTTGAGAGTGTACATGAAATGTTTTTGCTTCTCCATTCCAATTCCAAAAAATTGATAAAGTTTGTTTTGATGCTGTATGCGTATATCTTGAAAGTAATTCCAGGAAAATTCACACCTTTTCTTGCAGACCTAAATTCAGAGCGTCTGAACTGTAACTCAATATTTTAGGAATTAAGCGAAGTCCAGAGAGCAGGAGGAAAAATGAAATAATAATATCCGCCATTAATGATCTAAAGGGGGAGTGATGGGTCTTTCTCCTTCTTCCCTCCTCCTTAAGAAGAAGGGATTATTCTGACATTAAGCTTCCTCAAGTAACCGAAGAAGAAGAGGAAGGGTTTCCACGATGAGGACGTATTGATGTCATGGTCGATGTCAAAACAATGGATTCTATTCTTTCTTTGTGGTAGGCAGGTGACTATTGATAATGGCTCTTATGAGGAGGATACGTTTTTTTTTTTAAATATTTATATTGGGGAGAAATCAATATCAATAATCGCTCACGTAAAGTTTTCTTCACCACATAGCATTCTTTCCAGTATGCCGCGAATAAAGAAACGTGGTATGAACTTTCGGTAACTAATAACCTGTTTTCAAAGACTTAGTTACTAATAATAATAATATGGTGCTTGGCGTTTTCAGGTGGCAATATTTGGCATGTTACATGTGTGTTGCAGTGTTCTACATTTTCTGTGCAAATTTCATTATTTATGTTCCCCAATGAAGCATCCCGAGCATTCTAAGTTATACTATTAAAAAATCCGAAACCAAAGTTTCACTTTAAATTGGACGATAAAGTAAGCTACCGGAGAAAAAGTTATTACGGTTTGTAATAGTGTATATGAAATGGAAATTTTACTTTTGACCAAGAAATTAAAAATGTAGCACCAGTAGGGAATGGCACTGCGTTCAACAAATTTAAACAGAGTAAAACATAAAGTGAGGAAAATGGTTTGGAACCTTCTTGTCGTTTTCAAGGCCTTTTTTAATAGCCCTAATATAACCACTTTGACGATATTTAAACTTCAGGGACTCTCAAAGTTTTTCCAATTCGCGGCACCTTTAGAATTTTATCACGGCACCCCCTCTCTATTTTGGTAAAGTAGCCATATTTCGTTCCCGTGTCCAATTTCGTCCCTCTAAATCTCTAT
Source organism: Uloborus diversus (assembly GCF_026930045.1). Lineage (NCBI taxonomy): Eukaryota > Metazoa > Arthropoda > Arachnida > Araneae > Uloboridae > Uloborus > Uloborus diversus. Next base: position 138,737,169 of record NC_072733.1, on the reverse strand, counting down.
AACACTTAATGTTTCCACCGATGATATTTTTTCTGGTTGCAGTCAAGAACACTATTTATTTGTGGAAGTTTCATTAGTTATAGCTTTAGTTAGTTGCCGTTTGAAAGCACTTATTCTGTAAGATAAAAAAAAAACTCTTATTTAAAATTTTTTCTTTAATACAACTCTTAATCCGTATTTTTTTTTTTTTTGTTACCTAGTTTTAACGTATTATTAGCTCTTTTACAAAGTATATTGGAGGGAGCCGTAACTACTATAACAATTTTTAACTCTGGTAAAAGTGCATTTTTTAAAAACTTTTTTTAACAGATTGTAATTCATATATTTAACCTTATATACCATGTATAGATGGTGCTATGAAATTTTTTGGGGGATTAGTTGATTGTTATGTATGCTACTCAGAAGCCAAAACGTTTATGGCGTACGAAGTAGGGTGCCTTTAGAACACATATTAACACTATGAACACTTCGCGGTACCCTTCGCCTATCCCTGCGATACCCACTTTGGGAGATCCCTGAGCTGTATGATACACCAACGCCATGTTTACACTTATGCGCTTTCCTTTTCTTTTCGTCTTGAACATAAACGAAAAGAGGATGGAAGCATGTGCTTTGTGGTTTAAGGTGTGAAAATTCTTTTAATTCAACTCGCAAAAAGTCATACTGCAGCGCATGTCTGTCATTCACCTCCTTTTTTGTTGTAATAAGGAAAAAAGGGAAAGAGCATGAATGAAGACGTAGCTTCAAGAATCAGAACGTTACGAACATGTTAAACTTTATCCACTCTCATGCGTTTTTCCTCTCCCTTTCTCATTCAATATGACCTAAAAGAAAATAAACGAAGGCATGCTCTGCAGCATGTCTCTTCACTAGTGGAATCAGAGGACTTTTCTGCCGTGTGCAGGTAAAGAGCAGTAACTGCAGATTTTTCATTTTTCATTTTTTTGCATTTTTGTCATCTATTGTACGTTATCTTTATTGTAAAGCTCGCTTATTTGGTTTCCGCTGAAAAAAAGGCGCGAAAAAGACGTCTAATTCCAACATTTCCCTATTGTTTGCATTGAATCCGAAACGCGATTCTTCAAATTTCTCGAAAACTCATTTCTGCAGATACTGCCGTTTACCTGCACACGGCAGTTTTCATGGCGCATGTTACAGTGCCCGTGTTTCCTTCGCCTTCCGTCATGTTGAAGACGAAAGGGAGTGGAATAAGCCTCATCGACATGACTTAAAGGAAATTTTCAATGTTGCAGTAATTTAATTTCACTTTTTTCCCGAAGATAGTGGACGTCATTGAACATGCATTGTAGCACATTTTAGAAACGACTAAAAATTACTTCGAAGTGATACCTTTATGCCTTATTTCGTTCAACAATATCGAATTGAGCGCCTGTCCGCACTTCAGAGATTATTTCTTTGTCTGCGAAAAAGAAAAATTCTATTACTTCCTATAAAATATTCGCTATAATGTACTTAGTTCAATAGTTACTCGTTTGCAATCTTTTTAAAAATGGAATTTTGAACTATACAGATTATATCAATTATTGCCGTTAATCAATAAATCAAAATTTCATTTAAAGTCATTGATTCTTGACATTTCTATTCATTGTTTTCCAGTACATAAAAAAATGTCTAAAAGTGGATTGATCAAAATACGCTCCTTTAATGCTAACCACGAATTTTACAATGTCGCCAAAAAGAAAATCATAGCAGTTGCGCACGAAAGAAATGTGTGAAATGTATTTTGCCAAAGCACTCAAGGGATTCATTTTAAAGAGAATGTTCCAAATAAGGCGAAAAATATTCAATAACATGAAATAAAAAGGATAAAATTCTTACCAGAGAGAGAACAAAAAGTGAGAAAATGTTCTGTGTGAGCAAGATTTCACTTCTGCTTTCAAAAAAAAAAAAAAATCACTCAATTAAAATATCAATGCCGGTAGCGAAAGGAACTCTATTGCGTAAGAAAAATGAAACATAGCACATCATTTAAATTTCAGAATGTCAAACTAAAAATAATGAAGAGTATTAAAACTTTTCAACTGTGAATAAAACTTTTTATGCCAAATGAGAACACTTTTTATGCTCTTTTCTGACAAGATATAATTAAAATGAGCTCATTCCCCTAGCTCTTTGTTCACAAATAAGCTCTATATTTACTTTCTTCTCGCCTTTTATTCATAGATTTAGGCACGGAGAATGTTCGAATGTCTTCAGGGTTTTTTTTTTTTTCATAAGCTCATTCTTATTAATTCATGAGTAAAGTGGTTTAGGACACCGGTCTGTAGAGATAGGAGGTTATTTCTTTTGTGGAGAGTTAGTCTCTCCTGTGTTTACTCTTGTTTTAACATCCACGTACAATCTATAAGACTTTCAATGCAGATTTCTCCCTAGAGGCCCAAACACTCAAATCTTTAGTTTTCATGAATATAAAATAACTCCTCTCTCTACCCTCTGACTAAGGACGAACATATTTCCTTCACTTTCTTTTATGCATACATGAATCTAAAAGAAAAAAAAGAAATAATAACTTTTCGTCACCGCACTTTGAGTTTTGTTCCCATTAAAGATGGAGACTGCGGAAATGCGCTTCTTTTTAAAAATGCGCAACTGGAAGGCGAGAGGTTTCGAATTTTAAAGGAGGTTCTTTAGAAAAGGCTCCGACGCTGGTACTAAGCAATGCATGACGAGATGCGAAGTATATTTGAAGCAAATAAACCTATGTCGGAATGTTAAGACTGTTTCGATTGTCACGAAGACGAATTCGAGTTCTCTTACGATATCACTTGGGCGCTTATATTTTATCTTACGATTCGAATGGTGAAACTGAAGCACTTGCAAAATATTCTTAGAGCTTAAAATTACAAAATCCTTTTAATTTTTTTCACAGATATACTATACGTTTTGCGTTATCAAAGATTTATCCAGTTCTTTCTTAATGAAGCTACAGTGCTGGCCAAATTATTAGACTAAAGATTTTTTTTGTACTCTATTTGTACTAAAATACTATTTATTTTATTGTTAAAGTACAGAATACTGTACACTGATCATTACGTTATTTTAGCATAATTTAATGTTTGCAGGTGGCAGCACTGTCTGCTTTGTTTATGTTTTCTTTGTTTATCTACCTACCAGGAACATAACCTCAATCAGCTTAAACAGTTCAATAGTTCTTTTTATTAGTGTGTCCTGTTACATTTAAAGTTAGATTTAGGTAATTAGTGAGTATTTGTGTGCAAGTATATGTAATAGTGAGTATAAACAACTTTTTACCTCCTTTTTTAAAAAGTTAAGAAATGGTGTTATCCTTGTGAAAAGTGTACCAAAAAGACTTAAATGAAACAAGGGAATGCATACTAGATATTAGACAATTATTTCACTGTTCGTTAATGTGTCTATAGTTATGTAATCAATAAATAATTTGCTTTTAAAACAGTCTTAGTCTAATAATTTGGCCAGCACTGTAGCTTTTTAAAGAAATGTAGCTTTTAATGCAGGAAAACTCCGTTTAAACGAAATTGAAGGCACCAGAGAAGCTAGATTGCTGTAGGAAACTTTCGCTGTGCCGAAATTACAGTAACCTTATGTTGATATAATTTGGGGGTTTCCGAAGTCTTCGTTTTAACATAGTTTTTAGCATAACAGTTTTCGCAAAAATTATATTTTACTCGGCCAATTTTTGTATAGGAAATAGAAAGCAATGATAATTTCAGCACTGAAATTGAAATTTAAATTTTCATGCAAGAGATGAAGTATAATTATTTTTGAAAAAAATCATTCTTTTCCATCTCATTTCGTTAATATTTAAAGTTGATTAAATTTACATTCTTTATTCGTTTCGTCTTACTAGGAGAATATTTCAGGAGTATAAATCAATATTCTGCCTTGTGCAGGTAAAGGGCAGTAACTGCAAATTCTTCATTTTTTTTTTTTTTTTTTTTTGCATTTCTTTATCTACTGTACGCTATCTTTATTGCACAAGCTCGTTTATTTGGTTTTCGCTGAAAAAGATACGCAGAAAAAAGTCTAATTCCAACATTTTGTTATAGTATTGAATCCACCACACACTTCTTCAAATATCTCGAAAACTCATTTCTTCGGATGCTGTCGTTTATCTGTACACGGCAGTATTAATTATTTCAATAATTATTTTTTGAATTTAAATGTATGTTGATTGTAACAATGATATCTGATTAGAAATAACGTAGTATTTATATTTAGTGTACGATTTTTTTTTTTTTTATTCGGAAATGAGAGCCAAAAGAAACATAAAAGCTTACATAGTTTAAATAAATATCTGAAATTCGCGGGTCTTAAAAACTGCATTATCATATCGTAATCTTACGATCGTTTCTTTCTTCTAAATCTATACGTGTTTATTTTATTGCTGCTCAAAATTGAGACTAGACGATTTATCAAAAAAGTGTTTTGGAAAGATTTGAGTGAGGATGAAACAATATTTATGAAGCATATTTCAAGACAAAACGCTTTCGTTACTGATTCATCTCGAAGTAACGAAATAGCAATGGAAAACGTTACTTAATGATTCGTTTTTACAAAAAAGATCATGGAAGTTAATGACAAAAGGATCCGTACATTTTTTCATATATAAAACGCAACATTTAAATAATTTTCAATGAGTTGCAGAAGGTTCTTAGCTGAAAAAACAAAACTGAAATTATTTTAATTTAATTATTTGTTAAAAAAATAGGCTTGGAATAAAATTACATTTTAAACATTGTTATAAAATCAAACACGTTTTAATTGCCGAAAGCAGTGATTAATATTTAATAACATAAATGTATTTAATATTTTTCAGAATAAGTTAATTTCATACTTTTGATGCTTTAGTAAAATGCGGTGAAGCAGTTCTCTCTGTTTGTAACTCAATTTTAAGTTATTTTATCTGTCTTTAAAGAACTATTTACGCTTCAATGATTTTATTTAAAAATTCCAAAAGCTCATCGAAGCGTAAATAGTTCATCCCAAATCAGTTTCTTCTGTGTTAGATAGCTATTTATTAACTTTAAATATGATATGTGTGTTTTTATTTTAAGTTGTATTCATGAATAGTTAATATATCTATGAATGAAACAGCTCGTAAATTATGTATTGGTATATTAATAAAGTTTTATTGCGTTCAACAATTCACATTAAGCCGCAAAACTATTTTACAGCAGTTAAAATATTTAATTTTAATTAGGGAAATAAATGAGTTCATTACTGATGTCGCTTAAACTCATTTATTTAATAATAATGATTTTTTTTTTTTTTTTTTACATTTAACGAGGAATAAAATTTTTATGTTATAAAAGACATTTCGAATGAGGGAAAAGTTTCGAGTTGTTCTTTTGTAATGTGATATTTTAATCATAGTTTTAAAATAGTGTACCAGTCTTTCTTTTTTAATGTTTCTTTTTCTTTTTTTTTTCAGCTTTTAAAAACTTTCAATAAAAAGTTTGCTCAAATAATTTCTACTAACCATCTATTCATACAATGAACCATCTTTCTGAATATTCTTGTGCAATACGCAACAGCTCGAAAAAAAATTCTTTTTAAAAATCGCTTTTCTTCACGTAAATTATCTTTTATTATTATTATTACAAACAGTTTGTATATTGAAAGAAGATCCGTAAATAAGTAATTATGAACAATTTTATTTTCAGAAATGCATAGTATAGTTAAATGCTATCATTTGGTACATGACATTAAAAACATTATTCTTGATTTGTATAATTATTAAAAGAAAATTGGGATAACTTTTATGATTGAGCTTCAGATGTTTTGGATGGTAAAATGAAAATTAGAGCAATAAAACAGGAAATGAATGCATCTAACCAGTAGAAAAACACATAACTTTTTGGTCAACTTTGAAATTGCATAGTTGCTTCTGACTATTCATCTTATTAAAAAATTTTAAAGCTCCCTTTAAAGAAAATCACGAACTTTTCATTGATTGAGGTGGGTTCATTTACTGGTGGAACTATTTCATAACAAGTTAAATACTTTTGGGCATTTAAAGTTAAGTAAGAAATAACAGTCTCAAATAGCACAAATTGCAGATTACTGCAGACACGAGTTTCGGCTTTACAACGAACTACTTCTTCATAGCAAAAGAAATGAGCTTATGGATGAAAAGAACATCCGACAAAAGATCCGCAATTTGTGCTATATGACGTTGTTATTTCTTATTTTACTGTCCTACAACACTTTATTTTTCTCTAAATTATTTCAACTTATGGTTAGTATATTGTGGCTCTGATAAGATGAGCTATGACCTTGATAATGTTTATCTCTATTTGGGGTAATAGGGAAAGGTAATTGGCGCTGAGCTCAGTTGGATTATTTGCGCTACGATTTTGCAAAATTATTTCAACTGAATTTCACATTAATACCACGTTCTCCCCCTTTTTTTTTTTCATGGAACGCCTCGAAAAGAAGTTAACATTGTCAAGGTCACGGTTCAACTTACCTCAGCCACCTTATAGATTTGTCTGTACAAACACATACAAGAGTAAAAATAACATTTAATAACATTTTTCATGAGTATCTACATCGGGAAACTAAATATAGTTATTACTTACTGAAAATACCGTACGTTACACGAAAATAAATATGAATATCTTGTGCCCAAAACCATCCTGTGTGAATTGCATTCATTGAACTTAAGAGAGTAACTAGTTTATTTAGATAGGTTGTTCGCTCTCTTAAGCATTTTCGCATAGGAGTTTGTTCCGTCACGTTTAATCTGTAGCTAGCTTAAGAGAGGGAAGAGAATCCTGAAATATATTGATTTTAGTCTTACTAATTAAATTTCGGGAAGTTTCGTGCCCTGATTCTCTCAATCGTTTGAAGCTGCCTCTATGAAAGGGCACAAGTTTTGTGAAAGGAAAGCAAAACTAGATGAAAATCGATTTCAAACTTTTTCAACTCTAAATCCTTCAAATAAACATAGTTTAAAAAAAAAAAACAAAAATTAAAGATCACTATCTTGTTACGTGTGAAAAACTGGAATGACGTTACGAGTAAAAAAAAGTGCAAATAAAAATAGGACATAGGAAAAATTATGAGTAGCTGGTAAGGCGTTAATGAGATTTAGATTCTCTCTGGAAACGCCGATGAAGGATGGGTCTTGTAATTATTTTAGCGTATTGAAGGCAAAGTAATAATTAACTTAAAGCAATCGAGAAAACTGACGAGACACGATAAAATAGTTAATAAAAAAAGGAAGAGCGAGAATGTCCTTCGTAGAAATCTTTTTTTTTTCGTACCCCACGCTAATCAAGAACCATTGACTCTCTTTTAAGAACGCTCGGTGCTGGAATTTTCTAAAATATCTTCTGGAATTAGTGGATGTGGGAAGGTTTTAATGGAAAAATCTTATACAATAGTCTTTAAACTTAAAGCATTCAAAATATTCTAAAATTCTTTAATGTTGAAGGAAGAAATAACTCAGTAATAAACTCTCTTCTACAGTGGTGGTAAAAAAATTGCATCACCAGCGAAATCCAAATATTTTTAGCATTTATAAGTGATAATGAAATATTTAACGGTTCTTGCATCATATAACACGAATTGGTATCGGTACATGACGTAAGCTATTGCGCAAGGTTGCATCATCCTTCTAACTGTATATAAAAAAAAAAAAAAAACAGTTGAACGTTCGATGCATTCATTTACGATCTGGACTTATGAGTTGTAGTATGTCGAAATACGTTCAACTGGCACCACGAAGGAAGAGTGTTGCCGTTGCATTGGACAAAGAAGGATTGTAGTCACATTCCATAGCAAAAAGAATAAACTGTTCGCAATCGACTGTTGTTCGACTACTGAATAAGCTAAAGAGCACCAAAGCAAATTAAGAAAGAGTGGCAGTGGTCGTCCACGAATATCCAATGCAGCGCAGGACATGTATTTGATAAGACTCAGTCTTCGGAACAGACAATCATCTTCCACTGACCCTAGAACAGCATAGGAAAACGAATCGGGTGTTCACGCATCCACGTCTACTGTACAAAAAGGATTGTGTGGTGCGGGTTTGGTGGTACGTCGACCACGAAAGAAGCCATTGTTGACCAAAAAATGAGGAAACAGTGTCTAACCTGGTCAAAAGCTCACCAAGGGTGGACTGTCGATCAATGGAAATGTGTGTTCGGACGAATCCAAATTCAATCTGCATGGGTTCGCGGACAGCTCGCAGTTAGACGCCGCAAAGGAGAGGAATATCATCCCGACTGCATTCAACGCACAGTCCAGCATCCCGTATCCCAGATGATTTGGGGATGTATTTCGGCTCAAGGAGTTGGTGGACTTCACTTTGTGCAAGGAACAGTAATCAGGTGTATATTGGCATTTTGGAGGAGAAATTGCTCCCTACTATCCGGGATCACTTTACTTCAGTTCCAAACGTCATTTTCCAGGATGATTCTGCTCCGTGCCATACGGCAAAACTGGTAACAATTTGAAAACCTTTATCCTGCCATTAGACTTAAATTGACATGGGGTTAAGTTTTTTTTTCCTCTAAACTCACACGCAGGTTCAGAAATGGAAAAGTTGAGCATGTGGTCAGCAGTTTGCCTTGGCCCGGAAACAGCCCCGATCAAAATCCGATCGAAAATTGTTTGAATAGAATGGGTGTAGAAGTGATGAAACATAAACCAACATCACTTGCAAAACTCCGGGAATCAATAATTTGTGTCTAGCACCATGAACTCAGTAAATAATGCATTCCATCACTCATTCGTTCAATGCATCGTAGATGTCAAGTTGTCATTAAAACTAGAGGCGGACCAACAAATTATTAGGTTATATTTTATGATGTTTAAACATTTCCATGGTTCTTTTGTTTATTTTTGAACAGAAAGAGTGTTACAATTAAAACCTCTACTTACTTTTTCGTCGTCCACTTGGCAACGTGGATGTACTTCAAATTGTACTTGTTACAGTTTTGGCCATGTATTTCCATAAATAAAGTAAACAATTATCGGATTCCTGCTGTTAAATGTTTATTTCGTAAGTTTTGCAGAACTTCACATACATTCATCATTAATTGGTCGACCAAAACTTCTCACATATCCCATTGCTGTGAAAATGCAACGGTGATGCATTTTTTTACCAGCACTGTATGTAAGTAAGAACCAGAAACTACATTATGGATAGTTATACCAAAGACCTATTATCTTTGGTTATACTTCAATGTTACATAGTAGAAGGATTACGCTGTATGAATATGCGTAACATTCAATACTTAAAGTCGTTGTTAAAATATTTTAATTTGCTATTTCATGACTTCAGTAGAGTAGATTAATTAATGAAAAAAGGAAAAGGGAAAATATACTTCGCTGTTTATTTATTATTTATGCATTCATGTTTTTTGTTTTGTTTTTTTTTTTTGTTTTTTTTTTTTTGTATGTGTGTGGTGTTTGTTTATTTTTTCTCCTAGAAAGTTCCGACGTTTTTATACTGTGTAAAAATTACTGCCAAAAAAGCTAAAGTCTCGACGGTAATTTCAAACCGGCGAAAATCTATGCAATTTAAACAATTTAACGATTAAAATATGTGTATCATTCGTTCCTAAAGCTTTATGTTTTGTGGAGAAAAATAATATACAATGTAAATTTCTGGAAGGAAAAGGAAAGCCAATGAATAACAACAGTGGGCTTATGGAACCGCTTGTAAGATGTTCATTTTTATAATTTGCCGATTGATATCCTGATAGCTTAACCAAAAAACAAATAGCGCGTGTGATATTATCTACAGTTTGAGAACTCAATCATGCTTTAAATTGTGGCCGTTTCGATAGTTTAAAACAAATACAGTTTAATAAAAGAAGTTGAAGAAATAAAAAATAATAATTTAAAGAATTCTCCATACAAACTTATGCCATTAAGCATTTTTCTGCTACATCATTTTAGTAATTGCTTAGCGTGATCAATGAATACCAAAGATTCATTTTCGGCAACATGAATGACAAAAATAAGGAACGCATTTTATTCCTCATCACCTGACAAAGTGGATTTTATTGCAACAGCCCTGAGCCTTGTTTCCCTATTCTAGATATTAATCTCAGTAAATCTTGAAATTAAAAAGTCCTCTTTCCCTTAATCCTTTGCTTGTTGTCAATCCTCTCCATCGAAGATCCTGAAAAACAAGCTTTTCAGTAACGGATCCCTTTTACTCCATTAATGTGAAACTAAAAAGTCATCGAGTACAATTCGGATTTGGGCACAATGACATTAATCGCCAACGTCATTAATCAAATGCTTCCCCTTTCTTTCCCCCCCAGTCTTTTACACACACATCCATACTCAGCTTTTAAAGAACAACGTTTTACGTTCCCCGAGGCATCTCTTATAAGACAGACTGACTCTTGCTGGGAAATTCCATTTAATCCCTCTACTACCCCCATCCTAGCAGCCAATCTCCATTCTCTAATTTCTCATTAAATCTGGAGTAATTGGAAGATTTTTTGTTATTATTCTCTTGCCTTTACGTTCATCTACTGCCATAAATTAAAACATTTTTTAACCCCTTGCAGTGAGTGAACAAAAAGTCCTCTAGCAAAGGTATTTTTAAAACTTGAGCAGGGATAACGTATTCCAGTTAAAGAAACCTTTTCCGCTTTTTTTATGTGCTTCAACATAATTATTACAACTGTTCTTTTTTTTCCTTGCCTTGAAGCAATTTTGATGACTCAGCATGGAGAAAAAAAATGCTTTGTTTTTTTCATCCATGTTTGCCACAGTTTTGTACAAAAATCTCGTTTGATTATTTCTCAAAACAAATTAAAAGTTTGAAAAGTCTAACTAACTTCTTTTAAATGTTGTTTAATGGCAAAGTAAATGCAAAAAGTTTGAGTTAAGTTCAAACTAAGTTTCTGTTTCGAATCCTTGAAACCTCAACCAGCATCAGGCATGAAGAATAAACAAAAATAACATGAGTGAAAATAGAATGATGCTTTAACGTTTTGAAATCCTTTATACGATATCTCATTCCAGTTTTTCTTTTGCAATAGGTGAAGAAGAAAGTGTCATTAAATGAAACTAAATATTATAAAGCATAAACGCGTTAGTAATAGACAAGTTTAGATTCCAAAAATCGACTTTGAAGACACGTGGTGAAAGCAAATTTAACATAGTTTTTATGTTCATGCACATAACACCATCGCATAAAAACAAATCGGGATTTTTGAAAACGGTTTTGATTGTACTGGCATGATAGATTGTAAAAAATTAAATAAATTTGCAAATAAAAAAACTGCAAATTAAAGGAAATTGAGACTGGCTCGTTAGCTGTGAAGATACCTGCTTTTAAAAAGTATAGTCATTTTTTTTTCCAAAGCAAGGTTATCATCAGCTCCCCAAAACGCCAAAAAAGACCGAGTTTTAAACAAGGGGTCGGGAATTCAATTCAGGCGGGCAACCTTGCAGTGTAGAGATCTTTGAACAGAATTAATATTTTATTTAAAAAAAAATGTTATATATCTAATATGAATAAAGCAGCCCATTGGTATTGCTTCTCTGCAACAAAGTAGGCAAAGTTTTACCATTTTACATAAACAGTATTTTCTGAGCAAGGTATGCATTTTTTTTCTTGAATCTAAACTAGAGAAAATAAAGTTGGATAGTTTTTGTTGATGAACTGCTATTTCTGCGAATCTAAATAACATTTTAATGTTTAAAAAAGGATTTTAGGTTCAGCTTATTATTTTTGTTTTGTTCAAATTCGTAAGCTTATTTAAGTCAATTGTTCTAATGCTTAACTTCATGTGTTGGGGCACCATTAAACAAATGAAACTTATGGGAAAAGAGTTATAAAGATATCTGAATACTATTATCTTATTTTGTGTATTAAAGAAAATTATGAAAAATAAAGTCTGTTTACTTAAATAATAATTATTTAAGTGAACAGACTTGGGATGGATTACTTTTTAGTCATTGAAACCAAAGTCATTGCAGCATCTTCTAGGATTCAAATACTTAAATTTTTTCCTGATCTTTCGCTATTTGTAAGTTCCTTAATGCAATATTTAAACAAGGGACCGACTGTGCTTCCGGTTCTTCTTGTTCATCTTTATTGGCGGATGAAAAACCAAGTAGCATTCCTGTTTTCATAGATTAACTTTCAACAGCTTGGATTAACTTTAAAAAAGCACAATTGAAGCACTGAGAAGCAAAGAGATGTTAGTGGACATTTACAAGTTTTGAGTAAAACGACTGTAAAGATAACGTCCTAGGTAGGCTTTCATTAAATTTTTTTCTAAAATATGCTGTACAGCAGCACCAACTAGGCTGCTAGTACTATCTCTTGCCCCAACACAGAGGATCTGTTCAACTACCATTTGGCTATCTCCAAATTTTAAATTTTGCCACTTACATCCCTTTGATTCTCACCGTCTCAATTGAAATATCTTGCTTATTTTAGAACGTCTGCTTATTTATTTATTTACTAGTGGTACCCACATGGCTTTGCTCGTAGTTGAAAACTAAAAGGTCATTCGGATCGCTTGTATATTTACAAATAATGGATGACGAATTTCTCGCCAATTGGCTATGTTCATTCGCTCTCCCATTCCACGTCATGATAATTTCGGAATTTTCTCGTCCATCTCATGATAATTTTGCTCCGGAAAATGTTCTTAAAATTGAAATAGAAAAAGAATAAAATTGAATTTTCGAAAAATCGCTTCGAGGTACACACCCCCATGCTACAAACTAACTTCGAGTCAAATTTCATGAAAATCGGCCGAACGGTCTAGACGCTATGCGCGTCACAGACATCCTACAGAGAGACTTTCCGCTTTATTATTAGTAAAGATTTATTTTTTGCTACTCAGGGAAAACGTAAAATGCGGGAAATTCATAAGTAACTAATTTACAATCCGGGTTAAATTAACGTTATTAGTATACGAAAAAACTGGGACCTGATGTAAAATTTGTTAAATGCGGGGAAAACGTAGATTCTGGAGACGTAAAATCGGGGTTTCACTGTTATTTTTTTTCTCAATCCTAGCACTCAAAGCAACGTGTTACTTAAATGTCGGACAAACCTTGTAACTATTATTTTAAAACTCTGTTATTGGTGTTGAGGTTTTTATGATTTCTTGCAAAGTGGTTAGGAAAGTTCATTTACAGTGGCGACTACTTTACGTATGATAAGTACAGATAATGTAAACTGAAACTTTAACGCTTGTTAAATCATTTTTACTGTGACACTCCTTTGTAGCTCAACATGTGCCTATTCTCTCAGTGTCCCATTTTTCAACCATGTGTGTCTTAGCCTTTTCTTCAGCATCAATATTATTGCGTATAAGTTGTATGCAAAATTCATGCCTTTCGCTATGAGCAAAAAAATACAAAAAAAAAATCTTTTCCTTTATGCGATACTTCTCCCTGCGAGAGAAGAAAAAAAGACTCGAAACGCATCTCTAAATATTCTCCTTCTCTGTGACATTCCTTCAAGTAAAAAAAGAGGAGAGAAGAAAGAGTAAAAAGGAGTAAAGTTTTTTTTTCACTTCATTTCTCTCGCACCTGAGAATGGGCGGCTCTGATAATTCCAAAGCGAACCTCAACGTAGATCGATATTTGCATATCGCCAGTTGCAGGGATCATTTTTACGACGTCTCTTATTATACGAAACTTGGCTGACAATGATAAATCTAAAAAAATGTTACCATCTCCCATATAGGGAGAAAAGTGAGAATCGCTACCATTTAAGACCTCCAATCAAATGATCTTTCCCCACGGCGCAAAATAAAATACCGATTTAACAAAAGCCGGTATTTTGTTCTATTGCATGCATGTGCGCAGAATATTTATCTCCCTGGGATGAATATTGCTGATCTGATACAGAAGTGGGGGGATTTAGTAGGGGTTAGTTTGAGTGCATATACCTTGTCTTCAGAATATTCTAGAAAACACAAGCAAATCCCTTTGAACCCTCGCTGTACGTAGTTGGGAATTTTTTTGTTATCCCTCCCTTTGGAAGCGCCTGACTTTCACTTCTCTGCAAAGAATTTTGACTGTTTTTCCTTCCTCGTCCCCCCTCTTGGCTTCTTTGCGAATGAAAGAGCTTTTTGGTCCCCGGAGATTCCCTTCCGTTGGTTTACACAAGCAGAACCTTTCGAAAGAATTGTAGACTCGTCTGCAGAAATTACTTCTGCGCTATTTCTAGCGGCCTCGACTCTGACACAGCTACGATCAAACACTTTTCCTTCCAAAAGAGGAGGATTGTGTTTCCCAACAAGCACTTCATCGGAAATTTTATATTGTCGATCTCATTTGCATTCGATGCCACTTCGATGACTCCGTAGAATCGCCAAGTGGGACGTTTCGCACATTTCACTTCCCAGCTAGCTTCATGAAAGAGAACTTGCATTAAAATGGGGTAGCCTCAGCAAAAGAGCATTTTAATGAGCTCTTCTTCGACAGGAAGAGCCGTATTTCAGTTTTATACAGGGGGAGGGGAAGGATCAAGTTGTATTCAGACATCTGAAGAGATTGTGATCGGCCATCAGAGTTTAACTGACCGCCAAAAGAGATATATACTTGTAAAAGGTCTATTGAAACAAAATTGTTATATTTTCCTCGTTAGAAGGTACAAACACTAACATACATAGGGGAAAGTCAGGAGGAATACGGCACCTACATTTATGTCGAATTAAATAATTGGAATATATTTCTAATCTTTCTTCTAGTGCAAACATGTATTCCAATTGTTTTCAGAAACTTACTTATGAACACCAACTAGAAACATTCGGTATTATTTAGCTTAAAAAAATATTTTCTAGCTAAAACCATGTTTACCACTTAATTTCGATTAATGGACTGTACTGCATACATATATAATAAATATCTGAGTAATACAGTGTAATACAGTGTACCAGCTAAAGTCCGTTGCCACCCCAATATTGCCATTTCTGAACGACAAGAGCTTTTATCATAAAATTGGGATCTAGGTATAGTAATGTTGCCATACGCTACATAATGAAGCTGCTCACAGAGCCACCTGGCGGCAAAGTTCAGAGCTAACGTTCTTATTTTTGAAACGGCACTAGATACGAGAAAAAAGTCAATTACAAAGTTATTCAGAATCATTATATTAAATTAGAAAATACATCTTTCGCATAATCATGTTAAAAATTAGGCATAAAATACATTCTTGCAACAACTCCTCGGACATTATGGTTACGTAGAATGGCCTCTAACCATCATGTCAAATTTGACAATAATATGAGTTTAGAATGGTATTTTTTTATGCCATGAATTGATACGTCTAAAGATCAAGTTAAGACAGGGTTGCCAACTGCCTCACATTTTGCGGAGTTGCTCCGCAAAATCAACAAAACTTCTCGGCTCTGCAAAAAAGTTATTTTGCTCCGCATTTCCCGGCCGAGCATTTTCAAGAGATCGCGCGAATACCCCTTCAACTCCTTTCTGCCGCGATCTTCCCATCGTTGATGCCCGTCTCTTTGCATCCGCGTCTGTAATACTCTTTCATTTTCGTCTATTATATCATTCTGCCGTTTAGGCATTAATACCCTTTTGTAAACCATTATTTTCAACCCTTCTTCTATTTAATTTTTTGCTGACGACTGCTACGCACATTCAAAAATGTTATCCAGTTCCATCCGGGTTGATTTAAGCTAACAAAATTTGTCAAATTTAGTCTTAATGCTTACCAGGCTTACCAAGGTGATGGTATGGTTTACCAAGGGTTATGGTTTACCAATATGGTTTACCAATTACCAAGGTATGGTTCATGAAGGTTTTAACAGAATAAAATAATTATATTTTGCTATTTTATCGTGACAAATATGTAAATATGGGCAGTTAAAGATGCTTATACTCAAAGATTGAAATAGTGTTCAAAGCTGTTTTATAAATTTAAATATAATTATTTTTATACTGGAGCCAAAAATGAATATTAAAGCTCAAAAACATCATGTGGTTTCACATGTGAGTTTTGACATGTGGTTTCTGTTATTTTTATTGATTTGTGTACGAAATACAGTATTGCTCCGCAAATATTTAAATGACTCTTCAACCTCACCACAGATGAGCTTGAAATTGCTCCTCCAAAGTTGGCAGCCCTGGTTAAGCGGCGGAAGAAATATTAACAACGAAACATGATATAATACAAACTTTCATATAATTCTGCAGCAAAAGTTGATAACCCTACACATACTGTTTTGTTTTCACTCTCTTGAAAAATTGCCAAATTTGAAATGTCAACTTTTGACAAACAACCACAGATATATACCACCGAACAACCGAAAATGATTATTTTTTTAATGCATTAAAAATGTATTTTCAGCTTTATTATACTTCGATAAAGCTTTTCACGTCGTTTTCGAGTGATTTCTTTCATGTGCAAAGAAGTATGTTAAGTTTTCATGCTTTTATTTTTTTCTACTAGAAGCATTTACCTCATGTGCTATGGTACTTAAAATGATAAAACTATGGCCTAGCACTAAATCTAACGGATGCGCAATCCCCGTAAAGATTTTTATAAATGTGATTTAAGGATTTTCTCTCCTTAGCCGAACAGCCCTTGACTGGTAGCATTTTTCTACACAGTGAACGATGCTTTGTTCTATTATGGCTATTTCATTGGAGTATGGAGACCAAAACCTAGTTTTGGATCACATTTCTCTTTTATTCTAGCAATTTCTTAAAGCAGTACGCAGAGAACGTGCTGAGATTCCTTAGCGAAGCAACGCAGATGGGTCTTACCACGTCGAAAGCGTTTATAATTCAGTCGTATTAGAGCAGCGCTTATGAAAGCGTGCCGCTATAAACGTAGCTAATGGAGTAATAGCTCTAAATCATTCTATGTAGCTCCTTCTAGCTGAAGTAAGAACACTGTAATCTATATTTATTGGTTATCCGTTTAGACAAGTTCACTTCAATTGCCAGCTTTTGCTATAGCAGGTAGGATATTTATGTGGGTACCTAATGCTGAATTGATATGACTCGCATAGATCTCATCAAGCGCTATTTTAGGGTGTCGAAAGATAAAACCTTTTTTTTCTGTGGACACGGTGATTTTTTTTTTTTTTTTAAGCTATCTTCCTTATACGCTTATACGTTTATTTTCAGGGATCCTTCCAGTTTTCTAGGTGTATTTGTTTATTTATTATTTTTTTCAGTCAAGGATGGATTATTGATTTCATTTTGCCATGTCTTGGAGTTTCTCATTCTATTGTTTTTGTGATTGGTTGATAATGAGTAGCATTACTGCCGTATGCAGGGAAAGGGCAGTAAATGCAATTTTTTCATTTTTCATTTCTTTTTTGCATTTTTGTCATCTATTGTACGTTATCTTTATAGTACAACCTCGCTTATATGGTTTCCGCTGGAAAAAAGGCGCGAAAAAAACGTCTAATTCCAACATTTTCCTATTGTAAGTATTGAATCCACCACACATTTCTTCAAATATCTCGAAAACACACTTCTGCAGATACTGCCGTTTACCCGCACACGGCAGCATAGTTCATTCGCTTTTGTGACTAGTTCGTTAAAGGTTAAGCGGTGTCGCCTGGCTGTAGTGTGGGGGTGCTTTTGAACAATAACGATTGCTTATTGTTTTCATTTGACTGCAGTTGATGTCGTATCCTTTTTGAGGTCCACCGGCCTCCGCAAGCTGGTGCTCCTCCTGGGCAAGGCGACGGACGGGGAGGCTCCTTGTCCATGTCCCTCGGAAGCGATTTTTTCCCCCCGACCCTCTCGCCTTTACAGAAAACTCATTAGAGAAAAAACAGCATCCAGCAACTAGCATTCATTTGAATCTTGACATCTTGGATTCAAACTATGTTTTTTGCAGTTATGGCTGCGATAGGAGCCAATTGTAAAAACAAGAAACCCAGCGGACCTATTGCAATTCGTGATGTAAAAACATAATTTGAATTAAAGATGTCAAAATTCAAAGTAATATCAGGGGCTAGATGTTTAATGTTCTGAAATGGATGTTTTTTTTTTTTTTTTGCAGACTTTGAATCTATCTGCATCATATTCGTTCCTTTTTTTCGCAAATGATATCTACGGGTGTTGTGCTGAAGTTTACAAACGATCCGAGAAAGCGCTATTCTATACTACGAGTACTTATTAATTAGTTAGTGTTTTTCAAAGAAATATATTACAGTTTTTTGACTGTATATTTCATTTAATATTACGTGCACATTTCTTAACGCACAGATCATTTAGATAGATGATTTCTTCGTTTATTACGGTACAACTTTTGAAACGTTCCGATTTATTAATGTTATCTTAATATACTATTTGAAGCGAATAAAAATATTGAAAAGATACTCTGAAGTTATGCAAAACTATAACTTTTAGAAACATCGAGGAACTGAAAAATTTCGAAAAAAGGAGAAATAATGTTTCAAGCAACAAAAATAGTTTTAATTATGCTTTCAATCATTGATTTCGAAAAGCTGAAATTTTTCTGAAAAAAATTAAAATAATTCTACTTCTGTTTTTCTTATATTGCTTAAAATCAGTCACATTTACAAGCTTACTAACATATTTTATAGCTCATCGTTCGGCATTTAAATGTTTCCTCAGACTTGTTTTTTTGTTGTGTTTGTTGTCTTGTGCCAGCTAGGCTGACAATTTGGAGTCCGCTGCTGCACTTTTCCAACTGCACCATAATTTGGTTCTTATTCTTTTTATTACTGTAATATTCGTGCTATTATAACTTTTTTCGATAGTCCTAGTTATCTTCAGCCGACAAAATGTTTTGAATTGGACAAGTGTGCGAAAATTGAAATCTTAGTATTCTTAATAGTTTCCTAAAAGCTTTTATCTTCCCAAATGTACATCATTGACTCTCAATTTACGATCTAAAGTTGTTCTGTAAGACTAAAAAGTAGGGGAATGTGGGGCAAAGTGAAATGGTTAAGATGACTGAGGTTTTTTAAAATGAACAAATTGAAAATTTATTTTTTAAATTGCAGTACTTAAAGAAAGAACATTCTATTTTTCTTTAACTTACATTTGAAACAATATTTTTATTTTTGGCAGTAAATTTGAGCCTTCAAAAAAAATGTGGAAAATTTTCGCTTTTTCTCCATGGGGCAAAGTGAAAAATGAAATATTTTTCTAATGAAATATTTTCTATTCAACTATAGAAAATATTTTTGATCAAATAAATCAGTAAATAAAAGGTTTAATGAATAAATGGAAATATACTGAATCAATAAACTGAAAATTGAATTAGTTAATGAACTAATATATGAAGAAACATAATGAACGAGTAAAAAAGTGAATGAATAAGAAAATAAGTGAATCAATGAATAAATCAGTGAATTACTAAATGGAGGAAAGTAAATGAATGAGTTAATAAATGAATATGTAAGTGATTTAGTAAATGAATGAGCGAGTAAACAAAATAAACTCGCCAAAAGCAAAAATAAATAATTGCCAGGCATGTATACTTGACTGATTGTAGAAAATATTTAAAATACAAATACATTAAAATTTACTAAATAAATACAAGTATCCCTCGTATAATACAGTTAATTCGTTCCGTGTAGTATCGAAACCGTGTTATAAGAGACTTTTTTTATAAATGTTTTTTTTTACTTATTTATAACCTAATTAATCATGTACTTATAATAAATCATGTCAATGTGTACCGTGTTATATCGAAACCGTGTTATACGCGACCTTGAAATAATGTAAATCAAGGAATGTGTACCGTGTTATATTGAAACCAAGTCATAAGGTGCAAATTTTATAATAGCTGAAATTTCGACTCAATCGAACATACAAACGAAAACTGTCAACCAGAACATACAAAGACCCACTGATTTAAACATAAGAGTTGTTATAAACGATAAAACTTAATTATTTTACATACCTCAAATTAAAACTGTTATGCACAACAAGAAAAAACTTGATCCGCTTTTCTTTCTGTACTAAGAACAAAACGCATTCTATAAGAAAAAAAATCTGAGATTTTCTGTAGCAATAAAGTTCGTCTGAGCAACAACAACAAAACAAATGAAAAATAAAATAAATAGAATTATTCAATTTATTTTATTTTGTATTTTGTTTCGACTACATTTTTTATTCGTCGTTGGCCAAATTTAGCTTAAGTTTAATCCTAATGTTATTTTCTTACAATGCATTGGAAACAAAATAATATTCACCTTTATGCTTTTAGAACACTGATGAGAAAAATCAAGTATGTATTTAAAACTGAAAAGTTAGTGTTATACGGCGAAACCAAACTTTTGAACTCAAGACAGACAAATTTTCGTAAAGGTTTCATAAAAACAAAGTAAAAACTTATTACAGTTGTTATCATACATTTTTTAACTGTGTGTTGATCAAAAATTAAATTCCTTCTTTTACAATTCGTACTACATCCAAACCGATTAATATTTAAAATCATATTTTGTACGTATAATATCGAAATCGTGTTATAATAATCTCAAATTTGGTACCGAGTAATATCGAAACCGTGTTGTAGAAGTACCGTGTTATACGAGGAACGCCTGTATTTCATAGAGTATTGGAAGGGCTCAATTAATATTTAAATGATAAAACAAGTATTGTATCATTTTATAATAAAAAATTTTTTTTGACTTGCAACAAAATATTTCAATATGAGTATCAATTTTTCAAAATTGCCTGTATTATCATGTGCCATTTAATCTTTAATGGTATTTTTTACTGACTGGAATAGATTACATTTGCTACTATATAGTTAAAATATTACCAGATAGATGGCGCTAAAAGCAGAGCACTTTGCCCCGCTTTTTCACTTTGCCCAACATTCCCCTACTTGGGTATTCAATTGATGCTGACGTTGTGTGTTCGTGTAGTTAAGTTCACGAACTGCAAAAGAACAGCAATTTCTTTGACAATTACTTTTTGTCAATGAATGCAAAAGCTAAGATCAAGAGTTTGAAAAAGTAAATTCCGTAATGACTTTTTGGGATCTTCAGTAATAGTGTAAAAGGTTAAGAGAGCAGGGATGATAAATAATGATCGTCTTGGAATGGGTTATTTAGAATTGAAACTTATTTTTATAAAATAAAAAAAAACGGATTTGATTTATAATAAAATGATAAAATGCCTAAAGAATGGTTTGTAAATGAATCAAAATTATTGAAATTTTAAAATTCCAAAATATTTTTAGACAGAAAAACGCATTTACTTATTTTTAATTACTTTGTTAATATTGAAGCATTTATACGTTTTCTCACTGTTAATAACGTACAAAATCGTAAAAAGTGGTTTAAATTCAGAAATGTACGATGATTAAATAATATAAGCGGTAAATATCTGAAATCTAACCAAGCCGGATATTAAAATTTCTCAGTGTATATGAAATGTGTAAGTTGGTTGCGACCATCAAAAGGTAATTTCGTTTTGTTTTGCGCTGTCCCTAAATTTTAATTATTCTGTTGAATATCCGTACTCAAAACATAACATTGTACCACATGTCAATCTTTTTGTCGTAAAACTTTAATAATGACATTGCTATTTAGCATTGAAAAAATCACAGCCATTTTTTAACATTTGTTATGACACTTCTTTTAAAAATTATTCTATTCCTAACTACAAACAAAAGTATTGAAATGAATTGAAATTAAATGTATCGTATTTCAAATAACTACAAGCCCCAAAACAATTACAGTTTAATAAAAGAAGAACAAAAACTGCGGATCATATGCATAAGTATGCAGAAAAGTTTTTTAAACTAATTATATTTGTGTAAGAATTAAATAAAGACTGTTGTGCTTGAAAAAATAAAAAAATAAAGCATCGTAATAAGGCACAAGTTAGCAAGAATCTTTTCCTTGAAAGCTTGTATCTTATTGCGTTGTTTTTATTTTCTTTTACAATAGTATTATTGTACTTTCAAGAAAATGTTTTCGTTACAAAATTTGAAAATATAACTTACAAGGTGAGGCAAAGATTGACACGTAGTTTTTTCGGCCAACTTCTTACGATCGCGGGTTAAGTTGGTCAGCGCTAATGTTTTACTAATGTAGAATTTGAAGAAACGCGAATACCGTGCTAAAAATTTTAAATTTTACTTCGTATAAATAAAAAATAACCATTTATAAATAAAAATATCTTTCGTACACTTTTCGATCTCAAAGTTACATTATACAAATGTAAAATCATGTGAATAAAGAAACGAAAAAGACTAATTTTACGATAATTAACGAATATTAAGTTAGGAATTTAATTAACTGTCTTACTCTGTTTCATTTTCATCATTACAATAAATGTACACGTAAAATAAAATTTCTCGAGTGCTACTGGATTCATATGCCCAGTGTGTCGTGAACCCATTCTTTACCTGGTTTTCTGCTCTTATATAATTTAAATCCATACAGACACTAACTGTCCTGTTCTTCTTCTTCTTTGTTCACCTCTACTTTTTGTCATATTTCTCTTTCGCTTAGATTTCCAGACTTATTTTTTTTCATAAAAGGTCTCGTTTTCTTTATTTTTCCCCTCTTTTCCTTCTCTATTCGATTTTTTATCTTAAATTTTTTGCTGTTAACCTAGATGAGAAACAAATTTGAATGATGTGACTATCCCAAAATGTTCTCCTGAATAATTAAATTTAATTAATTTAAATAATGTAATTTAAAACTGTAGTAACTTTAAATATGTGCCACATACAGATGCGTGAACAGACAGACAAATAACTCAGAATAGTCGAATAGTATATGGATGCCTAAATTGCCAAATCGATTAACTCCACTTAAAAACAAAATCCTCGTATCTGCTTTAATAGTGCTTTATCAATGCTTAGCATGTGAATTTATGTTAAAGTTTTCGTTCAGTACATTTCTGACCCTGTGATGGCAGAAAATGTAACACGAGGGCCTATTCATTCCTATGGATAACACTATCTTCTTCATAACTTTTCTCGACTCTTTGTTTTATAGAGTTAATCGCTTTGGCAAGTGAGGCATTCATATAAGATAAATCCGAAATTGTGATTATACAAAAATATTGAATTTAAAAAATTTCGCAAAATTCATTGCAATTTCTTTAAAAACAGAGAATAAAGAAAGGAATAGTCACGAAACTTTTAATTTTTTAAAAAACTAATTTTAAATTATACTTATCTTGAATTCAAAATTCCCGCCTCCCTTTCAACGTACCCAGATTGCCAACAAGCCCCTGTCTACACTAAATATAGCCAAATTCGAACATTTTTTCATTACTTCGCCTCACAGGAACAGCAGAATATCTTACTATTATTCTTGGGATTTGATGTCTTACTGTTGCTCTGAGGAACGAATTTCTTATTGCACAAGCAATATAGTTTTTTCAAAGGGAAACCTTTAAAACAAAGTTCTACTTTTTTCTTCCTTCTTGAACGGTTATTTCGTTCTAAATTCAAGCTGAAAATTATATTATTGAGGAAAAAAGATGGAACTATGCTTCGATAGCAAAGGCTCTACTTTATGAAATGCGAGCATACTACATCTGCGTCTAAACCGCTTCTTAAATAACGTAATTTTGAAATCTACCTGTATTTATGAGCTAAAATACAGAACTTAATTTTGCAACAAAATTTTTATTACGTAAATACTAATTATTAAATATGCAATTTACGCAGGTCGTGTTTTCGAATGCGCAATTCATCAAAAATATTATACCAATTTTAATCAGTGAAAAAATAGAATGCGCATTATAAGAGATAGATGAAACAGAAATCGCTGTATGCGAATTTTTTCCTTTACTTTCATATGGCCAGTGGGAAATCCCGAGATATGCATTGAAAGAGCTAATCAGTGTAATCTCATATCGTTTTCATAGATCCATAAGAGCCCATATAGGGGGAAAGTGGGGTCTCAAGCCCCCCCCCCCTCCTTAAAAATAAAGCTTTCTTGCTTTTAGTACTTTTGTCTTTGCAAAAATGTAAAAACATTTCTTCTCCAGCCATTAATGAATAGATGATTAAAAATGTCAAATTTTAGTAACTAATCTGTACTGAAATTGGTTTCTATGGGGGAAAATACTCTGCTAAAACCATGGAGAAAAAATCTGAGCCCCTCCCCCCACCCTAAAGATTCTGCATATGGGTGCCCATGCTTAGATCTATAGGACACCAGGTCACCGTTTAATCAGTTACATATAAGTAGATTTTGAAAATTTCTGCTTTTCTTAAGCTCTTGTTGTTCCCAGCAGAAGCAACAACCAGATGAATCAATTATTCCAAGCGTGCTCCGAAAGATCAGAGAGGAAAAATTCTTCTCTTCCTGAATAGCAGAGCATTCCCCTTTCAGGAGACGAATATTTAGGAAGATTCCCAACAGGAAACGTCACCATCCTTTTATTCATGTAAAAGCAAAAATAGCGCAGAGCACGTTCCTGTGTGTAACGTTCAGTCTACCCCATTCCATTAAGTGAGGCATGCAATGCCGAGTACAGTCAGTCTGTCCAGTCGTGCAGGACATGGCGGGATCGTTCCACCGAAACGATTATGTTAATTTTGCTGGGATGATGCAAAGTGTGTCATAATTTCTCCCCGGACGATAAAAGTTCATTTTTGGGTGGAAAATGCATTCATCAGGAAACTGCCACATCGCAAAATTATAGGGAAACAAACTGACGCGAGGTAAGACTCTGAGTCAACTTTTTTGCGAGGAAGGTAGCTTTGAGTTAATTGAGCGAAGAGCAGAAATGACAAAGTAACTTGGGCTGCCATTATTTTCGAAGCTAGAATTATTTCAGGTTTTTAAATTGTTTTCCGAGAATCATCTTCGGGAGCAGTTGAATATTAAATAAAGCATTTTAGTCTTAAATTTTAATACTGAAGAAAATATTATGGCTACAAGAAAAAAAAACACGCACTCTGCGGTAACACTTAGGAACAGCGATTTTGTTGGCTTTGATGTGTGACTTGTTTCTAACTTCTCTTATGGTTTCAGAGTCTAAAAATGATCATTATCTATCTGAGTCAACGTCAAGTTTCTAAGCAACACAAGGACCAAATCACGTAGTATAGGATATTTTTGATGAAATTTAGAACCAAAAAAAATATATATATTTTAGGTAAGAAAAAAATCACATACAATTTAAAATACGAAAAAAAAAAAACATTTCTAAGTTACTAATGAACACGGAATTAATGCTCATTCCTTACCAAAAACTGAGTTTCTTGTCATGACAATGAATTGAATAAAATTTATCACGAATTATAATAATAACATTTTGGAAAAGACGCACTTGTTCATTTATACAGAACCTAATTTTTTACATACATAGAGGACTGCGTACAATGCGCTTCTATGTATGTATATACACAGGAAAGATTTACGTCACAAGAGAAGGAAGTAACACACAGGGCACAGTCTGGAATCGAACCAACAACCTCCGTCTTAGGAGGCGAAACTTCTATCACAGAGTCACGGAGGCGCCAAGAAGAGCACATTATTTCAATTTAACAGGGTTTATGTAAACCATAAAGTGAACCGGAGGGCTTCCTGTGATAAATACTCTCCTGCGGAAAGTGATCACATTCGCGTAAGACATAGAAGAAAAACCTTACGTGGTAGAAGAAAACTAAGTCTAGTTTTGAAATCAGCATGTTTATTACACTCTAAAACAGGTCTGAACAAAACATACACTCTCTGGTCAATGAATTAGAAACCTTTGAGATTTCAGACTGGGTCCGGAGGGAGTATCAAGATATGAAGCATGTTCTACTGGCATGGAAGTGGTGCTCTGGTGTTCCTCAGTGGTAAACAAACAGCCATGCGATACCTAGATATACTGGCAGATTAAGTGCACCTTGCAATGTTGCATTTTTATCCTCATGGCGACGTACACTTCATGGACGAAAATGCAAAGATACATTGTGCCAGAAGTGTTGAAAATTGGTTCGCTGAGCATCAGTCTGACTTGCAACACCTTCCCTGGCCACCGCATAGCCCGGATTCTAACCCCATAGAAAATGTGTAGGATATGGTGAAAAGACGCATCGGAGAGCACTCTCCTCTTCCATCTAATTTACAAAATCTAAAAAGCTGCATAGTCAAAGCATGGTGGTCTCTGGATATAAATGCACTCCAGAAGCTTATAGACTCGATGCCCAAACAAATCAGAGCAGCTATCCGGGAAAAATGTTGTCCAATAAAATATTGATTTTGGGTTTCTAATTCATTGGCCAGTGAGTGTAGTAAGGACAGTGGGAGTAAAAGGAAACATAGGGTACGTGAAAAATATCTTTATTACTACACTCGTGGTATTTTTTGAAATCAAACCGCTGGTGAGAGAAGATTAGGTAACGTATGGACGAGATTCTGAGAGTTCCAAGTATTTCCAGACAGTGGTATAGACGTCTTCATTGCTTGAAAATAGCATTGTGAAAAAGTTGTTTTTTAGAGTTTGGTGATCTTACATTTTCCACTCCAGAAGGTCTACAAATGCGAAGTAACTGATTTCAATTAGTTTTTCCTGTCATATGGAAAGTTACTAAAAGTATTCACTTATGAATTTCACCTTTCCAGCTACTTTCAATGTGAAATTTAGGTGTTTCTAATTATCCCATTAAATACTGGAATTCTGCTGTAAACCGAAATAACGAATTTTGTAATTCTTCCTATTTTTTGGAAGATTAAATTTTAATGTAAATTACAGCTTTGTGTGCATTTTACATAAATTCAACACATAATTTAATTTTTTATTGATTTTCTATTTGAATCATTTAAGATTACATATGGAGAATTCATCGGGTCGCATGCGACCTACGGGTCACAGGTTGAGCATTGCTGATGTAGAACTACTTAAGCTTCTAAACTGATTGCGCTATAGTGCGGTTACCTAATTACCATAACCTCATAGGAAATAAATAGGGCGTATTTCATATTGTAAACACTGGAGTATAAAACAATCTTTGGTCAAAGAATACATGATTTCATTCCATTACAGACAGTTAAAATGTCAAAATTTTCATACCCATTTACTCTCAGAAAGTGTACTCTTGGACACAATGCAAAAAATTTTGCGTCTGAATTTCTTCGGTGAAAGGAAAGGAAACACTGAAATTGTATTTTCCTGTACCTCAGTTCTCCCTATACTAATTTAATACAAAATTTTATAACTGACTTTTCCACCCGTTATGCGTAAAAATTGAAAATTTGGCTTGAATAGTATTTAAATAAGGGGAAAAAAATACTGTGTAATAAAACTCTTTCGCATGGCAGGGCAGGGGAGGGGGAGGGGAGGGTATCTTAAATTGATGAAATATCTCGAGACCAATATTTTACAATTTTTTCTTAATGATTCGAAATTTGAAAAAAAAAATTGAATTTCGACTTCTTGAATTCAGATTATGTTTTTCGCAATCACGAGTGTGTGTGTGGGGGGGGGGTATGTGTTTGTGTGTGGGGGGTATGTGTGCTTGTGTGTAAGGGTATGTGTATGTATGTAGGCATGTGTGTTTGTGTATGTGTGCAGGCATGAGTGTGGGTAGTTGTGTGTATGAGTGTTTGTGTGCGTGGGGACGGAGTATGTTTATGTGTGTGTAGACATATGTGCAGGTATGAATGTGTGGGTAGTTGTGTGTATGTGTGCGTGTGTATGTGTTTGTGTGTGTATGTGTTTGTTTGTGTGTGTATGTGTTTGTTTGTGTGTGTATGTATGTGTAGGTGTGTGTATGTATGCGTGTGGGTATGTTTGTATGTGTGTCTGTGTAGGTGTCTGTATGTATGCGTGTGTGCATGTGTTTGTGTAGGTGTATGTGTGTGTATGTGTTTGTGTGTGTGTGTATGTGTGTAGTTGTGTATGTATGCGCGTGTGTGTAGGATATGGATACAACCTGGAGACGGTTTTCGCTATAGGAGCAGCATCGTGAGGAGCCGGTCGACGGTGATGCTGCAGAGGGTTCTAGCGGAAAAATAAAATCATAGGGCATCAAAACAGTCAAATGAAAGCAATAAGCAATCGTGATTGCTCAAAAAACAAGAATATTTTTGCAGACCGATTTTTCAGTAGATATTTACAAAAGGAAATTTAGTATTTCAATCCTTAAAATGGTTAAAAATGGAATTTTTTGTGATATCAAATCCATTGATTAGCTGGGTGACAGTTGTTTCTTGACTCAAAGCTAAAATACATTTGTTTCCTTTCAGTGACCAATGTCTATCCTTTTAAATCACAATATTTTCTAGTCAAGCAGTTTCAAAGAATTGCCACCTAAGTTATCCCCCAAAATAAATCCTTTAAGGAAGTAAGAAGTTTCTTCCACTTTCGACGAAATCCTCAGTTTATATTTAAACTAAATAAGTATGATTCCCTCCGAAAATCATATTTTTTTCTCAAAAGAAAGAAGTTTTGAAAATCGGATTTAGAACTTCCTTCCATCGATAATTTAAAGGGCTGTAAGATTAGCTCTATTTATTTTGAGAGTGCTGCTTGAGTAGCTAGTTTTGTAAGAAAGTGAGAACTATATTTTTTTAATGGAATTGCGAAAGCACTTAAAAAACGTTTATGTGACAAAATTTGGTTTTTAAAGTGAAAAAGGTACTCTTTCATAGCCACAAAAATAGTGCAAATTATGTCCGACGCTTTTGAGTTTTGATTATCAGGTTTTGATTATCAGGCTCTATATTTCTTTGGACGTACTCTCTTGGGTGAAAATAAACATAAACATACATTGTAGTCGAGTACAAAAATGTGGTACTAAAACAACTCTTAACGCCTCTAGTCTTTTTTTATTCAACCGCGATATGAAGACGTTTTAAACTCGATTTTTTGTCTCCTTGCTGTAAAACATATGTGCCTGTAACCAAATTACATTTCTCTGAACGTATTTTGGAGTAAAATAAACATAAACGTAAATTGTAGTCGAGTACAAAAAGAGTTACTAAAACAACTCTTAACATCCATGAGAAAAGAAAAGATCTAGTTTTTAGACTGAACTGCAATATAACGAAGAGCTACTGTAATAAAATGTTTAAAAGGAACTTTTGCAGTACGGCCATTCTCACGAGAGTAGTACAAATCCCGTCTTACGATTTTGAATTTTGTAAAATAAATTTCAATAATGACCACCAATTAATCATATTTCTTTATTGAATATCAATTTTATTGCTTATAATTAAGTATCAATTGGTTGTAAAAAGGAATTAACAAAGGGCTCTAAAACTTTTTTTTTTTTGTTATGAGAAGAAGAACATTAGGTGTAATAACTTCGAAACAATCGGAGTTCAAATTTAATTTAAGATTGTACTGAAATGCAGCAGCTAAACAAAACATCAGTTAAATGCGATCTTTCACATAACAGCAGTTACAGCAATGCAACTTGAAAAATAAAATTTTTTTTTTTCATTAAAAATATTGTTTTTATTTATAACTCAACGTTATCTATAGTTCTTATTCTCCAGTCAGTTATAGCTATCAGTGGTTTTTAAATCAGTTGAATGTTTGAAGGGTTAAGAATATTTTGCCACTTTATTACGGACGCATTCTATCAGAGCTTACAAACAGCAGAATAAAGAAGCAGAGCCAGAAAGACGTAAGTCACATTACGATAATTTTACAGGAGAGAGGGAAAACTTTTTTCTAGTGCATGAAAAGTATGAACGCGCGCTCTTTTAACCCTGGTAAGAAATTGAAAAGGATTTTTTTTAACGTTCATATGGCTCGATGCGGAATAGGCTTCTACATGCAATGCAAATTTAAACGGAAAATCGCAGTTTTTTGACTTACGTCAGTCTGGCTCTGAAGTACAGAAATGAACCTTTAAAAAAGCGATCTAATAACGAAGAAGATTTTCAATTACAGAACATACATAAAAGGAAAGCATAATTCTAAAACTATTGATATGTTCGCAACTACAATTTAAAAAAAAACTTAAAAAAAAATCATTAATACAAATGTAATGTACGAAAATAGAATAATTTACTATCAGAAAATAAAAATCAAGACTGACCTTGATTGTTGACTGTAGAAGTCAAGGTGGCTACTAAGCAGAGAATTTTTACTAATTAAGACGTCTATTAAATATTTCCTGATTCAATGTAAAGGTTAATTTCATTTTCGAAATGGTTATAACTGACTTGAGAATTAGAACTAGAGATAATGTTGAGATACAAATTAAAACAGTATTTTTAATAGAAAAAATTTTTTTTTCAAGTTGCAGTGCTCTAACTGCTGTTATGTGAAAGATGGAATTTAACTGATGTTTTGTTTAGTTGCTGCATTTCAGCTCGATCTTAAATTAAATTTGAACTCCTATTGGTTCGAAGTTATTACATCTAATATTATTCTTCTCATAACTAAAAAAGTTTTAGAGCCCTTCATTAATTCCTTTTTACAAGCAGGATATTAAGGATACTTAATTATACGCAATAAAATGGATATTCAACAAAGTAATATGCTTAATTGGTAATTATTAAAATTGATTTTACAAAATTCAAAAGCGTCGGACGAGTTTTGTACTATTTTCGTGAGAATGGCCGTACTGCAAAAGTTTCTTTTCGCAGTTGAATCTAAAAACTAGATCTTTTCTTTTCTCATGGGCGTTAAGAGATGTTTTAGTTACACTTTTTGGACTCGACTACAATGAAGTTTACGTTTATTTTACTAAAAGATAGCACGTCCAAAGAAATTAACTCGATTATTGCCACATATGTTTTACAGCAAGGAAACACAAACCAAGTACAGATATAAATATTTGTGAAGTATACATATTAATCAGACGAAAAATAAACTTTTATGATATTGAAAATATTGTAAAGGACGTCAAATTAAAAACTGGTTAGTAGTGACAGGAAAGAGACGTCTGCAGTATTATAGAGATGCGAATAGGCCGTGATTAATGAAAAAGTATTTTTAAAGAGATTTCATTTAGAACCTAATGAAATTTCAAAACGAATAAAGCCAGCTACTAATTTCGAAAAACGCATAAGTAAAACTAAATTTTAGTAGGGTAAATTTGCCATAGTTCGTCTCCTTGTCCAATTTCATTCGCTTAGTTTCTCAGGTCTAACACTAGGAGCCGCAACCGGTAATATGTTTTTCTTAGTCATAAAAACATATTTCCAATTTCAAAGTCCTAACAACACACACAAAAAAGCAATAGTACTCAAAATTAACTGTTTCCAATTTTGCTGGTGAAGTATTTTACTTCTTCCGCATCACATGCACATCGAAATGACGAAGCACTCACTGTCGCAATAACGGGAAATTTTCACGAATTTTCATCGATCACAGCCCCTTTGTTGCGACGCGCGTGTTAAAGCTATTACAGGTTGTAACTTTTAACAACTGCTCTAAATATTTCTGAAAAGCAAAACGTTGTGTAAAATCGTCTTTGTGTTATAAACTTGTAACCTGCTTTGTATCCATTAGTTTCTGGCTTTGGATGCTTGTAGCGCGTCAGCATTGTGTTCGTGACCATATGTCCCTTATGATTCTTGCTTCTCATCGTCCACTTTACAATCCCTTAAAGTATTTTGCGCAAGAATTTAGACTCACCATAAATATATATATATATATATATATATATATATATATATATATATATATATATATATATATATATATATATATATATATATATATATATATATATATATATATATATATTAGGGTGGTCCTTATTTATATGGGAAAATTTTTTTTTCGGAATTCAACAAGTGACGCCCCTTAGTTTTGTGACACTATTATAAAAAGTAATCGGTGCAAAATTTGAACTTGAGCGGTCAATAATAACACGTGCCCCTAGGACGTTGAACTTTAACACTTTTGATAATTTTCTCACAAATCTTCGAGTTTTTACTTCAGACCCTGTACATCGTTTCTCCTAGATTTGCAAAATATTTTTACAGCGAGGTAGCACTAAAATTAATCTTTTTAATTACTTCATATCGTCTAAAGATTTTACATTGAATAAGAATGAAATATTGCTTTAGAAACTTTACCTTAATCGTACGCTTTTCTCAATGTATCTCAATCCTGTGCATTTTTTTTCCGATAGTCTTGGAGTGTCTGTAAAATCCTAGATTGCTTTTGTGACTCATATTTGGCAAATTGATTGTAAAATTCTTCGATTAATTGTGCTCCTCTTTCAGTTGTATCATTCACAACTTTTGGTGTTAGTAACTTATCAAACAGTTTTACTGACTTGTATTTGATTCTATAAAGAGGAAGATCTTTACTAAGAAAGTATTCCAAATCATCTACTGTTATTTGAAATTTTTTATACAGTCATCAGACACGTCTTCCTATTCAGCAAGCATTTTTCTGAAGAAGTCTTTTCCTATCTTCAAAAGTTAATTCCTTCATCCAATACGGACAAAGCTACTAGTTCATCCCCTAAGTACCATAAGTGATTTATGAATTTTTCAATCACTGCTTCTGCTGCATGTTTGTCATCATTTTGTATGCTGCAGGTTTTTTAGACACTAGACATATTAATTTAAAAGGCCCAGAATGGGTTGCTGCGAAAAACTATATCTTCATACAACATTTAACTGTAAAACAGCATTTACGAGCACTCTCTTCATGTAGTGTCAATTTAAATTGCTTCCTAAATATATAAATTTTCAAACAAGAAATTTCTTTTGCCACCCCTCTGGGTCAGGGATAAGCTCCAGGTTTCCGAAAACATATCCCTGTAGGAGGGAGGATTTCACCAAGAAATATTATTACGCGTTATGAGAATTCCCTGTAATATTTCTTAATTCCGCTTTCTATGAACAATAATAGGTCATCAAGTTCTTCATTTAGAATTTAAGTGGTATGTGTAATTTTTGAATTTTAAAACGCTTAAATAATGGAATATCGAATCTATAACTAAGAAAGGCAAGAACTTCTTTAAAGACACTCTGCAGTACGATTTCAAGTGCATGATGATAGCAATACAAATGCAATATATCACCGTTCAGCTTTTGCTCTAAAAAATTACATGCACAATTTATACGGCCGGTGTTGTCAGCCGCTGCATAAAACACTACAGCTTGAACAGTTAGCAATAAAGACCAATCATCTAAGATATCATATACAACTGAAGAAATATCTCAGAAATTCTGAGTAGCTGTTCAACATTGGAACCTGAAGCTATCATGGTAAGCCTATCGGCGTTTTTTTCCAGTTACATTTGAATGTAGCTTTGTATCCCAGGGAATAACTAAAAAATCTAAATTTAAATTCATGAAATCTGATTTTACCTCTCGAAGATTTTCTCTTGCTCTCTTAAGGGATGTACGATTGATCATAAGGTTATTTCGATTTGAATTTACTGCATCTACATAGACTGTCAATAAATGAGCAGCATCTTTGTCCCTAATATTTCATTTGTCTAACATTGATGAAATGCGAGCAGATCTCAATAGTTGTCAAGCTTTTTAGCGTTGTGGTAGACCAGTTATAGAAAAAAGTTTCAACAGGTTAGAATGGATACCCATTTCGGTTTCTAAATCTTGTGAATTGCAAGAGGAATTTGATGCTAATAAAGGACTATGTACTGAAATAGAAGACAGTTTAAAGTATATATTTTTACATTATTTCGATCTGGAACTTCTTTTTAAATTTAAATTTTAGATATGGAAAATAGAGTTTATTTTTATGGTAGGGTAATCGGGGATTTTTCAAAATTTAAATTATAAGAATGCGTAAACATTTAAGTATATAACTAAAGAACAGCTAATTAAAATATAATTGTCATTATTTATATTTATAGCATGGAAATCTAGTGACCCTATTTGCCACACCTATTACATACACAGAAAATTTTCTGAATCAACACCCCCAAAGCCTGGAGGAGGCAATTTGTTGTTGTCAAAAATCATTCATTAATGGCCTAGGCCATTCATTAATGGCCTTTAGAATCCCTTGTGTCCATCTTGGTGGAAAGAAATGTTCCCCTGCCGCTTGGTTTGAAACGAGCGCGAATAGCGTTATGCCTGTCCCAAGGCCATTGGTGTACATGTACCCTATGTAATATGTAAAATTTTACAGAATGAAAGTGAGAGAATGGTTGGTCTGGAAGTAGCAACATCTATTGAGGTTCAAAATTACTTTAAATATGAAACCTAGGAATATTTTTACATAAAAATGAGAAAATCCGCAATTTTTTCTTTAAAACTCAAAAAAGGGCTCCCTAGGGGCACGTGTTAATATTCATGGATTGACTTAAAATTTTGCATGGATCATTTATTTGTATAATGAAACAAATTGAGGGGGCGTTGTGTAAAATATCTACAACTTCAATCATAAGGACCACCCTAATATATATATATATATATATATATATATATATATATATATATATATATATATATATATATATATATATATATATATATATATATATATATATATATATATAAAATCTTGACATGCATCGCCACTCTCAATCTCCCATCTTAGGGACAGTTGCATGAAATGAAAGACGAAATTCATTGCTGTAATCTTTTTCTATAGCCATCCAGTTTTCACTTATTCTCCATTACGGCCATAAAAGCGTTCTTCTTCACATTATCACGTACTTAGATCTAACGTCCCACGCGCGTTGGTTTATCTGTTTTTTACGTCGCGATTACTTTAAAATATTTATTTGCGATCGTTTCTACTGATTAGTGGAATGTTAGTGGTATTACGGTTGAAGTCTATTGCTCGACCGATTCACCAGGAAATTGAAACTCTGGCGGATATCAGTGACTATCCAATTCATCGAGCTCCTGATCAAGCATGTTTATTAGCCACTCTTCTTGTATTCATTACTGCTAACGATGACCTCACCTGTCTTTAATTACTCGGAGACATTATGGACATACGCGAGCGTTTCGTCTGCGTCCAAGATGAGCTACGGAATCGGTAATATTGCTGCATCAAGTAATCAGCTATCTCCATTTCCAGTACGAGCATATAAAAGTCATTTGAATCGACCATTTTGGCTAAAGTATATTACTTCTTGCAAGCTGTCAAAGTATAGTCGTCATATTTTGCAACATTTCCCCCGTGCTAGTGATTATGTTTGAAAACTTCATGCTCGTAAGATTGCAAGGCATAATGCGATGCAGTTACTTCTCCCTTAGAGATATGCCTCAATTACTACAATCAATTAGCTAAAATAACCGAAAGAAATAATTAACTGTTGTTAATAATTTGATGTATTCATATACACTGATATTTTGAGTCGAAAATTAAGCAATATTCTAAAATTTTAAGTTTTTATCTCCTATTTGTTTCGGGGGGGGGGGATCTTTAAAGTATCAGTGTAAAATTTGAGTAAACTGTGTTCGCGTAATTGTTTTTTAAAATCTTTTTGTTTTTGTTTTTGTTTTTATCAGCAAATTTTGAAATAGTACGCACTATAAACGATCGCGTTTTTCTAAATTTTGAGCATTAATCGATTATTTTTTAAATATTATCTGGTGTTCTTGTAACCGTTGTTAGCATTAAAAATGGCTTTAATATATATTTCTACTGCGAAAAGTTTCAAAATATTAAATACTTTGTCCCAAGGTGTACCATCTAGTGGGTTACGGGTGGCACTTGAGCCAAGTAAAAAACGCACGTGACTGGATCAATGATTGATGAATTATTACTTTGTGCTGATTTTCGTGTGAAAAGAGCACCAATTTTTTCAAAAACCAGGGCATCACCTTTGCTTGATCAGGCCCTTTAACCATTTCTTATTACACTGCTCAAAACAATTAAAGGATATTGAGGTTTTGGTTTGATTTTGAACCTGGAGAACTTTTTGGATGATTGATACATTATCGACAGGCGTTAGTAATAAACTATTTGAGACAAAAATTACATTTGTATGGCAGGAAAAAATTCTTTTTTTTCAACTTTTGGGTACAAAAGGGGAGAAAACGCACTTTGTGCGTATGAAAAAAGCGATAGAAAATAGGGGTTTTCTTAAAAGAAAATCGCTTCTAATAAAGGGTATGGTAACTTCGGACGACCAGCAATGTAAAACACCTCTGAAGCATGGAATTAATGAGGCTATTAATGAGGGGCTGAGGTATTCTGCCCCACTCCTCTTGAAGCGCTCTTTCCGGCACTTGGAGAGTTTAGGGAGGTGGTACGCGTCCAAAAACTCGTTGCCTAGAATGTCCCAAACATGCTCTATTGGGTTCATATCTGGAGAACACGCTGGCCATTCCATTCGTATGATTCCTTCCGCCAAAAGAAAATCATTCATCAAGTAAGAACGATGTGGTCTGCAATTTTCGTCCATTAACATGAAGTCACCTCCAATTGCTGCAGGGTAAGGGACTACAATAGATGTGAGGATCTCATCCCTACTTTTACGACCGGTCAGAGTTCCATTCGGAATGACATGCAGCTCGGTGGCGCCCATCAATGGAGATGCCAGCATGCACCATCACACCACCACCACCAAATGTGACACTTTCGGGCGCGAATGCTGGATTGTTTCTAGTGCCAAGCTCCCTCCAGATAAAAATACGCCATTAAATGGATAAAGACAAGAACGGGACTCGTCAAAGAAAAAAATATTGCTCCATTCATTTTTTCTCCAATTCACATGCTCTGTTACCCACTCCCTGTATCGCGACGGTGTCTCGCAGCTAATGCGACACAAACCATTGGTCGACGAGCATACAAACTTACAGCGTGAAGGCGATTTCGTACAGTTTGTGTCAAAATTGTGGTGTAAATACCAGAGCGAATATGTCGTTGTAGTGGGGTGGCATTCATACTTCGGTGCCTCGGAGCCGTTAAAGCTAAATAACGGTCTTAGTTGAGCGTTGTTGACCGCCTGCGACCTTGCCCTGATCTTCGGCCAGCATTTCCAGTCTCCAAAAAACCGTTTCCATCTCGTAGAAATCATACTTTGCAAAACTCCAATAGCTTCTGCTGCCTTGGCCTGTGTTTGGCTTCCCTCTAGTCTGACAACCACTTTAGAAGCTTCTGATTCCAGTAAATGAGTTCGTTGAGGCATCGCATTCATCGAAGAAACGCGCTTACTGAATGTCGATTATCATTTTCTGCTTTGTCTTACAATAATTTGAGAGAGAAATCTCATTCGCCGCCACTGAAACGTCGTCTTCGACGTCAAACTCAAAATTTGCATACTGCGACCCTTAAAATTAAGAAGAATTTGCATTTGTAACTCCCTTCTTCGATTTTATGCAAAAAAATATTTGCTAATACCCTTTTTTGTACAAAAATTACAATATCCTTTAATTGTTTTGAGCATTGTATATTAGCTGGTAACCCAATTTCATATCTTTATTTGGAACGATGCATCATCTGATATAGATGACCAAATAAAAAACATTCAAAAAGTTTTGATTCTTGAGCAAAAAACTAATATCCAAGTCTCCATTGGTATCAGCAGCCTTTATAAATTTCGCATCATAAAAAATATTTATGTTTGTTGCCAAATTTCATGAGCAAAATCTCCTTCAAGTGGCTCTCTTCAAATCTGAAAGGCGGATTTTCATACATGTCAACATGGTCTGATGAATCACCACACTGTTTAGTTTCTTCTTTCTCATCAATGGTGTCATCTTGGCTTACTTTTTTTCCCTAGTTTTTCTGTTTTTTTTTCTTCTAAATATGTTTTTCATGGGTATTTCTGTGGCAGTGATACTTCTTTTTTTCGTCATTTCTTCATTGGTCTACCCTTTCTATCCTCATTTTTTGGATATTCTCTGAAATTCTCAGGATCTAAGGAAAAACTTTATGCTACTCCAAAACATGGCTACTCGTTTGTATGCGTTTTATCTAGAGTTTACGGATTAGTATAATCTACTTTATCTGCTGCGTCACTTAGAAGTCATTTTGCTTCTCTAATTGAAGCCAAACTTCAAGTGCCATTTTGACTGCATTTCTCATACAATCGGCAGAAAATGTCCCTATTTGACTAGTTCACATTTTTGATAATGTGAAATAACTGTAAAGCAAGCAAACAGAAATTTAAAAACTCTAATAGATCATGAATTTTAAAAAATAAAATAAAATAAAAATGTCTAATCAGAGTATAGGGTAAGGCACAGTGAGTCTCTCACCCTGTTCCAATAATGAATACCTCGCTGTCCTCCGCTCTGCCATTTTCTTATAATTCAACATTTTAAACAGTCCGTTCAAAGCTCATTGATGTAAATCACATAGGTAGAACAAGTAACTAGATCACTTGGTTTAAATTTTGTTCAAGAGCCAAAAAATAAACAGTTTGCCTAAAAAAAAAACAGCTTGTACAATCTCAAAATCTACCTGACAAATTGCTGCAGAACCATTCCATCACCATACATCGATTCTTACTAAAAAAAAAAGAAAAACTGTTTTGTCTGAATGTGATGTCCCGGTCACCTCTACGACATAATGTGTCATTAAAGCACATTATTCTTTCATTTTTATAGAAATAAAAGTTGTGAGCACTATCGCGTTATAATATCAGTGTAGTAGAAGTCAGCAGCAATAGGTTTCTTTCCCCAATAGTTTCATTTTGCTTTTCATTAAAAAGTGCTTTCCGTTTTTTCATCACATCCTTTAACAAACATTTTAATATATTTTGACATGCCTCTTTGGCAACAGCCGCTTTTAAAGATAATAACTAATGACAACGACTTTTGATAGAAAGCGACCCGAAACACGCTACTGGGACCCCGAAAAGCACTCTCTATTTATTCCCGGTCGAGTGTTACAAAAGTCAAGCCTCGATTTTTAATTAGCTGACGGAATCTGTGAAACACTTCCTCTGCGCGAGCCTCCTTTTTCCGATTCCTATCATCATTTTTTCCCCATTTTTCTTTTTCCCGAATGAGGGAAGAAAAATGTCATTCAAGTTGTCGTCATAGCGAGACCGCAACAAAATTGGCATTTGAAGCAGGAGGCACAGCAAAAATTAAAATTTCCTGTAAAATCTTGGAAGTAGGACGGGGAGGGAAAAAAAAGTCCAACAGTGACTAAGAAGGAAACAATCACAAAGCGCGATTATTCTCGAAACGAATTTGAAGGATTGTTTTATTTTTCCAAC
The DNA here is from genome assembly GCF_026930045.1 of Uloborus diversus. Taxonomy (NCBI): domain Eukaryota; kingdom Metazoa; phylum Arthropoda; class Arachnida; order Araneae; family Uloboridae; genus Uloborus; species Uloborus diversus. Next base: position 138,698,216 of record NC_072733.1, on the reverse strand, counting down.
GCGATCCTTTTCGCTGCAACTCAGATTTTTCTAAACTTGAAGAGTGCTTGCTACTTTGGTTATTTATTTACACATTTTTTTTTCGATCCTCCCAGCCCCCTTAATTTCAGACGCGGAGGTTACAAGGCGTTTCCTGCTGCAGTCTCCGCCTTTCAAAAAAGTAGCGTTTGACTGCAAATGACATCTCATTAGTCGCCGCGTTGACTAATTACGTGCGCCTGCTAGAAGGTTTCGATTTTTGCGGCGATTTGTCACTGCAAAGAAAATTTCTCACCGAGCCTGGTTTCAAATTATTTTACGGTTTGATATTTGGACGTCATTAATAATAGTCAAGAGAGTGAGGGGAGGTATTTTTAGGTTAAATGACTCGGCCATGTAGTCGTCATTAGTACACGTCATCACTCGCCATGCCTAGCTCTGGCACAATTTAATAAATAGCTTAACTTTTTCCTATCGCAGCTTAGTTTCAAACAACTTGCTCCAGCTTCCCCTGCATCACAAAACTCCATCGGTGTTATGTGTCGGCTACTGTTCCTGGTTTGTGAGCGACTTCTGATTTGTAATATTTGTGTCTCTTATAATCTTGTGATTATGAATTGTGAAGATGTGAACTATGCTACTAGACATAGTTGAATTGGATACTTCAAAGTTATCTCTTGAAATAAAAAATGGAGAATAATACTGAGAAAGAAAGACAGCTTTCGAAACGTCAAATGAGAGATTCAATTTCATTATTTACACTTGAAATTACAACTTTCTACTGTCGTCTCTGGCAAGTTGAGCTCTGCTGGCTGGCCGGAAAAACGATTCCATTTGTTGAAATAGAGGTGAGGAAAAAACGGTTGAAGGTTCAAAGATCTTATGGTAGTCCAACTCTGCGCATAACGATTCCTCTTCTTACTGATTGCTCTCCCTTGAAAGAAATGAACTTGCTCAAGGCCACTGCTCAACTTCTCAGGGGCGGACAGTAAGTTTCTGACTTACCGTTATTTACGGAAGAAAACCTCACATTAAGTTCAGATTTGAAAACGCATCGGAGGGGAAACCTCTCCCTTTTCCAGTATGATTACCAGATGCAGTTTTAAAATTGATTTTTTAAGACTTTAATATCGAAACATTTTCTTCAGAGAGTCACCAGATCCCTGAAGTCACCAAAAAGAGTCTAAATATTCATTTTAAAGATTTTAATTTTAAAAATATTCAAGGATACACCCCTGCTTCCATCAGCGTCAGCGAAGGGGGCCTACAATTGTGCTTTTCAGAGTAAATGTTGAAATTTCCCGGATGGGTATCTGATCCTCTTACGCAATCAAAGAGTACCAAAAATTAGCTTCAGTCTTGGAAAAAAAAAGGGAGAAGATCCCTCTCCTCTTACTCTCTATCATTACCAAAAATTGTCTGAAATTGCAGATTTTTATGTCAATTTGGAAACATTTTCAGGGGAATGGCTCTAAATATCCACCGCCTCTCGATCTTCATCTCTTAACGCCATCAAAAATTGACTAAAACTGTTTTACTGTCTTCAATTTTGAAAAATTTCCGCTGAAAATAGCGTCTTGACCTTCCTTTGACTCTCTACAATATTGTTCTTTTTATGTTTAAATTTTGGGGCTATTTTTTTGGCTGGAGCTTTGCAATCACTTTCTTGTATCAGTGTAATAATTATGTTTAAAATCTTCACTTCACTCTGATAACTGTTTTGGTGCGCAAATTTTCACGGCAGAAAGTGCATATTTATGTACAATTTATTAATTTATTTCGTTTACTTACCTATGTATTGATTTATTCTGAAGAAGAAAAATGTTGTTAAAATAAAAACACTTGTATATAGTCATCTGTAGTTGAATGAATTCTAAAGATGACATGAATTCTAAAGATCATCATTCATAGGGACTTGCCTTCCCTGGAAGAAAATACATCAAAATGCATGTATTTGAATTTAGTATTTTAATCATACATGTGTATATTTCAGTATATAACCTGCAAAACATAAATTTACTAAAACTCCAGAATATAATCTTAAGTTCTGGAGCCAAAAATATCCATGCATGCTAGCAAAATAACGTTCAATGACTCTCCGCTCAGTTTACTCCTAACCAGTCTCGATCTTGTCTGCCTTCCTTTCAATGAAAGACAAAAATTTTCTGCGGTGCGGCACTTCCAAAGCATGGAGATTGATTCTTGGTTCTTGGTGCAACGCTGGGGTTTAATAAGGCAGTGATCGAATTGCCCGATGCTTATAAGCTTTGTATTTTTAGATTCCCTGTATGCCTCAATTCTAATCTCAGGTTATTAAATTTGATTCTAGGCAATAGCGGAGATTATCTGAGCTTGCTTCGGAATGTTACTCTTTATTTTGAAAGGAACCAGCGAGCAATATTCGAGTATTACTTTGTTGAACATGCAGCAGCAGGCATTCACCACTCTTCGTTTTGGAATGTAATAGCAACAGGCCTTTGTCTAGAGATGTCTTGTCAACCATTGTGGTAATCGTCGTTTAGGATGTTATGAAAGGTTTATAAGACTGCGTTGAATTTTTTGTGAAGAAGGCAAATATCTTACAATTGAAAATTAATGACTGAATAATTTTCCTCTTCATATTTATAAACAAAGTGCTTTAGGCTTTTAAAACTTAATATATATTTTATTAAATGCCGAGCAGCAGAAAAGATTTTCACAAATTTTTAACCCAAAAAAGGGGAAAAAAAGAAAGGAAGAAAGAAAAAAAGAAAGAAGGAAAAATAAAAGTATTATGAAAAAAAGAAAGAAAGAAAAAGAGAAGAAAAAAAAAGAAATTCAAATACTTTTTGAAGGTTAGACGACAGACGTGTTGTGACAGCATGCAAGGAAGAAATTCTTAAAATGAAATACAACGTGCAGTAGTTTTTTTTTAAATAAAATTCTTTTACTGTTTAAATTTTTTGTGAAAGCTGAAACCTGAATATTTTCGCACGTCAAGTATTTTTCTCAAATTATTTAAAAGTTATTTTGTTATGACTAAAAATAAAACTAGCTGCCGTTTTATGGGCTATATCGCATTGCCAAATAACATAACAATAATTAAAAATCTTACTGAACTTCAGAGTTACCGGGGAAGATCACAACGCGGCCAAAACCGATAAGCATAAACACTTAAGATTCAATACTGAAAATATTTTATGTATGGTACTAAATTAAATTCAGAATTTTTCGCATTTAAAAAGATATTCTTTTAAAAGTAAAGGTTTGCTTAAAACTTTAGTAAAGACAAATTTTCGTTTACATTAATTATTTTAGTGCAATACTTTAGATGGATTTGAAATCATGTAATTTACAATGTTATACAAAGTAAATTACAATTAGTTCAGTCTTCAAGTTTTCTATATAAAGCTTGTCATAGGCCATACACTATTCGTCGGTGCTGGACCACATGGATAAATTGCTAAGAGTTACGGACATGCACATGTGTGTTTCACGAAGAACTATAGAATACAATTTTTCTTCTCTGTACATGTAAATGTTAAATTTTAACCAGTTAATTTTTATAACTAAAGTTATTCATGAATTCTAGTAAATTCAATGTTTCCTATTTAATTGAGCATTATTTTTTGTCATTTTTGTCTGTGACTTTCCCTTAAGCAGAGATGGAAGTCCCTAATCAAAGGACTAAGAGCAGAAAAAATCCTCCTTAAATGGAGGTTTTACTTTTTCAGAGATGCTTTTTAAAGCGGGTAGTGTTCCATTTTATAGCTCATGTTACTTATTAAGTTATTTTATTTACAATTACTGTTCATTATGTATTGTATCCTAGTTTTCGCTGGAGCACTGACGGCAATTACATTTCGATGTAAATTATCTTTGCAATTGTTTCGTAATTGAAATTTGAAAGAAAAAAACAAGAAGAATAAAACGTATGTACTTAAAATACATTTTTCTCCAAATGATGCACACGTTTTATTTTATATTTCAGTGTAATTAGTGTGACTTCAATATTTATCAGCATTTAAAGCAAAATATGCATTTTAAAAGCATCATTCTTGACTATATCATTTCAACAGAAATTAGTTCTTTTTTTTGCTCAAAAATCAATTGCAGACATCACTATTTTCCTTTCCCTAATTGCTTCCGTATAAAGTTTCGTTACGCTGTCTATTTTGCATATAGAGGGAGTAATTTAGACTCAAAAAAAAAACAAAAAAAAAAAAACACGTTTCCATTAAAAACACTTTTGTTTTCAAAAGTATAGCAAAGCTTTCAACGAAATATTACAAAATGGAGTAAAGAAATGAATTCCAAATTCCGAACCGATTGATTTATTGATTAACTTTTATATGTTAGCAAGTTTTTTTTTTTTTTTTTTTAACGTTTGCCTTCCATTCCCATTCATACTTTTGTCCTTCGTTTATCCACTTAAATTAAACGAAATAATTTTCGTTTTTTTAAAGTAAGGCGAAAAAGCTGTCAGTAGCTCAAAACGTATAGCATTGGTGAATCAGTTATATAGCTAAGAACATGAAACAGCTTTCGGCAGAAAATAGTTTAGTTAGAAGAATAGGAAAAATATATAATATTTGTAAAAGAAAGTGCCTTTTGAGGAGGTGTTCCGACAATTGACGTTATGAAATGTGCCATTTAAATTTTGAGGGGTGTAAGTTGAGAGGGGTTTTGATCAAATTTTAGGGGGCTATTGTGCTGGCACATACTTTCATATAATGTTTAAATTTCAACTGTTTTGGGCGTAACTTATGTCATACATTAATGATTTTAATATATGTTGAAAAGGGCTGTAAGTAATTCTAAAAATGAGACATAGTGACTTATAGTTACTTAATTCAGCTCATTTTTTCCTGAAAGTAGTTTGATAAAAATATGGCAGTACAAAATATTTGTACAGGAAATTGTCTTTTTGCGGTAACAATCCAAAATGTTTTTACTCTATTGAATATATAAAAGTTTATTTATGTATTAATGTTTTGTTTCAATTCAATGCGTGCGTGTGCAAAATATTTTTATTTTAACCTATCTGGTTTAATGTATCTCATAGAACTAGCGAAAATGTTTGAAAATATTTGAATGGACCTGTCCTATGAAAGAGATTTTTGCAAATTGTTTGAAACATGGCAAGCGAGTGTAATGCAGTTATAACAGCAGAAAGCAATGCTAAAGAGGGATATTATTCACCTTTAATAGCAAAACAAAAAGTTTAAAAGAAAACTTAACTGGCGAATACTTTAAACTTGAGTTAATGGAATTAAGGCTTAAAATTGATTTGGCAGTTTAATGAGTATGTGGCCGCCTCTGGTAGCCACGTATGCAGGGTAACAATTTCACGTATGCATGGTAACAATTTCCTGTATATTCTAAAAGATTGTGGGTAAGTTGGGGCCTTAGAGAGCTCCAAGCATTATGGTGGGGAGTAGCAGTGATTTCTGGAGTTTATCCTTCTGTTTGTTCGGTGTTCAAGAGCTGCAGTTTGTCTCCCGAGCACATCCCAGATATACTCGATGGATTTCAGATCCGGGGAGCAAATGGGAAGCAGGGGAGAAAGCGTTGCACATCTGCACTTTGAAGGAGTTGTCTCACAGGACCACACGGGGGCAAGACGCAATATCATCCATAAATATGAATCCAAGGCCTAAAGGCCCTCGAAACAAGCACTCTCAAGTACTTAGTCTCTATAAATTGTACCAGACCCCGGACCAAACACGGGGAGGTCTGTGTGACCAGTAAGCATAATCCCTACCCGCACCATGACTTCCCAAGCAAAAGGGTGCCTTTCCGTGATGTTTCCTCTATGAAATCGTGCTGAAATCATGCATTCTCTTTATATCGTTATCTGACCAGAATTCGTGTTCAGACTAAAGCGGGAATCGTTTCTTTACTTCACATTGCTTCACTGTGAAAAATTTCATTGCTGGTTGCGCGATTATACGCCGACGTAAAGTGAATACAAGCTGAAGGACTATTGTCATACAGGTTAGCAATAATGAGTCTCCTGAAAACAGTTTGTCTCGAAACACGTACTCCTGTAATACGGCTATGAGTGATGAATCCGTTGAGAAAAGATAAAGTGGAGGGAGTGAAGACTTTCTTTAGTGAAGCAAAGACCCCAAGTCACGTGATAGATTTTAAAGCAAAACATTGGAAGAAATCCGGTTTCTTTCGCCAGTTTCACGCAAAACGTGTCAACCATTCGTCGTTGTTGAGTCACCTGATTTAGAGTCTTTGCCTCTGCTTTTGCTAAGCCAATGATTGGACTTGCTCCCTTCATGTACTAATTCCTGCCCTAAGGCTGAATCCAGTTCCTATACTTGATTCCAGTTCAACTTTGCCCTGGAGGGAAAGCTACGTTAACAGAATTGCAGCCGTTGTCAAGGAAACGAGAGTCAGCGGTGCGACTTGCCGAATTTGGCAAGGGAAAAAAAGTAATTTAAAATATCAATAAAGAAACAACTATTCTTGAATTTTTCAAAGAAATTAGATTTGTCTCAAATACATTTCATCATATTTTTATCACAAATGCAAAGCTGTTAATGATTTTTATTTTGAAACGGCAGAGAGCTGCTGGTCACCAAAGTAATTAACAATTAATTCTGAATGATTAAAAAATTCGCAGGAGAACTAACTAATTTTAATAACTAAAAGAAGAGAACATGCTCTGACAAACGCATACTCTTTGAAACATCTGCCAGTGTCTCGAGTCTGAGATAACAGACTAAGGCTCATCGAACAGTTGAGACATTTTGGGTTGCCACCGTCCGTATTCCAGCATTCCAACATGTTACGGTCGATTCGCATGTGCAGAGCTTTGGTTATATAAAGCTTTTAACAATTCAAATTGAACGTAGTTTCCGTGAAGCAATCGACGGTTAACTAAAAGGTTTGTGGTCTTAACCTACCCTTGAAAGCCATGTATTTTATATTAAAATGTGGCTATCACGGGACTGACCAATATAAGCCGTTCTTTTATTGAACAAGCTTATAATGTTGAATTGATAAATTTGACTACATTAACTGAAACTAAATTCGACTTGTGGTTTCAATATAGGAAAAGTCGGAGTGCCACGCCTCACTTAAGAAAAAAACATTTTAACTAAATGCTACGTTAATGAAAAACAAATGGTAACACCTACTGGCTGTTTCAACTTAGGTCCTGATGCTGTGTAAAATAGAATCTCATCAAAAACAACCCTGTTGTAAAAATTTCCCCGCCAAGAAAACCTTTAACTTTTCCGCACAAAAAAGAAAACCTGCATCCTAAACCCAAAAACCTTCAGCCATAAAAAGTTATGATATCTAGTTTGCCCGCCAAGTATCAGTCAAACTATCATCCTCCCTTTTCTCCTTTTTCATCACAGCTACTTCCATTAGAACCTCCTCCCACCTTCAACTCCTCAGAAATATGGATAGATCTCTTAAATTGTTTATCTTGTTTGGCGAGCAGCTTTTTGCTCACCAAGCAACCACTTCACTTTGAAAAGCTTACCGCCAAACAAGAAAAACAATTTAAAAGATCTATCCATATTTCTGAGGAGTTGAAGGTGGGAGGAGGTTCTAATGGAAGTAGCTGTGATGAAAAAGGAGAAGAGGGAGGATGATAGTTTGACTGATACCTGGCGGGCAAACTAGATATCATAACTTTTTATGGCTGAAGGTTTTTGGGTTTAATATGCAGGTTTTCTTTTTTGTGCGGAAAAGTTAAAGGTTTTCTTGGCGGGGAAATTTTTACAACAGGGTTGTTTTTGATGAGATATCACATCTTTTTGCATTGATATTATTACTTTGTCTGTATTTTTAGAATTGAGAACATCAAGTCAAAAAACAACTGAAATTTTCAATTGAAATTTCAACAACGCTGTTTTGTGTTTTTAAGGAACAATAATGGCTACCCTAATTTTACGTCAAGTTATTTTCTGACTATTAAGATTCTATGTTCATTTTGTGAGAATTGGGCGGTTTAAATTTTATTACAATCCTTGTATCCTCTCTCTGTTGCAATGAAAATTTCTTGGATAATAAAATACTATATTTTAAATTATATTGCTTTCGAGTATTTTACATCTTCGCAATAAATTCTATTAGTTTCTTTATTTGACAGATTATTCAACATTTTCATGAAGGTTTCTTTAAATGTTTTACAGCTTGAGGGCTATTTTAATCTAGCTTTTCACTTTTTGTTTAATTACATTTTTTCTTAAATCGTGGATTATTTTACGTTTTATGGGATAATTTTAATTGTTTGGTGATTTATCTTTTTCTTGATAGAAGTCTTTGTCTTGTTTAATACCTAGTTTTGTTTAAAAGTTCATTTAAAAAACGAAATAACGCATGTAATCACAAAGCAAAAAAAAAAAAAAAAAAACTAAGCCATTAAATATTTTAAATTTGAATGTGTCAGAAGATCTATAAATCTTTACTCGATGTCAAATCGCGGATATCCCAAATTTGCCATTGCGAACGCGCATGTTGCGCGCGGACTAAGCTCATTAAAAGTCATGCTTAAATTAATTGCAAAAAAAGTTTCAGCTAACAAATTACTGCAAAGCACGGATATCCATACATGTATTTCATATATTTTCAATTCATTATGTATTGTTTGTGAAAAATCCATTAATTTAGAAAATAAGCAAACCAATAAAAAAAGTGTTATTTTTCGCTTTCAATTAAAAAGATATATGTGCCGTATTCATATGCGTACAGTTTCATATAATTTGTCACGTAAAATATTGTAATGGTTTAACCCCAGTTTCGCGCCGACATTTAAAATTTCTTCCCTCCATAAATATATCAAAACTGAAAAACAGAAAGAAAAGAAATTTTGTATCGGCGAAACTGGGGGGGGGGGGGGAGGACAGCATTCTAATATCATTCATTAATTTGTTTCTCTGCTTAAATATAAACAAACAACATAGAATCTGAAAACAGGAAGCCCAATGAGCTAAGTCTGCGCGCATGCGCAGTCGCTGTGGCAAATTTGTGATATCCGCGATTTAAAGTCTAGTTGCAACTGTTGGATATGTTTTAGTCTTGATTGAATTTCATTTCCTAAGACAACTTTGGAATAACTGTTAGCTCTGTTCTAACCTTGCAATTGCAGTCAGAGATTAACAAACCCTATGAGCTGAGAGTAATAAGTACATAAGAATTTAGGAAAAACTAGTGATTTTCAAACTTCAATTACTCCGGCCCATGATGTCCCAGGGGGTTGAATTTTTGTATATTTACTCAAATGCCCCCCAAGAATATGTATACAAAAAATCATTACCGTAGCCCCCCGGAGGGCTGTGATAGAACCATGGGAAGGTACGATTTCGGTGGTATAAACGAGGGGGGAAGGGGAGGGGGGTCAAATGGCACATCAGTAGGGCACAAGGAATGTGTGTGCGAAATTTCAGCTTGATTCCTTTTTTCGTCTGGGCTGTAGCCCTGTCAAAGAAAGCGAAAACTTTTTTGAACAGCGATTTTATAACTTTAATACCTCCTCCCCCTGATGGTCCAGGGGATTGTATTTCGGTTTACGGCGTCAGGGGCCACTAGAGATTGAGTGTACCAAAAATCAACTCCGGGGGTCTTCATGGGGCTGAGATACAGAGGGGTGAAAAACCCAAAAAACCCCAATTCGTTCTGTCGCGTAATCCTTGGTCTTGGTCGCTTTTATTTCCTTTCGTCTTGCCGGTGGATTTGCTTCTGTTGGCTGCTGACGTTTGGTTTCCTTGGCGGGGCTGGGCGCTCCCGCGCCCCGTGATAATACCGCCAAATATGAAACAAATTGTTAATTATGGAAAAACAAAATTGCGCAGCTTTGAGGCTTATTACCCTGATAGTCAGGCAACTTGCTTCACTCCATCATGTTATTTGCCCCTTCCTGAAATAACATCGCAAAACCTATTATAATCAAAAATGGAGGTATTGATTAACTAAGTTAATACAAATTGCTATAGGAGTAAGACAATAAAAAATTAAATTATCCTTAATTGACAAAATAAGCATAAAGATTAAAATATTTTGTATAATTTCGTAATATGCTTATGGCTTTTGACACGTTTTTGTTTTTTAAAATCTTTTCATAATCATGGCATCTTTGTTTGTACAACATAAAAGTTTCATATAGCCAAAACAGTCTATATACATATAAAATAAACATATAAGCAGTCTTCTATGCACTACAAGCAGAGTTTTATTCATCATTTAAAAAAGGGCTTTCAGGCTCATGAACATGACTTTCACTTGCGAATTCTTTCTTTATTCACCTTAAAAAAATTTCCAGGTTTAAAATAGCTACTGTTTACTTTGGGGTTTTTTATAATGTCAAAATCTTTTTTTTTTTTTTTTCACTGCTGTTCTTTTCGAATTTATTTTTCTTATTTTCTATTCAACTCATGTGAAAAACTCCCTCTTCGTCGATTACAGAGCATTCGATGCTTGGAAGGCTATTTTCATTCAAATTTCCAATAAAACCTCCAAACGCCGGTACCTAACAATCGTTACTTTACAGTTTTTTTCCCAAAGTACTGTAAATAAACTTGAACTTTTGATTTTGTTCAACGCAAGAAAAGGATAGGGAAAGGTGGCCCAAAGCGGGTAGGCCTTCATATGCCCCCCCCCCTCCCCATGATGTGTACACGGCGATGTATACGTATGTCGTGTTTACATGAACACCCCGAGTTTGTATCAGTTCAAGCGAAGCAGCACTGAAGCGGCATGACGTGACCAGGCTTAAAATAAAAAAAATGATACATTTCTAAAACAAAAATGAAGTTTTGTAACTTGTTATTAGTTAAAGACTAGCTTTTTTTTATATTGTCAATAATACTACGTTATTCTTGCACCATCCACCTACAAACTACGATAGTCATTTCGTTTGTTTCTTTTTTAAATTTAGGGTTATAATTATTGAAATAAAACACGTGCCTATGGGCAAAGCGGGTATAGGATTTAATCATATATTTATTTATAATTTCTTGAATCGTGTGCTGACTTAGATTTTCTAACTGAATAGGATAAGTATAACTTTAAAAATTTATTTTTTAGAATGGCAATTAATTAGTCTATTAATTTAATCAGCTATTTCTTTATGTTTTATAAATAAATGTGCTGACTTTAAATTGGATAAGTACGACTGTTTTACATTTTTTTATATAATGGCAGGTAGCTAGTCAACTATTTTAATCATTTATAACTTCATATTTGATCGGCAAATGTACCAAACAACAATTAGTTAAGTTTACCCGCTTTGGGCTCCCTGGTAGGGCAAAGCGGGTTTTTCAAATGTTTGTAAAAATTGAAAATAAATAAATGTTGGGTTTGAAAAAATACAAAAATTACTTTTTATTTTAAAGTTCAAGAACCCTGCTGGGAAATAAAGCCGAAATTCTTGCGATAAAAATCCAAATACTGCAATTTTCGAGCGTTCTTCGAAAACTTACCCGCTTTGGGCCACCCTCCCCTATTTAGTGTGGGTCAGGTCATCATGCGGTATCATCATTGATGTAAATAAACTGTAATCAAGCGGGGGCATATATTCTTTTTGTCAAATTTAATCTACCTACCACCTAAAACAGCATGCAAATACGACCGCAATCAATGCTAGCAGCCTGCTCTCTTACTGTTTAATCAGAAAAATTAACAGAATAGTGGAATGATCATGGTTTTTTTAGAATTCCTAAAAGTACTAACTTAGATCATATGCTAAAAACTGCTACATTTTCCTTTAGTTTTACTTTAAAATCGTAATCATCTATAAATATTGGTAGAAAGCACTGTACGCTATTCCAGGCACTTTTTTAAACACTAATAGATCTTTAAAAATGCCTATAAGCCCTTTTTGTTGATGTAAATATGAAAAATAATTCGAGCGTTTAACCCGATAGGGCATGTAAGCGTGAATAACCCAGCCTTCAGCAATCTAAGCTTATGTTATCCAATAAAAGCAATGCTTCTGTTGATCAGTCCCGTTATTGACCCCCCCCCCCCCCACACTTTTTTTAAAAAACTAGCGAGTAATGCCTAAACATCATAGAGCAAATATAGTCGTGTAACGGTGCTTAAATTCTAAAAGTGTATGCAATAAATGAGACAAAAAGAGTTTCAAAAAACAAATGCTTGAATAGAAATATATCATTTCACAACATTCAACTTAATTTTCTTTCTTAAAAAATTAAAGTCACTAATGTGGCCACTAGTTACTTGTTCTGAAACTTATAAATTATCATACAAGACACTTTTTTTTTTATCTTTCTTAGGGCAAAGATTTCATTATCTACCAGTTTATGAATATTTTACTAAATATCCACTAACAAGCGCCTGAGCATGGCAGCTCCACACGTGTTTCAACAAATACAATCTTAATTCATCATTTTTATAAAAGCATCCCCGCCAAAGCCACCAAATGAAAACAACCCCAAAAATATCTCGTTTGTTTCCTTGTTTAACTAATATATTAAACGATTCCATTTACTGCACGTTTTTAAGTTTTAACTCCACGGAAAACGCAGTATAAACTCGGCAGGTTTTGCATAAATTAATTAAGGAGAGCCTTTAGAGATTTAGTTAAACAATTCCAAATGTATGCAATCTGTAATCTATGCGGATTTAGAAACGCTCGAAATTCCCGGATCATTAACCTCTTTATTCAAGAAAGGAGTTCGCCCTATTATTGTGTAGCATGTCAATGCACATTAAGCACCTTCTTACCTACTTCCCTTCAGCCAATCGATTGTTGTTAAAATTCCCAAGGTAATGATGACGCTTCATAAATCTGTTTCAGGGTTTTACTTTGTTCAGCTAAGCTGCATCTTCGCTGTTATGCAAATTTATTCCGCACTAAACTTGCCTTCTACTCGTACATCTTTCGGAACATATATTCTTTAATACTGTAACTAAATCACATTCAACGCTCATTTTCGAAAAAGGGCTCTCATTGAACAAGATCTACTACATGTTTTCAACTCTCTTTCCAAAATACTTTAAGTACTATCTTTCATATTTCCTAGATTTAACTTTCTCTTCAGTTTAATAACGTTGTTTCCGATGGTGATGTATTTTTGCACGTGTTCCTTTTGTTGCCTTACGCGTATTTTCGTTTAAACATTTTTCAGCTTCGTGTGTTGGAATAAATTTGATTTTCAATGAGGAGGAAAAAGTTTGTTATCGTTTGATTAACTGAATGCTTCGTGAAATAAAACGCATTTAAAGTAAAGATTGGTCATAATAAATGCAGAGGGCGTGATTTGAAGGTTCAAAGAAAAGGTTTCTTTTACCATCAAACCAGGAAGGACCTTCTTCTTCAATCCTGTCTCTAAAATACGGTGTCTGTTTTTTTTTTTTTTTTTTCAAAAAAGACACAATACTTATAAACATTATCAATAAAGCAAATTTAGGTAAAAGTCAATGTAAAATGTTAAGTATATATTAAAAATACACGTTTCTCAAAAACTATTTTATTAAAAGGACTTATTTAAGTGGTAGCCTACTTAGGCAAGCAAATGTAAAGAAAACTTGAACACCAAGTTTTAATAATAGAAATTCATTGTTAGCTAAGGCATTTAACGCCAGCAAAAATGTTATACGTATTCTGTGATTTTTTAGTATGTTTTTCGTTCAAAGATAAACTTTTATTTCTGTTAAGTAGAGCTTCATTCGTATAAATCATTCAAATGTTTTTAAATTTATTTATTTTTCTCCAAATGTAATCACAGCGTTTTTTTTTACATATTTTCTTTTTGTTTTTAGGTTTTTTCAAGTGATCACTGTTGGAATTACGTTTTCTCATTAAGGTAAGTACAGTTTTTTTTTTATGTCACTGTAAAGTAAAGTTTGCTATCGATTTTTCCATGAGTTTTTTTCTCCCCAAATTCGTTGTTATCATTCAAACAAACTATAAAGATTACAGTTGCTGTCATTGTTCTATATATATGTATATATATATATATATATATATATATATATATATATATATAGAGAGAGAGAGAGAGAGTAAAAACCTTTTAGTGCGGACACTAACGGGACGATTTTTTTTGTCCGCATAAGAGGGATGTCCGTTAGGAGGGGTTTTACTGTATATATATATATATATATATATATATATATATATTATCAAGCTTGGTGTAATCGTCGATTATATTTTTCTCTAATTGTAATCTAAAAACTGAAAATAATTGTAATCGTAGTCGCAATTAAAGTTGTTAAAACTTGATACAATCAAAATCATAATCAGCCGATTTATAATAATTATTTCACTATGCAATCAGGATTACATATCCAACAAATCATATTTATGTTGTCAAAATCGAAGATGATATGCCGAAGATGCTAAGATGGTTGGACGTTCATTCATAGTTCAGGATTGAATCTTCGTCTCCACTTTCAGTCTCAATAATTTCTGTAAAGATTGTTGCAAGGACAACATAGGAAATTTGAAAGACAGCACATTTCCTTCGAGCTGTTGCAGGCAAAATAGTACCCTTTAACTTGATGATGACTGGAACCTAAAATTGTCTGCTTGGATATAGATTATCTTAAAATACTAACAAAAAATAAACTAAATAAATACGCATCATGGACTTGAAACCAACCTCATTTGATATAGTTTACATTTGTCTTCCAGAAATTAGCCTCACCTAAAGCAATCTTAACATACAGTGCTGGTAAAAAAAATTGCATCACTCTCGCATTTTCACAACAATGGGATAAGTGAGAAGTTTTGGTCGAGCGATTAACGATGAATGTATGCGAAATTCTGCAAAACTCTTGAAAAAACATTTAACAGCAGAAATCCGATAATTGTTTACTTTATTTATGGAAATACACCACCAAAACTAACAAGTACAATGTGAAGTGCATCCACGTTTCCAAGTGGACGACGAAAAAGTAAGTAGAGGTTTTAATTGTAACACTTTTTCTGTTCAAAAATAAACAAAAGTAACATGGAAATGTTTGAACATCATAAAATGTAACCTAATATTTTGTTGGTCCGCTTCTAGCTTTAATGACAGCATGACATCTACATGGAACTGAATGGATGAGTGATTGAATGTATTCTTGACTGAGTTCATGGTGCGAAACCCGAATTATTAATTCCCGGAGTTTTGCAAGTGATGTTGGCTAATGTTTCATCACTTCTACACCCGTTCTATTCTAACAATTTTCGATCGGATTTAGATCGGGGCTGTTTTCGGGCCAAGGCAAACTGCTGACCCCATGCTCATTTTTCCATTTCTGAACCTGCGTGTGAGTTTAAAGAAAAAAAAATAACTTAACCCATGTCGATTTAAGTCTAATGGCAGGATAAAGGGTTTTTAAATTGCTACTTACCAGTTTTGCCCTATGACACGGAGCAGAATCATCCTGGAAAGTGACGTTTGGAACTGAAGTAAAGTGATCCCGAATAGTAGGAAGCAATTTCTCCTCTAAAATGCCAATATACGCCTTAGTGTTTACTGTTCCTTGCACAAAGTGATGCCCACCAACTCCTTGATCAGAAATACATCCCCAAATCATCTGGGATGCGGGATGCTTGACTGTGTGTTGAATGCAATCGGAATGATATTCCTCTACTTTACGGCGTCTAACTGCGTGCTGTCCATCGGACCCATGCAGATTGAGTTTGGACTTGTCCGAAAACACAACTGATTTCCATTGATCGACAGTCCACCCTTGGTGAGCTTTTGCCCAGTCTGGACGGTGTTTCCTCATTTCTTTGGTCAACAATGTCTTCTTTCGTGGTCGACGTGCCACCAAACCCGCAGCACACAGTCGTTTTCGTGCAGTAGACGTGGATGCGTGAACACTTGATTCGTTTACCCATGCTGTTCTAAGGTCTGTGGAAGATGATTGTCTGTTCCCAAGACTAAGTCGTATCAAATACTTGTCCTGCGCTGCATTAGATATTCGTGGACGATCACTGCCACTCTTTCTTAATGTGCTTCCGGTGCTCTTTAGCTTATTTAGTAGTCGAACAACAGTCGATTGCGAACATTTTATTCTTTTTGTTATGGTACGTGACGACAATCCTTCTTTGTCCAATGCAACAGCAACACTCTTCCTGTGTGGTGTCAACTGAACGTATTTCGACATACTGCAACTCATAAGTCCAGATCGTAAAAGAATTCGTCGAACGTTCAACTGGGTTTTTTATACAGTTAGAAGGATGATGCAATCTTACGCAATAGCTTGCGTCATGTACCGATGCAAATTCGTGTTATATGATGCAAGAACCGTTAAATATTTCATAATTACTTATAAATGCTAAAAATATTTGGATTTCGCGTGTGACTCATTTTTTTTTTACCACCACTGTATCATTAGAACGTGGACATAGTTTAACTACCCTATCTTAAAGTATATCGATTAAACAGAAGTAATCGTGTTGAGCAGAAGTAAATATTTTGTGTAAAATATAATGAAGGGATTTGAATTTGTTTTACCGAATAAAAATTTTTTAAGTATCTGCAACCATGTGGTGTTTTTTAACGTCTCTAATATTTATCATATATTTATGACAATTTAGAAAATATGGCAACGAAACATGTTCAAATATGACAGCAATCACCTTCGGTCATGTCCTTGAATCATAAAATATCATTGTTTACTGTTGACCGCAGTGTGTTTTGGGAAATGCAACGAGAATGCCGTGAAATTCTGCCTTTAAGATCATGTAAAACTCTACATTTATTACGATTTACGAGAAGTTACACGTTCCTCCACAGCTAAAAGTCACATGGACTAACATCTGTTATTCTGGCTCACGAGAGTGGCGGCTGATGATGCGTTCTACTGTGAACTGATTTTTCTGGACTACCTTAACATAAAGCCTTATTTGTGGATAATCTTCATGTGGTGAAAGTGATGAAAGAGATGGTGATATCTGTAAAATGAACCAATTGTGGATGTGTATTTCATTACAAATGCCCTTTGGTGGCGGTTTTTCTTTTTTTTCTTTATTCACTCAAACAAATTCCCATTCCTTCGTTACGGCACTGCACACGAAAGTTCATCAATTTCTGGACAATACTTTCGCCGCTAGACAACTTTAAAATAGTGTTTAGTTATGATCATTGACCACCTTGTATAAGTCATTGCGATTACACATTATGACAATTTACAAATAAGTAATTTTGATTTTTATCGAATCTGATGTGCACTGCATGATATTGTACGAGATTCACCTATTGTCCATTATTGTTTCTAGTTTTCAGCACTTATTGTTTAAATAGTTCTCATACAAGTGATCATTCATAAAATAATAGTGAATGCCCATTTGTTTCTATCTAACTTAACATAAATAATCTGAGTGCACATTTCGCTGGTATTTGAAATTTTAAAGAAAAAAAAACGACTTAGTACAGTTAAAAAGTTATTATTCAGTTTGCGTAAATTAGGAAAAAGAAAGTATTACTGGAATAAACTAACAGCAAATATAGACTCAAATTTAATTTTACAAGTGAATAATAATGAACACTGCCATGCGATCTTTATTATCTTAAAAAGTAAAAGCTTTTTCCGAACAATTATATGCATTTTTAAGCAAACATGTATGGTAAATAGTCTTTTTTCTTTTTCCTTCCTTTTTTTCCGTAAAGCATACTTTGCTATTTCCATAATGTATTTATCTTCCAATTCTTTTCCTTTTAAAACTTTCTGTTTTCTCTCTTTACTTTTTTTCAACAACACTGTTTTCTAAACTCACTTTTTTCTTTGATTTTCCCGAAATGCCAGTTTTTAATTGGAAACATGATTT
This sequence comes from Uloborus diversus, assembly GCF_026930045.1. Classification (NCBI taxonomy): domain Eukaryota; kingdom Metazoa; phylum Arthropoda; class Arachnida; order Araneae; family Uloboridae; genus Uloborus; species Uloborus diversus. The sequence continues at coordinate 138,680,500 of NC_072733.1, read as the reverse complement.
TATAGCAGGAAGAAAAAGTAGTAGTGGAAGTAAAAATACCTTCTACAGGAAGAAAAAATGTTCATTTCATTGCATTACCTGACATATGCTCAAAAGTGCTTTATGGTTTTGCTTATCAATACTCTGATATGTTTAGTGTTTAAACAACTTTAGTACTCTGGTTGCAATCATAGAGATAATAAACACTTTATAGTGCGTCCTCCTTCATCCACAATTCTGAAATTGGCTGTCAGCATGGGGAGAAAGCGGTGTTTAAATGAGAAGGAGGGGGTATTCTATGTTTGGCATCTTTTTCTCCACAACATGGCAGGGCCGTCGACATGTTTTATGGGCCCCTATGCAACTTTCTTCAGGGCCCCTAACTTTTTACTTAATCTTTAACCTCCTCTTTCTAGGCTCCGTTTTCACATAAATATTTAAAATTGATTTGCGATTTCAGGTATGGGGGACCCTTTTTGTAGCTCGGACAACTTTATATCGGTAGCAAAACAGGCCATTATATATTTTTTTTTTTACGATGTGTCTTTTCCTACGCGCGCGCGTGTGTATGTGTACTTAACAGAAATGAATAATTAAATAAATAAAAAATATTTCTGCTGTCTGTCTTTTTTTACCTCCTTGGAGGAGGAGGGATATCAGGAGAATGATGCAGGGATCTCCTTCGAGTTGAGGGTAGAATATCTGCAACTTTAGGGGGTCCGGGGGTTTCTCCCCCGGGAAAATTTTTGAAAAATACACTAAAAAATTCTTCATTTTGAAGCCTTATACGGGATAATAGGAACTACAACATGAGGAAAGAAAAAAGGAAAACAAAAATTTCTTAAACTTTACACTCTTTTGCAAACTAAAACAATACAAAATACAAACTGCTCGTGGTTCGACGAATCGTTGATATTAATCGATAGAGAGGAAGAGCGACGAGGGAGAAACGATGACGCATTGTCACTTGCTCATATCGACTCTCGGTATAATTAATTTTCTATCATCCCTTATCAACTCACCAACAAACGGAACACTGAATTAACTGAAAAACGATCAAGATTAAGATATGCTATAAAAGAAATGGTGGAAATAACAGCTTAACCATTCGGACAAATCATACTTTATACAACTGATAGGAAATAAAATTGAAGCACTTTTCAAGCAGTATCAGAAACTTTTTAAATTATTTTCAAGGCCTCTAGAACAATTAAAATTATTCAAAGCAGTTCATTTGTACTTTCCAATCTCTGATATTTTAATACTTGATCGCGGTATAGTTTTATATTCTAACTTAGTAAGAAACCCCTGTTAGTCTGCACTACTTGTATTTTTAAATAACAACTGGTGCAGAAAACGAAAAGGAATAGAGTTAGTGTAGTAATTTTTCTCATGCGAAACAGATTGACAGTATGCAATAGAAGTAATACAAAAGCAGGCAATAACAAAATAACTTTCAAAATACGGAATTCAGGTTTAAATAAATAGCAAAATGTGAACATGCTAGTCACGAAAATGTATCTCAAGCAAGCAATATGTTGCAGGAACGTCATAACCATACTTTTTTACATTTTTGATGCAGAATGTAGCGAGGAGCTGAATATGGCTTATTTTGGCATCCCTTCTCCCCTCCTCGCATTTGAAGAAGTTTAAAATGCCCCAAGTTCTTTAGGGTTTTAAGCACGTGAAAATGAAATTCATTTTTAAAAGTATTTTTCCTTTTCTTAGAATCGAATCATGCAATTTTTTCGAGAGTTGGGGGCCCCCAAAGAAGCGGGGGACCTAAGTTATTATAGCTTGTTTAGTTTATAGGTAAATCCAGCACTGATTTTAATTAATGGTGACATAACTGTGTCCTTTTTAGATATGTAAGGGCGTTCTATGCACTTTGATAAGGAAACATCTTTCAAAGTGCCCCCCAATCGTCCCCTTCCCGTTTTTACTCTAGAAACAACACTAGAACTAGTTTCAATTTGTATCACTGTACTCAAAACTAAATCAACTCACATTTTGAATCTTTTCATCGAACTGCGTCGCTTGCCTATGTTTTGAATTTCGAACGCTAAAAATGCAAGCGCTTATATTTATAAGTCTTTTTTTTTAATTTCTTTACCCCTTTTCCATTTCACTAAAATTCTGTTTAGCTTTCAAAAAGAAGCAATTTTTTTTAGCCTTGGAATTCACGCAAAAAAAAAAAAGTCACATTTATTTTTGGTTCAAGGCGTCGATAGTGGGCTATGAAGATAAGGACAAGTAGAATTTCTCACTTCGAGCCTCATCACTTTCACTGAATTCATTTCGATTGAAAACTAATAATCTTAACTATTAATCTTAACTCTAGGAGAAAGAATTCCTTCAAACTAAAAAGTTTTTTTTAAGGGGGAGGGGGATTTATCTTTATCTTAGGCCCGCTTCGCGGGCCCCTCAATATCTCACGGGCCCCTGTGCAATGCATAGGCTTGCCCCCCTCTCTCGACGGCCCTGCAACATGGTGAAATAAAACTAAGCGCTTGACTACGTTTTCAAGGTTGGCTGAAAATAAAACCGTTGGGCTCGCAAAAGAGTGGTGATCAAAACCGCTTTCATCCTTACAGAGTATAAATAACCCTCGTTTTCGCTCTACTTGTATTGTTACTCTATGGCTACGGCTCAAACGACTGAACAACTTGTGTACCTACTTATATTGGGCAAACAGCCCGAGCATAAAATTCTCTCATGGATCACCGGAGGAAGAACTGCTCCAAGTGCAAGCCGAAAAACTAAGCCATGATTGAAAGATATGCTAT